>NW_008358866.1:1665325-1689630 GCF_000622305.1 Nannospalax galili | reverse complement strand
TTTTAAAAATAAAAATTAAAAACAATAGACTAAAAGCCCACTCAAAGACAGGGAACTAATGTATGGAATTGTAAACATAGCCAAATACAAATGACTGGAGAGGTCATAGATCCTGGTGAAAACCCTATGTCCACACATTGGACAAAAGACACTAGAGTGAATAAATCATGCTATTCAGACTGGATAGCTGCATGTAGAAGAATGAAACCAGTTCCTTTTATGTCTTCCTGCACAAACCTCAACACCAAATGGATCAAGGACCTTAACACAGGACCTGAAACCTTGAATCTGATAGCAGAGAAAGTAGAGAATACACTGGAACTCATAGAAACAGGAGATGACTTTCTGAATAGGACCTCATAACGCAGGCATTAAGATCAAACATTGAAAACTGAGTCTACATGAAGCTAAAAACGTTTCTTTACATCAAAGGACACCCTCACTTGAGTGAAGAAGTAATCTACATGATGGGAAAAACTTTTACTAGCTATACGTTTGACCAAGGATTAGCATCTAGAATATACAAGCAATTAAAATACTATAAATCAAAAAAGCACTAAATTGAAAATGGAGACTGGAAATAAACAGAGGTCTCAACTGATGAAGCACAAATGACCTAGAAATATATTTTGAATGTTCAAAATCTTCAACAACCAGGGAAATGCAAATTAAAACTACTTTGAAATTTCATCTTGTGCCAGCCAGAATTGCTAAGATCCCACAAACAATGATAAATGTTCATGAGACTATGTAGTAAGGGAGCCACTTACTGCTGGAAGGAGTAAAAACTGTTACAGCCACTACAGAAATCAATGTGAAGGTTTCTCACAAAGCTAAAAATAGATCTATCATATTATCCATCCATACAACTCTTGGTATAAAAACATACACATTGATCAGTTGAATAGTATTGAGGACCCAGATTTAAATTCATACACATAGAGTCACCTGATTTTCAACAAAGGGACTAAAAATTGGTTTCCCATGATATCCATCCATACAACTCTTAGATACATACACAAAGGATACTATGTCCTCCTACAGCCAAACCTGTTCATCTATGTTCATTGCTGCTCTTTTCACAATAACTGGGAAACAGAAACAACCTAGATTTCTATCACCAGATGAATGGATAATGAAAGCATGGTACACCTATATAATGGAATATTAATCAGGAGTTAATAAAGATGAAATTATGAAATTTATAAGTAAATGGGTGAAATTGGAGACAATTATCCTTAGTGAGGTAACCCAGATCCAGAAAAACAAATGTCCCAGGATTTTAAAGTAACTTATTGGACTTTTGAGAATTTCATGCAGTGTAGTTTGCTGATAATTCAGATCCTATATCTTATCTGCACCCATCCCTTACTACTCCCCAACCTGATTTCATTATTTCATGTCCTATATTATATTATAGAAAGAGGCTTATATTTAGGATAATGTTGTCAGAGGATTCATGATCTCAAAGTTTTCACTATATACCAACTATTGTAATATCTTTTACCTTTGGCAGTTTTCACCCATTGGAAGACCAAAACAACACATAGCTTTTCAAATTTTCTCTCACACCTATAAAATAGTGAATATAATTTAGAATCTAAATTAATAGTGGAAAACATGATGTTACTTTAGTAATTTCATGCTGGAAAGTTGGCTCAATGGGTAAGATCACTGTGTATTTCCAAATAGACTTCAGTATGGGTCCATCCCCTGGAGCTTATTCAGCCTACCCAGAATCATACCCTTAAAGAAAACAGATTCTCCCTTTCCCAGCAGCTGTCAGTTGTGAATAGTTCTTTAGCCTAGTGTGGGGATTCTTGCTCACTTCCACACCATTATGCTGAACTTTTGTCTGACTTGAGCTAAACTATGTCTTGTGCATGCTGTCACAACTGCTTGCAGTTCATATGAGGAAGTACCATACTGTCTGGAAAGCGTTGCTTCCTTGGAGACATCCACCACCTTTACTTTTACTATCTTTCAGTCCTCTCTTCTGCAATTATCCCTGTGGCGAAAGTAAGTTTTACACTGATCTACAATGTGTCTATAACTTATTTTTTGTGCATGTTGAAATATAGACAAGAGCCTTCCTTTTTTCCATAAGTTTCTATATTTGATCTATTACCATTTACTGATAAATATCATAATTATCTTTTCCCAATGTTTTGAATGCAACTTTTAAATAAACCTGAGATTATTTCTCCAGGCTCGCTCTCTCTCTCTCTCTCTCTCTCTCTCTCTCTCTCTCTCTCTCTCTCTCTCTCTCTCTCTCTCTCTCTCGCTCTCTCTCTCATCTTTCTCTGTCTCTCTCCTCTCCAATGAAAACGTTTGACATACATTGATCAATTTTGTCTTTAAATTAAAAACTATTTGCCTATGAAGTTGCTGCCATGTCAGTGCTGGAAACTGAGCCTAGATCTTCTACCAGAGCAACCAGTCCTCTCGACTGCTGAACCATCTCTCCAACCCCTAACTTGATTTTTAAATGATAAACAAAATGATAAAAATGCAATGTGTATTGAATACCACATGGTATTTTGATACATGTATATGTTATCTAATATTGAACATTTGTCATATCTTTATGGTGAAAGCATTTGTTTGATAGGTGTGTCCTCTGAAAAGACTAGCAACCTGATGGATGACTGAATCCTAAGAGACTCCATAGGAAGGAAAGGAGAAAGTCTTTACCCCCACCCAACTGGTCATCTTCAATTGCATGAAGGGGGTGGGCTAAGAACAGACACAAAAGAAGTCAGAGAGGTGGCAAGAGCTTCTCCATCTTGGGCTGGCATTGATCTGGAAGCTCAGCTGAGATGTAGGGAAAAATGCCCATGGGTGCCCATACCATTATAAGTAACCCCTCGCATACATCATAAACTCTGTAAGGAAACCTGAATACATTGTGTTGGTTTTGTCAGTCAGTCCTAAGGACACTGTTGGGAGAGAAGGTAGCAGTACACCTCACAGAGGACTTGAAAGCCGAGAGCTCACACAGCATGGTCCTTAGAGAAGTAAATTTAATTTTACAGGATTCAAAATATTTTTCCTATCCTTTTAAAATTTACTGCACATTGCTATGATTTATTACCTACTTAAGACCTCAGAGCTTCCTAGTCCTGTCACTTTCCACATCCCTCTTTACTTCCGTGTTCTCCAGCCTCTGCTGCCCATCATTTTACTACCATATCAATGATTTAAATTCAGCTTATGAGCAAAGTCATATGGTTCTTATATTTCTGTCCCTGGATTATTTCACTTGATGTACTGATGTGGTTATGCCAATGATGTCACACATGAGAATTTGATACCAGAACCAGAAGCAACTGAAGAAAAAATAGGAGATTATTTTGGTTTACTGTTTCAGAGGGTTTGAGTTAATAATGATGAGGATGACATGGCAGCAGGTAGTAAGAGCAAAAAACTGACTGGTCACCTTTCATTGGCATAACAGGAAACCAAGGGCATGAACAGGAAGTAGAAAAGGCTATAAACACTCTAAGCCCACCCCCAGTGCTGTATTTACTCCAGCAAGGATGCACCTCCTAAAGATTCTATAACCTTCTTAAATAGCACTACCAAAGAGGAACATATATCCAGTGTTTGAATATATGAGCCTAGAGAGCCATTTTTAATTCAAACAACAGTAAGCAAATATAAAATAATTTTCAAAAAACTGAAGAGAAATCTTGGAGATAGTACATGCTGTCTACCTTTTAAGGCATATGGGCTATAGCCCAAAGGAATTACCACAAAAATATAATACTTTTCAAATGTTTAAATTAAAATTGCATTAATGTTTTGTTCTTTTATTGGGATCAAGAATTGATTGTTTAGTTATACAGCAATACAACTTTGACAGTTTTTGTAAGACATCTTCCTAGAAGCCCACACATAGAGAGAGCATATTGATTTCTTGGGCTTAATGGGCAGTAGAAGTGACAGTGATTTATTTATGAAACTCCTGTTGGGATGCAGCCTATCCCTAGACAGGACTCAGTGCTGTCAGCCAAAGCAGACAGATTATCACAATATGTTTAGCAAATGATTCAACAGACTAAGGCAAGCTGTGCCCTGAAGGTGAGGCAGCGTTGTGCAAGTTTAGCTGTGGAGAATTCCTTACAGTGAGTCCTTCATCTTGAATGTCTATGAATAGGTCCAAACATTGGCATAGTTTAAATAATTGTTAAAAATACCATTCTGTAGAATGGTAATAAAAGAAAATTAGCTTTAAACTGTAACAACATTAATGTTTAGGGAAAAGTACAGGTTTTCTGGAAAAGAAAAAACATCCTAAAAAAAAGACAAGCATATATTTTTAATCTTAAGAAATATTAATTCCCTGTTGACTATTATTAAAAAAGATTCTGTCACAGAGTTTTAATGGTTGACTCGCCAAGATAGAAAGAGGATGAAAATTCCTTGGTATTTCTTGTTGAGTTGAATAATTGGTCATTATGGGAATAAGTTTATAAAAGGAAGAACCAATTTCCTGGCAATCATAATGCAAAATTCCAACTAGTTATGCTCCTGATATTGGACTATAGTCTACAAATCAAAGTCACATTCTTAGATTATCACGTTTCCTGCACTGAATAACTCTGTACTCTATCATACCAAACAGAGAGGTAATTTGTCCAAGTTAATGCTCCTTAAAGTAAACTTAAACAATAGTTCCTTGAGTAATTTGAAATATTTTAAAATATATTTACATACTCCAAAAGAATAGCAACTGCAAAATGAAAGTAGAGAGGGGAACACAGGGTGAAAAAGTTTAAGTAGGAGGAAGTTGGGGTGTGGGCGTGATGAGTAATGGGAGTTAACAAAAGTGAAGGAGTATAAAAACACCATATGGGAACCAACTATCTTGTAACATTAAAATAATAGAATAAAATAAATATCTAGAAGGAAGGTAACCTGAACGACTGGACAATGTGGCTCCTAGAACCAGTGGGTTAATAAATGAAAACCTCAGTGCCTTATGAATTCTTGATCAAGGAGGCCCTAGAGGTTTCTAAAAGAATGCAGTATCTTGTTATTTCTAGTGGTTGCTCACTAAAACTAGATGATAAGACCAAATTGCTAAAGATACCACATACCTGCATGATTTGAGGGGGGAAAAAAAGCTGGAACTGATCTAGAAGCATCCTCACTGCTTCTTAGGCAGACGTGAAACTTTGAATTACAATACCAACCTGATTGACAAGATAAGCCCACTATATAATAGTGATGTGATAGTTATGGGGGAAATCAATGGCTCTCTGAAGCTGAAGCCTGATCCATGGAGAGAATCATTGCCTAGTACTATAAACCAGCTCTAGCAGATAATATACTACTGCTCTTTAGCTAAATTGTCATAGCATCAAACTGCTTCATAAATATGTACAGAACCAATAAAAAATGCTACTCTTAGACTTAATCCAAGAAGCTTCTATTTGCAGTGAATGACTTCTGTAGGGCTACATAACTAAAACATATCACCCCCTTTTAATGCTCATCGAACATCATGGAATAGGGGTAGAAAGAATGTAAAAGCTGGAAGATGATGAAAAGGGTGGTAAAATACCATCTCCTGGATATGGCACAGTCATTGCAATCATGAACTCATAGCAGCTATGGTTACCTGCACTTTGCCTGTACAAGACTGGCCCTGTCAACAATCATTCATTGATGAGGAAGAGTTTTGTAGTGTTCTATTTTTCCCTGATGAGCTATAGGTTACTAATAGATTCTAAGAGATAGGACACCAGTATTTTCAGTTGCATATCCACCAGGCACCAATGGATAATTCCAAACACATGTCTACACTGATGACCCTGGTTAAATTCCGTGGATCACACACACACACACAAAAAAAAAACAAACCTCATGAATGTGCAAAAGAGATTTGTAAAGGGGAGGGAGTTGATAAGGATGTGAGGGAAATAAGAGAGTGTAAGGGTGAGAGTAATCAGAATGCAATATATGCATGCATGAGATTGCTAGTGAACAAATTTAGTTAGTAATAAAATAAAAACAAAAATAAATAACAGCTATGTTTGCTAGGATATACAATCATAGTTACTATGAACTAATAGGCTTTTTAAATGTTTTCATGTGTATTTTCAAATTTTTGAATTTTAAAATAGTCTGATGTTAAATGGGAATCATAAATAGCCTTTGTTAAGCATTGCCTCTTAAGTTAATGATGCTTAAATTGACCACAGGAGAAATAATGAAAGAATTCAAAAGCATAGACAGTTCCAAGTCATAAATAAATTAGAAAAGTGACCTTCAAATGGTGTTTGTTGCTAGTGATGTATTCTTGCTTTGTCTAAAAGCTCTAAATTCAATGGTATCTTCGGTGGTGATCCAATATAAGAGATAAAAGCACTTGCTTCGAATAAATCAGACCTGGGTCCCTTGGGCTTGCTTCACACACCTGATACTACACACTGGTCCTATAGGACAGAATCTTTTTCTGAATTAAATGGAGGCACAAAAAGGCTTCCACTGCCTCAACATAACTTTTCAATTACCCTTTATTGCTTGCAGAAATAATGACAGTTTCTTTAGTTGTGTTTATGTACTTGTTAAAATGTAAAAGTCCTTAAGGAATAATTAATGCAAACCATCATCAGTTATTAACGTCCTAGAATAAATTGATTGCCAGCTCCCTCGCTTAAACCAAGAAAGCACACAATAAAATAAATGTCAGGAAGAGACAAAACAAAAACAACCCAATACCTGGGAATGTTAGAGTACTGAAAAGAAAATTTTAGGCACCTCACAATTTTTGTGAGATATACGTTACTTGCCATGTTGATGCAATTATAATTAAATTTAATTACAGAAATATGCAAATAAGGGATTAGAATTAGAAGATCCATGAAATCCGGAAATAGGAAATTGGAACTTTGCCTAAGAGAAAAATAATCAATATTGCAGACTCAATGACAAGAACAAAATTCTTAGTAAGCTGGACAGTGAGGAGTATAGTTTATGGGAGAGAATACCCCCATGTGGTTCTTTTGGTGTTACGTGTCTTACACTGACCTCTTGATGGCATTTGTCCTATAACATGTTTTGCAGGATTTTTGCACATCAAACAGCATTTGATGAGAGAGAATTTCCTCCCAGGGTAGAAAACAACTTTATTTCTTTACTAGGTAGAAAGGACTCTTTCTGAAGGAATAATAGGGTAGATTTTCTAGTAAGCTCTCAATAAAGTTGGTAGTTTCCAACCAGTCCTAACTATGTTGGTTGCCTGCTATGCTATGAGTCATACATTCTGTGTTTATGACTCTGGAGTTTGTCTTCTTCTAACATCTATGAGACTGGCAGTTGTTAATTTGCAAGTAAAATAAAACGACAGTCTTCCATAGTCTCTATGGCAGTGTGTGATATATAAAGGTTTATTAACTGAAAGTATGATACCCAATAAGATGTGTGATAAATTCAGTACTGGCCTACTAAGGAAGATAAAACAGAGTAGCTCCCTGACCCCACAGGGAAAGCTGAGAGACTACAAAGAAAAGCATTTGTTCACCAAGTGTTTTCCTTGTCTTAAAATGTTTATCAGCCTTGAGGTCACCAAACCAAAGATTATTACATTCTTATGTCTATGGCTATGAGTCATTACAAAGAAGCCAGGCTTCCTATGGCACTCTGCAGTGGCTTTAATATGCATATGGTTTCTCTGTCCTGCCCAGCCCTCCTGCCAGACACTGCCTATATTCTATTCTGTGTCTTGCTTTTCTCAAGGAAATCTATTATCCTATGATATGTCTACGCATTATATTATCTGTTTTCTTTCACTGTAATTGTAGAGTTTTTTGGCTGCTCTATTCACATATTTATTTTTTGAGTGTTTCTAAACCTTGCCAGATTTTCAGTAGCGCTTTACTTCCTGTGCCTGCTTGAAGAGGTGATCTAGTGGCTTTCTGCTTTTACCACCTTTGGTGCCAGGGTTCCCCTCCCATATGGACTCTAATCCCTCTGGAATCTAAGACAGATAAACACTTCTTTCTATAAGTTGCCTCAGTCTTTGTATTTTATCACAACAACAGAAAAGTAACTAATATATAATTAGTAAACATTAGTCACATAAATTGGTAAGTAGAAGGAAGAAGGAAAGAATGAATAAATAAGCAAGAACAGGAAGATGTTTCAAGTACTTTGTTTATTTCAAAGCTTTTAATTCATTTTACCTCTTTGAAGATCACCTTCTTCTTATTGAGCTAAATGATATATTCCAGACTAGCTTGTCCCACATAGCAAGACCCTGTTATCAGAAAAGGAAAGAAAGGAAGAAAGGGAGGAAGGGGGGGGAGGAAAAACATCTAAAATGTAACAGGTGTTTTTGTTTCCCTGTGTCTTCCACTTCATTGTTATTTTCCTCACTTCCAAAAACTACAAAATAGGCACAGGACAAAGGAGAAACCTAAGTGTGATGTGTTTATTTGGGATTTACAAGTTTGAAGCGAGTAGTCACATAATCATTTGAGCTGATGTTAGTACATAGAAAGGAGAAATATATTTGATTATTCTCTCCAATGCAAAACATTTTAAAGATTTAATAGTTTTAATCAAGGAAAGTGCTTTGTCTTCTGAAGATAAATCCAAGCAGATGATTATAATATAGATGTTCTGTTTTCTCTATAGAAATGCCAACTACAATATATATTCCTCTTCATTTTTTATATTAAAAATATACTTCTGGAGACCTGGGCAGATGACTTAGTCAGTAAAGTTACTGTCAGGCAAACATGAGGACTTGAGTTCAATCTCCTGCACCCAGACAAGAAACAAAAACAAAAACAGTTCAAGTGTGTGCCAATAATCCCAGCCCTGGGGAGGCAGAAACAGGAGGATCCTTGAGGCTTACTGACCATTCAATAGAGCTGAATCAGTGAGAAACACTCCTTCAAAATCTATGATGCAGTCATTGAAGAAGACACCCACTGTTCACCCCTAGTCTCTACACATGTACACACATACATAGGCTACTGCTTTGCAACTGTACACACTCATGAGTGTCTACCTGTCACTTTTAAAATGTCTTGTCAGTAAAGTCCTAAGTGAGAATTATTTGTCATCCCATAAAATGCTAGAAATAAATTTTGTTGGACGTTTATTCCATCTATTGATTTTAGATGGGCTTGTCTCTGCACTTAGCAATTATTGAAATCCTGTATATTCAAACTTTAGATTTATTATACACATTTTATCAACTTATGGAATGTGATTCAATAAAAATTAAGTTAAATTTTAAGTTTTTTTACTTGAAAATAAAACTCCACCATCATCAACTCTAGCTGGTAATTGTCATGATATCTCTACACTGCTGTGTTCTGCAATTGAAATATATAATTCAATGAAGACAAGAACTGAGAAAATTAAAACTATATCCAAACTACACAACTGTACCGCTCTAGAAGTACCACTGGGAAACAGTAGCTCATCTAGAGTTCTGGATTTAGCTTTATTTGTCTTTAAGTTGAAGAAAGGAACATTTTTATGGCCCCATGTGGTAACACTATGTGCTTTGTTGGAATACTCTAAAATATTATACTAACATATATTATTTTAAGACTATCTTGACTTGTTGCTTTTTTGTCTTCAGAAAATGACATTAAAATTGTTATATAATTCAGTTTTGCCTATCAGATTGTTCACCGTGCTGGTTAGTTTCTTTTTCAACTTGGCAGAAGCTAGAGTCACCTGGATAAAGGCAACCTCAGTTGAGGAATTTTTTCCCAGAGGATAGACCTGTGACCATGTCTGTAAGGCATTTTCCTGATTGTTGGGTGATGTGGACACGTCGACTCCACAGTGAGTGGTGCCACCCCTGGGTATGTGGTTCCGTGTTGTACAAGAAATTAGACTGAGCATAGGCTATAGGAGAAAGCCAGTAAGGAGCCTTCCTCCATGGTTTTGGTTTCAGTTCCTGTCTCTAGGTTCCTGAACTGAGTTTCTATCTAACTTTCCTCAGTGATGGACTATCTTGGAAGAGTAAGATGAGATAAACCCTGTCCTCCTCCCCTAGTTTTGGTCAGAGTGTTTTATTGCAGCAACATAAAAATAACTAATACATTCACCAAGATAGACTTCTAAACTTGCCAAAAATTTATTATTCTATAATCAATTGTGTATATAATATATGTATAAATTTTGGATATATGTATATATGTGTGACAGCTGAGACGTGAGTGCTATGGTGTCAGAAGGCAACCTGTGGTATTGGTCCTTGGCTTTCACCTTATTTGAGATAATTCTCTTTTACTGTTTGCCACTGTATAAATTTTGGATATATGTATATATGTGTGACAGCTGAGACATGAGTGCTATGGTGTCAGAAGGCAACCTGTGGTATTGGACCTTGACTTTCACCTTATTTGAGATAATTCTCTTTCACTGTTTGCCACTGTGTACACCAGGCTGGCTGATTTTTCAAGGTTACAGTGATTTTCTTGTCTCCACTTCCCATCTTACTGTAGGAACACTGTGAATACATAGTGTACTTCCACAGAACATGACTGTATGTGGGTCTTGGGCATTTGAGCTCAGGTCCTTATGCTTATATAGAAAACAGTTTACTCAATGACCAATCACATCAGGTCTGTTCTCACATATTAATTTACAAATATATTAGTAAACATCATAATTATAAAAGGCATCTTATTATTTATTTCTTAAGTATAGAAAGAACATAGAACTAAATCACTTCAAAGGGTCAGAAAAAAACTATTAGGCCATCACTGATTCACCTTCATTCTTTCGGTTAGTGGCAAGATCTTCTGTTTCACCACCTTGCAGAGAAGTTTTGGCTAAAATCCAGAAATAAGCACCTGCATTATTTAGTGACTCTATTTTAGATAAAACGATCAAAACTTGGAGAAACACAAAAAGCTTCTATTCAATACAGAAAGTAAGTGTGCTTGCACTATTTTTATTCCTTTCGAGCCAACAATTAATGACATAGAATAAGGCCAGGAGGTGTAGTTTAGTTTCTATGTCAGGAATTGAACATCAAGTATGTAGTTTTGCCGATTAGAGGTTAAATTTAGTAGTTAAAATTAGTCAGAGAGGAAGTATTTTGTTCAATTAGTTGACCTTAAATTCTTTAAATCTTGGCATAGTTTAGAATTACCCCCAGACAATATCCTGAATGGACTTCCTCTCTGAATTCTCCTTCCTGTTTACCTTGCAGTCACGATTGCATTAAGGTAAAAATTGGGCCCAGAATCTTGAGTCCTGTGTCTTACTACCGGCGACCTGATCTCACCGGAGAGCAGCACTCTCCGTTACCGACCCACGGATATCCTAGCTTTCGCCGCCTCCGTGCTTCTTCCCTGTGGAGTTCACTGGCCAGAACTCCGCAATCCTGAGGAAGGGCACAAGGGTGTAATAGAGGCGGGATCTCGACTAGATAATACTCTAGTAGCAGAAGAAGCTCTCCGCTCCAGAGAAGTGTGTAGCTATCAGCTACAGCCAGCATCAGAGAAGTCTGCGCACTTGCAGTCTCCAGAGAGGCGCAGCCGGCCAGGCCCGCCAGTAGCTAGCCAGCGGGACCAGAACCATGGCTGGAGAGTGCACGCACACCTGACCCTGGGCCACATCCAGAGTGAGTGCGCCTGGGAGCCCAGGCACGCTCCGCACATCGCTTGTGGCCAGACTCATGCCATGAATAGCCAGGTGTGGCGGAGACCCCAGGGTGCCCGCACACACCACGCCGGGGGGCAAGGGACACGCACCATACTTCCTGTTTACCTTGCAGTCACGATTGCATTAAGGTAAAAATTGGGCCCAGAATGTTACTTTAAAATTATATAAATATTGCATATTAGTGTACTGTAAAAGGAGAAGTTGATAAGAGTGTCTCTAGAGTTTCTTTGATTTGAAGTTCAAAGATATTTATATGATTTAACTTTATATATCATATATATATTTAAAAGTTGTAGGAAAATTAAGCCTTTCCACATATTAGGGGGAAAAAGATCTAAGCAGATATGCCCACATGTAAACCTACATGTGTGTTCATACATCAGTCACACACAGACTCATGTTCTACACATATTCAGAGTCATACACATTGCAAACCCTTGCCGTCGTGTGTTTTACAAACATCTCAGAGAGACCCAAGAATATTTAGTATGTGTATATAAAAACAGAATAAGAATCTTCAGTTCAACCAAGGCTGAATGAGATATGGCTGATTGTCTAGATTCAGCCTGCATCCTCTTTACAAATGAAATTCCACTGGTAGTCAGCCGTATGTGTTCATGTGCTGTCTTTCTTTTTATCACAACTATAGAGCTGAAAAGTTATGATAGACATTATATACTTTTATAAAATCTAAGACCTTTTACTTCCCTTTTCTATTTAAATCATCATTTCTTTTTTCCAAAGTAACCCAGTGTTTTATTATATACATGGTTAACGGGAAAAAGAATGACACATTTAAAAATGCTTTTATTACATTTGAAATGCATTTAAATATTTTGAGAATGTATCTAAAAGGATATTTCACAAAGTAAATTTCTTAGAACATTCTATTTTCCCCTTATATAATAAACCATTATAATCTTCCTCTTTCCTTACCTACACTGCCACTTACCTCCACTTTCTATGGGTTGAAAGTAAAAGTATAAAGAAAAATTATTTCCATAATAGTGAAATTCATCTCCTATTCTAACATGATTAAAATGGCACCTGGTCTGTAAGTGAACAGACCTTGAAAACATGTCCAAATTAGAGTATAAGTTGAATGATCCTTTAAAAAAATAGTGAGCAAAACAAATTCATTAGTTGTATAGAGGTATAGAGAAAAACCAGGCTATACTAAGGAAAGATGACATCACTTCACTCACTTGATGAGAAGTTAGAAAATAGAATCTATTTTGACAAAATGAAATACAACTGTGAGAGTAGTCTCAGAAAAACGTTTGTCATCATCATATCGCTTGCTATGCAGGTGGAACGGTTAAAGGTCAAAAAATAGTAACTATTGCTTTTGGTTTTCACCTTGTTTGCAGTCTCCAATATTCCACATTGTGAATCATATTAACAGATCACATGAATGAAAAGTTATACCTTCCAAACTATGGAAGGTAGGAAGAGGGAGGAATAGTGAAGACATCATCTTCATCTTAAAGTAATGTGATGCTTCTTCAAATAGATAGGACAAAAACATGTAGGCTGAAAATTTTACAGGAATAAGAGGAAAAGACTCAAAGTGTTAAATATCATCAAAATAATAGAAGATGACTTCTAATGGTACCAGAGAGCGTGCTATGGAGCAATATGGATGTAACTATTTGCAGTTTTCTTGGCTGTGGTATTGACTACAAGCAATTATGTTTTCAGCTTTGATTTTTTTCAAACTAAACTTGTTTTATACTGTTAAATACACATTTTCATATTTTTAATATTAAAAATAAATGAAAATTAGTGTGTCATACCAATCTCATTTGAAATTCTTTGCAAAAAGATTTGTTATTATTTTTTTGTAATTTGTTTTTGTTGAATTTGTGTGTTTTTCATACAGAATATCTCAGTCTTAATCATCTTTATACCCCTGTCCCCACTGGAACCCTCCCATAGTCCCACAAAATAAGATTTTATTAAATTACTTACATATATGTGTGTTTGTTTTGCGGTATGTGTACTTGAGTGCAGGTGCCCATGGAAGCTAGAAGAGCGTGTTGCATCACCTGGATCTGGAGTTACAGTAGGTAGTTATGAACTATCTGATATGTATGCTTGGAATACAACTCAGATCCACAACAGGAGCAGTGCCCTCTCTTGAGCTAAAACATCTCTCTAGCCCCTATTTGAAATTTTAATTGAGTCGTAAATATATTTGAAACAGAAACATTAAGTTATTTTAACTTCAAAATAATCACATCCTTACATAAATTTAGTAATTTTAAATAAGACAAACATAATCTTAGTTAATTGTAGATAACCATTCACATGTTCTGGTGAAATCAATTTAAACAGTTAATTTCACATTAATATTTTAGGTAGTGTTGATTTCCTCATTAAATTTATCTAGAAAGATCTTCAGTTTCATTTCACTAGCATTTATAATGAATTATTAAGGAATAATTTTTTAACATACACTATTGAAAAATGCACATAACACAAATCTTAGAACAAATTTCCACTTCAAACAATTGTAAGCTTTTTTAGCATTTTTCATACATATTCATATATTCTCTAATAAATTCCAGTTTCATTTTACAATGCAAATAGGAAAAGAAATGAGAAGCAAGATCATAACAAAAGGCAACAGTGGGGAACAGATGTACGCAGGGTGGACTTTGTGAGCACAAATCACAGACAGCACAGAATGAAGTCTGCTGCATGCTTGGCATATTCTGGGGTTGCTATTTTGCAGTTATCGGGCTTTTAATAAAAGGTTTCCCATGTACATTTATTTCCTGGTACATCTTATAAACGATGCAGAGAAGTCTGTATATCAGTATTGGTTTCAACCAATAGGTATACACGTAGAACACAACTGATTATTACCAGAAGAAAATAGAAATTATTATTATTATTATTGTGCACCCTAAATTTGTAGCTTCTTTATTTGTTATTATTTATTTGGTTATATTTGTAATTCAAATTATCTGAGACTTAAAATTACCTTCAATAGAAGTTTTATGTATTTAAAATGAATCAAAAGAGAAATGTTATAAAAATTTTCATTTGATCTAGTTTTTTGTTTGTTTTAAAAAATTTTAATGACAAATTATATGACATCCTCTCTTTAGCTCAGATATAGGAAGGGAATCTAACACACACAGCCAAATATTTTTGCTTGAATTTTAAAAATGAAATACTTGTTTCATGTTTTAGCTTTGTTAAGGGGATTATGCAAAGTAAATTAAAATTTTAACATAGACATCTAGTTCAATACCTCTAGCTATGCTGGCTTTAGAATTAATATAACAAAACCAATTTGCCTATTATTCCTTTGCTCTCAGGAAAGAAGTAACTCAGTTTGTCTCAAGTATAATTCTTTCTTAAAACTAATTTAGCCCTACTGTTATGGATCAAAGGCTGGGGTATGTTCATGTGGTGCTCTTCTGTCACCTCCAGCAAACTGTAGGAAGAAATTATCCATCTTTAACCTCTTTCAATAAAAAGTCGTGAATTAGTAGACCATGCTTTGCATGAAAAATTACCATCCCAGATCTCACATGTTAAATAAATGTAATTACTAGAATTTGAGAATTTTGTCTAAGGTCTCTTAGGACCAGAATTCGCTGATTAGTTAGCTATTCACTCAGAAGAAGCCTGAGCTTCACAGAAGGTAGCACTTCTCGTATATAGAATAACACATCTTAGCTAAGGTAATGGTTATTTTCTGTGATTCTGGAGAACCCTTGCCTGTCTGTGATTCATAACTAGAATAGAGGCTTGCATTTGAAAGATTATAATATAGAGGATGTACCCAATGAGCCAAACTTTTTCTACTCAAATACAGAAAATTACTCCCATAATTTCTAGCAAACGACTTAAGAACAATGTTAGCTTTCCATAATAACCTGGATAACACTTTCTCCTATTAAAAATTAAGTGAGATTAAATTCCTATGCATAAGAACATACGATAACAAAGGACGGTAGGAATAAGAAAGAAAAAGTATCATTTCTCATTTAACGTGTCATTTGTGACTATTATTATTTTTGTCAATGTATGCTTTTTTATTGAATTTTTGTGCATTTCACAGTCAACATTATAGTCGTCTTTATACCCCCTCCCTAATTCACAACCCTCATAGCCTCTGCACTGAATTTCATGGCTCTGCCATGTATGTTAAGGCCTATCGAGTCAAGGTGGTGTACCCAGATGTCCCTCAGTGCACGTTCATCCACTGGGGTCTAGTCAGCCTACCTAGAATATCTCCCTTAAAGAAGATCATTCTTTCTCAAATTATTAGTAGTGAAGAAAGACCATGCTTATTGACAAATAAGATGGCAATACTTTGCACATTTAAAAAATATAAATGTTATACTAGGATAATATAAGTTAAGTGTCATAGGTTCTGTATATTAAGAAAATTCAGATTGTTGAGGAAAGAATTCAAATATCTATGTGAAAATATACAGAAGATGTCATTAAGCAATGATGTAAATTGTAAAAAGGACACCATAAAATTGAACCAGTTTCACTTATCAATTCATGTGATTCTGCTTGATACTCCTTGGGAAAACAGTATCTCAAGGTCAAGCCTCTACATAGCAAAGGTATTTGATGTATTATAACAACATTTTATGTTGTTGCATGATTTTATATTTTCATATGTTTATTGTATTTTATATTATCAAAAATATAAATATATAGAAAAAGCATTTACAACCTGTTATGAAGATCCTGATAACTATGCTGAAGTATTTCTTGGGATGGTCACAGAATTCTGCATTCTCTTTTCTTTCTCATTGAAGGAGGATTAAGATTAATGTTTGCTGACAATTGCATCAAAGCATGAAGGGAGTCATTTCATAATATTAAAGAAAGATCAGTAAGCATTATTAATGAAATCAGAATATCTGAAGCCTAGATATATTATACCTGGTGTTTAAATGTACAGTTGTTTTAGGAATGAATTGTTAACAAAGTGTTTGTGCATGAATAATGACTCCCTAGGTTATCTGCAACCATTACATACACAGGCATATACATGCACATATATGCACACCCACATGATTGTGCACACACATGCAAACACAAACAGAGACACAAACTCCACATGTACAGATTCATATCTCTCAGCATTATTGTATATATGAATACAAAGTCACAATGCCTGAAATAAAAAAGAAAAAGCTAGATGGCAACATTTCAGAACAAAGAGGACATGGACTAAAGAAATTGGTCATCTTGGGGCTGGAGAGATGACTCAGCTGTTAAAAACACTGGATGTTCTTGCAGAAGACCCGGGTTCGAATCCCAGCACCCTCATGGCATCTAACAACTGTCTGTAACTCCAGTCCCAGGGGATCCAACAGCCTCTTCTGACCTCCACGGGCATTGCATGACACAGGTGCCTACATGCAGGCATAACACTTATACACATAAAATAAAAAAATAAAATAAAATATGAAAAAAAGAAATTGGTCATCTGAAGGAGCAGTCTTTCTGACAATTTTAAATGAAAATACTAATTTCATATGTTTAGCCACTTGTTTGATACTATGTGATCTCAGAGCCTAGTTGCATGACTGTTGGTATTCTATACTCTCCTCATAGGTATCTTAATGTTTTTTTTTTCCATTTGTAATATCTGTTTTAAGTTGGGCAGTGGTCATG
Organism: Nannospalax galili; assembly: GCF_000622305.1. Classification (NCBI taxonomy): domain Eukaryota; kingdom Metazoa; phylum Chordata; class Mammalia; order Rodentia; family Spalacidae; genus Nannospalax; species Nannospalax galili. The sequence goes on along the minus strand of NW_008358866.1, from coordinate 1,672,323 downwards.
CCTGCCTTATTCACTGTCATTTTCATCTTCTGAAAATGCTAGGCATTGAGGATAGGTTAATAAATAAACTTACACAAGTGGTTTAGTTTAACTTGGGCAAAGTATTATTTTGAACATCTATTATATACTGGGATTACACAGATTAGTAATGCAAAAATCTTACCCAATGGAAGAGCTGGACTGAGCATTTAGGGTCTTTTGTGTCTGATAATCTGTCTGTGTTCTGTGTGATGTGATATAGTCAGCAGTCAGGCAACATTCAGTCCATAAAATAGAATGGGACGTTTTGCTTGACCTGAATCCTGATATATAACCAATGCTTTGCCAGTCAAATAATGATGATAAAAGCCTTCCAGACCAGATCCATCTAACATAATTATGGAAGAATAAAACAGCGTGATTTATTGGGTTATTTTTTTCTTGGTTTTATATATCAAACACTGTCTTGTAAATGTCAGAAAACGCTCTACCATGGAGCTACATCTGCTCTCGTAAGGAAGTTTTAAGTACATAGCTATTGCTCATCTATTAATTACTGATCGATACCTATTTTTGTTAAATCTAGTTCTAACTCGAGGAATCATAACCTATATTCTGTAATCTTTTTCCCTAAGATAATTCTTTTCTTAACCAAGAAAAAAATAGCATGATAGGAATAAAAACTTTTAACACTTGTACATATTTAGGTTAAAGAAATAAACAGTTAAAACAGTGACTTAAACATGACAAAGCAACTCTCAAACGGGATGTCAAGGAGAGATACAATAGTGTTAATCAAGGAAATATGGGTTGTTAAAAGAAGATATAAGTCATTTTCCTATAGGCAGATGCCCATGGGAATAAAACTTTTAACACTTGTACATATTTAAGGAAAGAAACAGTTAAACCAGTGACTTGACCATGACAAAGCAACTCTGAAAGGGGCTATCAAGGAGAGATACAACAGTGTTAATCAAGAAAATATGGGTTTTAAAAAGATTTATTCCATTTACTTTTTGTGAATATATATATTTATACAGGTGTATAGGTGTGCACAGAGGCCAGAAGAGGATGTCAGATGATTTGGGATTGAAGTTATAATTGTTTGCAGGATATCTGATTTGTTACTTGGCTGCTGTCATTATCACAACCCTCATGAATGTGTAACAAGCACTCTTAACAGGTGAAACACTCTCCAAGCCCACCAAATGTGTATTTGTTTGAGAAGGTATAAGTCATTACCTATAGGCAGGTGCTCATGGAAGCCAGATATGGGCATTGGATCCCCTGCAACTGGAATTACAGGTGGTTGTATGTTTCCTGGTATGGGCTGTGAACTGAACTCTGATCCTCTGCAAGAGCAGCAAATGTTGTTAACTGCTGAGCCATCTCCCAGCCCGCAAAGCTCTGTTCTTTTAAAAGGAGGTAGGCAAACTGTAGAAAAATGATACATGGGAACCACGCAAATATTTTAACTGTCCTCTTTGTAAGCTTTCTTATATCATAGGACATTTCAAATTGTAATTTCTTTGTCTCAGGTTTTGAATGAATTGTTTCTTTAAGAAACCTCGTTTCCTTTTATTTGAGCATGGGTTTGGAAGGAAATGTCAAGATGTGGAGGTAGGTATGTTCTTTTGTCCTTGAATGTTCCAGCTCCCAGACTCTCAATTAAGAGACAAAAATAATGATTCTTTTCTAGTATGACACACACATCACCAATACAATGGGGTGTGTCTAGCCTTCCTTTTTAATGGATTCAACCCCATTCCTCACCTGGCTTTCTTGATTTTTATTTATTTATTTACATATTTTGGAGAAGTTCATACATGAGTACTGTTTTCACATCATTTTTCACAGCTCCTTCTCCCTACTTCAGCCCCTCCTGTGTGCCCCCAACTCCCTCTCAATTTGTTATCTTCTTCTTTGATTATTTTTGTTTCAAACACATGCATACATATCCATACATACATACATACACATAACACAAACATATTTATATATAATACATTAAGTCAGTTTTGTAGTGATTGTGTTTAGAGCTGACCACTTGTATTAGATAACCTATAAGGGAGCTTATCCTTGGAGAAAAGGAATTCTCCTTCCCTCAGCAGCCATTGATTGTCTGTAGCCCTTCATCTAGAGGTGGATCCCTGTGAAATTTCCCTCAGCCCTATTGGTATGACAACTGGTGTGGTTATTTTTCAGGTCTTCTGAGGCAACCATAGTGTGGAGAGTTCATGGGAACAGCCTGCCTATCATGCCCAGAATACAGTAGAAGCACCAGGTGTTCTGGTCCTCTGGCTCTTAGAATCTGTCTGCCTTTTCTTCCTGGATGCTCCCTGAGCCTTAGGTATAGAAGTTACATTATAGGTGTATCACTTTGGACTAGGCACCAAATAGTTACTTACTCTCTACATTTTTATCAGTTGTGGAACTTTGTAATCTTCTCTATTCTTTACCAGAAAAGGCTTCTTTGATGAGTGGTGAGAGCTACACTTATCTGAGACTAGAAACTGTTGTACTAAGTGAAGTAACACACTCAGAAAAGCAAACGATGTGTGTTCTCCCTCATATGTGGCTCCTTGCACCAAATTTTTTTAAATTCCAGGTCCTTTTAATAAGATAATGCTACACAGCAGTACCTTCTGCATGAAATAACTACCATCATCATGACTTTGGATGAGCCTGATCGCTAAACGTAGTCACAACTGGGCTTGTTGATGGTTGTGGTCATTCATTAAAGGAGGGCCAAGCAGGGTCACTGGACCCTCACCTGAGTATCCAGCCACTCTTCCTAGCCAAATAGTCCAGTCTTGGAAGACAAAAGATAAACGAGGAAGAACCCAATATAGGGATGCTTTTGGAAGCCCTTGTCAAGAAACTCCAATGGACTCTTATATGAACATTTGAAAATTGCTCTGTTCTGACTTTTTCTAGTTCCCTGTCTAGAACTTGTAATGCTAGTTACTCTTGCCTTTACTTCTTCACATCTCCTATTCATGATTCAAGGAATTTCTTCTCCCCTTAGAGACAAGAGTTATGCAATTTGGGAGTCTTTTAGATAGATCCACCGAAGGGGTACACCAATTGCCTCACCCTGCATCCCTGTTCAGCACTGAAGAAGCCAGAGTGGTCTGTGTTCCTATTCCCTATTGGCAATTTGGGTAACCCCTTCGGAGGATAACATGATAAGAACAGGAGGTAGGAATTGGCTAGACAGTTAGGGTAAAAAGACCCCAAAGAAATGTAGCCAGTTTCTTGGCTAAAAGTCAAAATATCCTTGGGCCTGTTAGCAGCATACTATGTTCCAAAGGTCAAAAAATATCAAAAGTATTTGGGAGCTTGAATCTAATCCTTAAAAGATTTTAGGGTTATCTCTTCAGAGGGGTGAATGTTGGAGGGGAGGGAGTGGGCATGGATTTGATCAAAACACCTTATATGCACATATGAAATTCTCAATAAAGTTTTTGTAAAAATTTTTTAAAAATTAAAAAAGAATAAAAAAAGAATAAGGATTCATAGGGCCTGGAGAGACGGGTCAGCAGTTAAGAACACTGACTGTTCTTGCAGAAGACCTGGGTTTGAATCCCAGCACCCACATAACAGCTGACTGTCTGTAACTCCAGTTCCAGGAGATCCAACAGCCACTTCTGTCCTCTGTGGGCATTTCATGACATGGGTGCACTTACGTACATGCAGGCAATATACACGTACACATAAAATAAAAATAATAAATAAAACATTTTTAAAAAGAATAAGGATTTAGAGGGCTGGAGAGATGGCCAACTGTTAACAGCACTGGCTGCTCTTTCAGAGGACCCCAGTTTGATAGCCAGCACTGACATAGCAGCTAACAATTGTCCTTAACTTTAGTTCTGGGGAATCTGACACTCTCTTCTGACCTCCACAGGCATTTTGCAACACTGGTACACTTACATACATGCAGGCAATACACATAAGTAAAAATAATAAATAAAATATTTTTTAAAAAGAATAAGTATTTAGAATATAGTAAGAAATTACACTGGTTTAGGAATGTAGCAGTAGTGGGTTCTAATCAAAGGTACATTATTTCTCTAACCATATGTACTTGGCTCTGTTTACACTACTCTGCATGGATTGCCTCTTGTTGAGCAAGAATTAAGTCTAATTATACAGCTATTGGTTACCTCTAAGGCAAAAGTGTCCCTAATATACCCACAGAGATATTTTGGTGGACCAGTCATTATTGTGGTTTGTAGGCTTTACAACTGGATAGAATTGATTATTTTCCTCTCTTGGCAGCTTGCAAAGCACCTTCTGGCACTGTGTGCACTAATCTTCAAGTACAAGGCTTCCTCGTTAGTTCCACTTCAATTTCCACAAGTCCTATCCCTGAAGTGTGTAATATTTTTAGTGCTATGGACTTATCTTAATGTTCTAGGTGGTAACCAAGGGCTATGGCAATAGACTGTATTATTTTGGGAGTATCCTGGACTATACTGGGAAACAACTTGATGGGAAGCTTTCAATGCCTGATAATGGGATTTTTTTTTACATAGCCTTCAACACATGTGGGCATTCGCACGCACGCACGCACACACACACACACACAATGTGTGTTTTTAAGTAAACTTATAAAATATTTATGTAAAACTGGATTTTCAAACAATCAGTGTTATCTTTCATTCCTTCCTCTCTCTTTGTTACCTTCTTTCTTTCCCTATTTAGTTGAACTACTCCGCATTTTTTCCATTTCTCCCTAGATAGCACCCATACCCCACTATCTCCCTCTGCTCCTGACTTTCAATATCAAAATGTATTTATTCAATTGTTGAATTTTCAAATACACATTTCGATAGTCTCAACATTGTTGTGCCAAATTCCTGTGACAATCCAAATAATTAGATAACAATAACCAAGTAGTGTTTTTAAGTCAGAAGCCATTACCTTAATTTACTTGAATCATTTTCTTTTCTATCCTCAGTGTAGTTTATCATTTCCAGTCATACTTTCAGCATTGAAAATGGCCCCTTTCACCTGTAATTCCTGTGTTCTTACATTAAACAAATCTGGCAGTTGAGTTGCTGAAGCTACTTTCTTCTTGTTTCTGGTTACAGTTTTTCTAATTTTTCATCTTTTATCTTTGTGTTACACTGTTTAGCTCTATTTGCCACTTGATTACAGTATATAATTGACTTTTTATTTAAGAAAATTGAAAATCCTTTTTTTTTCTATAAATTCTTTTACTGAATTTTGACATATTTCATACAGAACATCTTAATCATCTTTATACCCCCTTCCCCACTGGCAACCTCCCATAGTCCCTAGCACTGGATTTCATGCATTCTATAGAGTCAACTTAGTTCCTCAGTTGTTCCTCAGTGCAAGTTCATCTACTAAGGCCAAGTCAGCCTATTTAGAGTCTCTCCCTTTAAGAAGATAATTTCTTCCTCACCCAGCAGTTATTGCTGCCAATAGTACTTTGGCTAAGATTGAGGCTGGCTACCTATATCCACATTTCTATGCTTAAGTTTGCACGGGTCTTGTGCATGCAGACACCATTGCTCTAGGTTCAAATGAGCAAGGTCCCAAGCGCCTATAAGACTCTATTTCCATTTGGTCACGTACCTCCTCTCCATCTCAAACAATCTTGCCACCACCTCTTCTGCAATGGTCTCTGAACACTTGGTGGGTGGAGTTTAATATAGGAGTCTTTTAAAAGGACCCACACTCTGCATACTCTTATTCTCTATGCTTTGGCCATTTGTGTCCTTTTGTGTTCATGATCCTCTGTTACATGAGGGAGCTTCACTGATGAGAGTTGAGAGATGCCTTAGTATTCTCGCTACTCCTTGTTCCACTATGTTCTGTAAGCCTTAGGTGTAGAGGTTGGACTGCAGATGTGTGACTTAGGGTTGGACAATTCATAGATAAACTCTGTGTGTGACCAGTTGTGGAACTCTGTAATGGATGTGTCTGTTGCAAAAGAAGTTTCTTTGATGAGTGGTGACTGGGATACTTGTTTGTAAATATAAGGATACACATTCAGCACATAGTAAGAAATTACATTTGTCTAGGGATGTGACAGCCTTGGGGTTTTTCTCTAAGATCAATGACCTTTCCAGTGATGTGCATTTAGCTATGTTTACAGTCCCACATATGAGTTTCTTCACAACGAGTAGACTTAAATCCAATTAGGTAGCTGTTAATTACTCCCAATATAAAAGTGCCACTACTGTCCCAATATAGTTTCTTGTGCTGTTCACTATTATGGTTATTAGGCCTTGAAGCTAGGGTAGGATCATTGATTGTTGTTCTCCCTTAGCAGCTTGCTTAGTGCTCTCCAAAGCTATGAGAGCTAGCCTTCAGAGGAGGTGACTTCCAGGTCAGTTCTACCTCTGTTGCTCCAAGTCCTACATCCAAAGTATGTCCTGTCTTCAGTAACAGGGTCTTACCTTTAAGTTCTGGGAGGCAGTCAAGGGCTGTGGTAACAGCTTGTGTAATTTTGGGAGTCTCTTGGACTACCCTGGCCAACAAGTCAAATAAAGGTTTCACCAGTCTGGCACTGTTTCTTGTTATGTAGTCTTCAGCAATGCACACGGACTCATGTAGAAATATTGTATGTGTAATTTTTCAGTAAATTTTCAGACATATAATTCCCTCTGTTTTTTCACACTAGTTATGCAATATTTTTCTCTCTTTTTAAAATATAAGCTCAGTCCATAGATTTATATTTATTGATTTTTGAGATGTGCTTGGTTTATTTCTATCACATAATTATGTTTTATGTCACAATTTTATGTTACTTTATGTGAGAAGCGAGCGCGGCCGAGTCAGCCAAAGATGGTGCCTTGGCTGGCTGCCAAGTCTTGTTACTCCAATCCTTGGCTGGATGCCAAGCCTCGTGACCCTCACTTATTTACTCCAACTGGAGGAAGCGGGAGGAGCCCGATCATGTGCTGCCTGCCTGATCAGAGACATCATCAAGCGTGACCCTGCTACGTGGCCCAATGAGCTGCCACTCTGCCTGCCTGCTG
>NW_008358866.1:1663592-1664773 GCF_000622305.1 Nannospalax galili | reverse complement strand
AAAGACCTGCTGGATGCAGACTCCGACGGCCGCCTCTCTAGGGGGACCCTACCTATCTGGACACTGGTGAGGAAATGTCTCACTGACAAATCAGGGAAATACGAGGACGATATTGCTCAAGGGGCTCAAGCCTTAGAGGAAGTGAAGGAGGCACTCTCTCAACAGGGATTGCAAAGCTTACGGATTGAACAGGAAGAGGAGGAGGAGCTTTATGGGGAGGAGGATTTAGAGAGTCTGCTCTCTGCCATGACCTTAGAAAGTAAACAGGCTAATAAGTCTACAAAAGGCAATAGTATGCTAAAGGAGGAGCCTCTAGGGCTGATGGCGCTGCCCTTATATCAAACCCTGGATCCGCCATACGTGGGGGGAGGAATGAGAAATAGACATGCTGCAGTTCAGGGCAAGATATTTTCCCAAACTGGAGCCTTCCCGGTATTCCAGGATCTGAACAATCAGAGAATACATGAGCCATTAGACTGGAAAATAATTCAGAGATTAAAGGAGTCAGTAGCTACCTATGGGCTGCAGGCGGCATATACGCTGACACAAATTGAAAATTTACAAAGAAATTGTTTGACTCCTTTTGATTGGCAGAATATGTGCAGAGCAGTCCTTTCAGGAGGAGACTATTTAAACTGGAAAGCAGCCTACTTAGAGTATTGCATAGAGCTTGCAGCAACCAATGCCAGGAATGGCCAACCTGCCTGGAATGTTGATATGCTTATGGGTCAGGGGAATTTTGTTAATAACCAAATTGGATATCCAATGCAGGTATACAATCAGATTAATGAGGCAGCAGTGAAGGCTTGGAAGATGCTTTCGGGTTCAGGAGATTTAAGCAGCAATTTGTCAAAAGTAATACAAGGACCTACTGAGCCATTTGCAGACTTCCTTGCCCGACTAGTTGAAACTGCGGGTCGCATTTTCCCTAATGTAGATGCGGCCATGCCCCTACTTAAGCAATTGGCTTATGAGCAGGCAAACAAACCTTGTAGAGATGCCATCAGACCTTACAAGCAAAAAACATTGGACGTATGGATTAAAGTGTGTAGAGATATAAATGAAAGTGTGATTCAGGGACAAGCATTAGCCGCAGCTATTGTTGCAGGCCTGAACGACAGTCATGGCAGTGGGCCTAAGGGGACAGCTCCAGGATGTTTCCGCTGTGGGCAGGCAGGACA
>NW_008358866.1:1658912-1662156 GCF_000622305.1 Nannospalax galili | reverse complement strand
CCCTTGCGTTGAAAGGTATAAAAACCAGCCTTGAAGCATTTGGAAAACAGCCTGATGTTCTTGTCATGCCTTATACACCAAAACAGATTGAGACTTTAGCAGCCTGTGATGATGAATGGGCAGTGCTGCTTACTAGTATGACAGGAGTGTTTGACAATCATTACCCATCACACCCTTTGCTTCAGTTTGTGAGCCGTAATCCATTAATTCACCCACGAGTGACGCGCTCTAACCCCATTGAAGGGGCAGTTAATATTTTTACTGATGGGTCTAAGGGTGGGGTAGGAACGGTGTATATTGAAGGCCAAAACCCCAGCACCCATATTTTTCCCTATGAATCAGCACAGGCAACAGAATTAGCTACTGTATTACAAGTCTTTTGCCAGGAATCTCAACCTTTTAATTTGCTTTCAGATAGCCAATATGTGGTGCAAGCTATGAGGATACTAGAGAATGTGGGGACTATAAAACCAACCTCCCAGGTTACTCAACTTTTTATGGCTTTACAGCAGAAAATTTGGCAACGCAAGGCTCCCTTTTGTGTGATTCATATTCGCGCTCACTCAGGACTCCCTGGGCCTTTGGCATTAGGCAATGCCATCGCTGATTATGCTACTAGAACTGTCTTTATCTTCCTGACTCAAACCCCTGTACAAGCTGCAACAGATTTTCATGCAAGGTTCCATGTGAATGTAAATACCCTCCACATAAAATTCAAAATTACTAGGGAACAAGTCCGAGAAATTGTCCTGCAATGCAAATCTTGTGTTTCTGTCCTCCCTCAACAGAGTGTAGGGGTTAATCCTCAAGGCCTCCACCCAGGAGTACTTTGGCAAATGGATGTTACCCATATTCCAGAGTTTGGTACCCTCAAATATGTACATGTTTCTATAGATACCTGTTCTGGTGTGATATTTGCTTCTGCATATTCAGGTGAAAAAGCTGAGCATGTAATAAGCCGCTGTTTCCAAGCCTTTGCGTCTTGGGGTATGCCCAAGCGTCTTAAAACTGATAATGGTCTTGCATATACATCTAGCAAATTCACAGCCTTTCGTATAGCCATGGGCATCGCCCACACATATGGACTACCATATAATCCACAAGGTCAAGGTATTGTTGAACGCACTAATGCCAGCCTTAAGGCTCTCCTAATAAAACAAAAAGGGGGAATAGGAGGGCAATATAAGTCCCCAAAAGAGAAATTAAACATTGCATTATTCACTTTAAATTTTTTGATTATGGATGCTGGTGGGCGATCGGCCGCAGACCGCCACTCCAACCCCTTGCAAATGTCATCCATTATGGTCTTATGGAAAGATGTACTTACAGGACAATGGAAAGGGCCCTCTCCAGTACTGACCTGGACAAGAGGAGCTGTTTGTGTTTTCCCACAGGAGCAAGAATCGCCTATTTGGGTACCGGAGCAACTTACACGACCATGGAAAGGAAAAGATGAGGACCGGAACCTTACCCCTATGGATGGTGACGTTGCTCGTAGTATACATGAATGAGGGCCAAGCAAGGGACTTTACTAAAGAGAGGAATAACTGCATTGTTCTGTACATGGTGAACCAAAGAGTGGACCTTATGATTGTATCCACCACATGAATGGATTATGTGTAACCTCTGTGGAGTTTGAAAACCTCTCTTATGCAGGGGATTTGTCAAGACAGATTGGAAAGATGTAAACAGGCAATTGGACTTCTGAATTTGACAAGAAGATCACAAAGCTGCGGACCGCCATTGTAGCAGTCAATAGAACTAGAGTACAAATTGCCACAGTTCAGGATTGGCTGAACACTATGCAGAATACCTTTAATTTTCTGAAGGATTGGGGTGGAATGGCTTTTTGGGGTTTCCTTTTGGTTGGGGTGTGTGGTTGTATCATATGGTGCATGTGCAAAATGCGGCAGCGAACAGAGATGCAACAACAAATGCTTGTACAGGCTATGGCTGCACTGGAAAGGGGCGAGTCTCCCTCTGTAGGGTTAACCATGCTGGACTGGTAGTCAAAGACGGGTAAGACTCCCTCATGGACATACCAACCTAAGACAGACTGCCAGTCAAGCTGCTGAGCAGTTGATGATGGGTAAGGATGTTACATGGAAGGGGGCAACCTAAGACAGGCATGGTCCTTTAACCTTTCTAATAAAACAAAAAGGGGGAGATGTGGGAAGCGAGCGTGGCAGAGTCAGCCAAAGATGGTGCCTTGGCTGGCTGCCAAGTCTCATGACTCCAACCCTTAGCTGGCTGCCAAGCCTCCTGACCCTCGCTTGTTTACTCCAACTCTTGGCTGGCTGCCAAGCCTCGTGACCCTCGCTTGTTTACTCCAACTCGGGCAAGCATGAGGAGCCCGATCATGTGCTGCCTGCCTGATCAGAGACATCATCAAGCATGACCCTGCTACGTGGCCCAATGAGCTGCCACTCTGCCTGCCTGCTGCGTGTGTGTGTGCCCTGATTGGTCCTGGCTGGGAGGAGGGCTATTGGGAACAAACTATATAAGGACTGAAGTGCGTTATAAAGAAGAAGAAGCCTGAACCTCACCTTCGTGTCTGTGTCGTCTTTCCTCGGCTCTGCTGGACAGAGTCGTGGCTTGTGGCACTTTATATGATGTTATTATATTTGCACAGTGATGTCTTCTGTATCTGGCTAGTTGGTTTTCATGGCGTCTTTGTATTCCACTTTTTATTCAAGAAACAATACAAGTCTTTTAAATATCCTACTTGTGATAGCTAATCCTGGGTGTCAACTGGACTGGATCTGGAATTAACTGAAATGAGAGGCATCTTAATTGGATCATCTGAAGCTGGAAGATGCGCCCTAAATATGGGTGTTACCTTCTAATGGCAGCCCATATAAAAGGCCACAGCAGAGCAAAACACAGGGCTTCCGCTACTTGCCTTCTATCTCTGGTGAATTCGTCTTGCTGCTGTAGACTGAAGACTAGCTGATCTTTTGGATTCGTCAGACATCGAGTGCCAGATTGGGACTACTGAGACATCCAGCCTCGTGGACTGAGCAACTAAGGATCCTCAGTCTCTCCAGTGTGGTACAGCCATTGATGGACTACTCAGACTCTATCCTGTGAGCTAAGCTGATAAATCTTTATACATATACATTCACTCTACTGTTTCTGTTTCTTTGGAGAACCTTGACTAATACACTACTTATGCCTCTTTCTCCCCTCATTCAAATGTTAGCTACACCATGTGGAATCTCTTCTTTGGGCTCAGTATCAATCC
>NW_008358866.1:1648412-1658613 GCF_000622305.1 Nannospalax galili | reverse complement strand
TGAGGAGCCCGATCATGTGCTGCCTGCCTGATCAGAGACATCATCAAGCATGACCCTGCTACGTGGCCCAATGAGCTGCCACTCTGCCTGCCTGCTGCGTGTGTGTGTGCCCTGATTGGTCCTGGCTGGGAGGAGGGCTATTGGGAACAAACTATATAAGGACTGAAGTGCGTTATAAAGAAGAAGAAGCCTGAACCTCACCTTCGTGTCTGTGTCGTCTTTCCTCGGCTCTGCTGGACAGAGTCGTGGCTTGTGGCACTTTATATGATGTTATTATATTTGCACAGTGATGTCTTCTGTATCTGGCTAGTTGGTTTTCATGGCGTCTTTGTATTCCACTTTTTATTCAAGAAACAATACAAGTCTTTTAAATATCCTACTTGTGATAGCTAATCCTGGGTGTCAACTGGACTGGATCTGGAATTAACTGAAATGAGAGGCATCTTAATTGGATCATCTGAAGCTGGAAGATGCGCCCTAAATATGGGTGTTACCTTCTAATGGCAGCCCATATAAAAGGCCACAGCAGAGCAAAACACAGGGCTTCCGCTACTTGCCTTCTATCTCTGGTGAATTCGTCTTGCTGCTGTAGACTGAAGACTAGCTGATCTTTTGGATTCGTCAGACATCCAGTGCCAGATTGGGACTACTGAGACATCCAGCCTCGTGGACTGAGCAACTAAGGATCCTCAGTCTCTCCAGTGTGGTACAGCCATTGATGGACTACTCAGACTCTATCCTGTGAGCTAAGCTGATAAATCTTTATACATATACATTCACTCTACTGTTTCTGTTTCTTTGGAGAACCTTGACTAATACACTACTTATGCCTCTTTCTCCCCTCATTCAAATGTTAGCTACACCATGTGGAATCTCTTCTTTGGGCTCAGTATCAATCCTTTGACTTAATTTTCTGCAGGCATTTCTAGCAGAGCTCATGCTAACTTCCCTGAGACCACTCTTTAGTAGAAAATACACTAAGTTCGTGTGCTCGTAAACTTGTCCTGTAGTCTTTGTACTGATGGAATGCTTAGCTACATAAATAATCCTTGGTTTGCACGTTCTTTTACAGATTTTAAAACAAAATCTTGCACCTTCTATGTGGGTTTAATAAACTTGACTGTCATTTTATTGTATTTTCTTTAACATATTTGATCTTTTTTCACTTAAGAACTTGAGTATTTTTTTGTGTCTATCTTCAAACTTAAATAATTGTTTTACCTGGGATAATTTTTAAGAGTTAATCATTACAAGTTAATTTGTTAATTTTCTCCTTTCAATTTTAGAAGTAATTCTTCGTGTATTTTTAGAAATATTTTTACGCTATGAGTTTAAAATATTAATTATATTCCACCATTTTACCTGATTGGTAACTCTCTATTATTTTTTACTTTCATCTTGTTTTTTTTTTTTTTTCTTCTTCAAGCATCATGGGTTTTAAAAATCTCCATTTTATAGATGGAGAATTTCAAATGCCTTCTGTGTAAACCTCAATGTGCTTTTCCCAAGACAACTTTTGAACAGCTTTTGCCTGACTGTCGTCAGTGCCTTCTCAATGACATTGCTTGACCTTACCTTTGGGCTTGTAGTTAGCTACTTGTTTTTCTTCTCTTTTTACAGCACATTTCTTTCTTCCTGCCACCCCTACACACTTCTTAGGAGCAAGAGAAATCATAAAATGAAATTTGATGGCTTTTCTAGTCTCCACCACTACATTAATGACATTAATTTTTAAGTTTGTCATTCTTTGTATTCACAAAAATATACTTTGATACCTTTTCTATCTTTTTAATTTATTTTATTTAGGAAAAATACTGGGAAAGATTGTGGTAATCAGCATTGTCTTTTCCACAGGAAGTCTCTTTAAAATATATATTCTATGGTGGCTGGAGAGATGGCTTAGAGCTTAATAACACTGGCTGCTCTTGTAGGGGACCCAAGTTCCATTCCCAGCATCCACATGGTGGCTAATAATATTTTCTGACACACATGCAAAGCTATGTGAAGTTCTATCTTCTCTTTTGTATACAAATATAGTCACGCACAAGTGTTTAATATAATTATTGCTCTTGAAGTTATACGTTTATTTTAGAAATCTTTCCATGTAAGTTTAGGAAATTATTTTTATTGCATACAATGTAATGGTCATACTAAATCTTTCCATTCAATATTAAATTAAGCATAGAACTATGAAAAAAATGAAGGAACACTATAACCAATGTCTTACCTAAAAAATTGTAAAGAAGGAAAAATATTGTGATATGAACTTACATCACACTGGTGCAGTGTCTCTTTTTTCTTTTTGCATTCAATTATTATCACTGTACATTCTGTTAAGCTGCTTGTAATTATTGGCACAAAATGTTAAAATGCCACAGAATGTCTAAAACCAAACCAGCGGATACTACATCGTGTTACGATATCCCTTTATTTTTCTATACTTATAAAAACTTATTTTGCATTATATGCAGATTGGATTTATATAAAGATCTTCCTTCTTTCATTCCCTCATCCCTAAAAATTCTAAAATATGAGTTAAAAATATTATTCTGTTTCAGCCCTTTCCTCATTGACGAAGTGCCTCGTGTCATAAACTCTGAAGGCTCTGTGCATTGCATCGTTTGCGGTTTGAATTTATTTCTGAATCAACATAAAGTTTTCTTACTCTAATACTTCAATACTCCAATATTTCCTATCTTAAATGGCATAGTCTCATTTTCTCTGGTCTTAGAAATTTATATTTTTTGTTTGAGGTTTTCCAGGAACATCATCATTCTTATTCTAGAAAGGATCAGTCTACATAGCCCAGACTGGATTCCAGCTCACCATTCCACTGTCTTAGCCTGCTGTACAGGGTTGTGTTATCACATCCAGATTACTGTTTCATTTTAATTGATATCAAAGACCCTCTTAAAATGTGAAGATCCTTTAAATAGGATCCTTCTATTTATAAAATACTAAAAACTTAAAGCAAATTAGTCTCTAAATTTGAAGTTTCTGCCTAAAAAGAGCATTCAGCAAAAGCTTTTAGCTAATGTTGTGAGATTGGAAGTGAAAAAAAAAATCTGAATCTTACTGAACTTCCCTATTTATTTAATTTCCCACAGAAACCTTAGTTTTCCTAAACTTCAGTTTTTATGACAGATGCATACTTATTAATACAAATAATTTTAAGCTAGAAAACATTCAGAAATTAACTAGACACTCCAATAAATATGTAATGTTTATTTGTTTATTATTGTATAAAACAAACACCCACAAACTTGGATTCATAGGTGTGCTTTGGGTAAGGATTTTCTGTTTTCTTAGTATAATTTTTATAATATATATTTTTAATAAATGTTTCTGAATTTCATAGATGCATTTTATTTATATTTAGACCCCCTACCCATCTGCAGCCATGAAAGACACCACCCTAGTGGATTTCATGCATTCTGTCTTATATGTTAAAGTGTATCTAGTCAAGTTTGTGTTGCCAAATGTCCCTTGGTGTGAGTTTATCCATTGGAGTCTGGTCAGCCCATTTAGTATCATTCCCTAAAGACCAACTCTTTCTCTCCCAGCCAATAGTTCTCATCTTAAGTTAGGAATTCTTACCTATTTCTCCATTTCTACCCTGGATTTTTGTCTTGTGTGAGTTTTCGTGGGTCTTGTACATGCTGTCGCCATTGCTAGAAGCTCATATCAGCAAGTTCCCAACAGCCCTGTAAGCACAGTTTTCTTGTGGTCATCTACAACCACTGGCTATTGCAATATTTCTGCCCCCTCTTCTGCAATGATGCTTGAGTCCTGAGTGGAAGATGTTTAATATAGAAATTCTATCTAAATGTACCACATTTCCATTTATCCATTCATCAGTTGAGGGACATTTATGTTGTTTCCATCTCTTAATTTTTGGGAAAAGAACAGTAACAAACACAGATGTACAAGTGTCTCTACAGTAAGATGAATCCTTTGGGTATAAGCCAAGGGAAGGTATAACTGACTCATATAGAAGATTAACATAGTTTTTTAAGTTCTCCACACTGCTTTCCATAGTGGTTGCACAAGTTTGCATTTCCACCAGCAATGAGCATTCCCTTTCTTCACATCCTCACCAGCATTTGGTGTCTTTTGTTTAGTTGATTTTGACCAGACTGACTGGAGTAAGAGGGGGTAAGTGGGTTTTATCTACATTTCTCTAATTGCTAAGGACGCTAAGCACTTTCTAAGGTGTTTCTTAGCTGTTTTCATTATTCTTTTGAGAACTCTGTTTAGATTCATAAGCCATCTTTTAATTGAGTTGTTTATTTTCTTGTTTCTTTGTTTTTGAGTTCTTTGTATATTTGAAATATTAATCCTCTGTTGGACGTGTGGCATATGAAAAATTTCTCCCACTCAGTGGTTTTCCTCTCAATTTCTTTGCTTGTTATTTTTTTTTTTAAAGTACAGAAGCTTTCTAGCTTAATACAATAGGATGAATTTTGGGGCATATATTCAGGAGTAGTATAACCAGCTATTATGGTAGATTTATTTGCATTTTTAAAGAGTTCTTTGTATTGTTTTCCAGAGTGGTTGCATGAGTGAACAATGCCACCACCAATGAATGAGGATTCCTTTTTCCCTTTTCCAAATGTGTCCTTGCCAGCATTTGGTGTTATTTGTACTCTTGATCTTAGCCATTCTGACTACAGTAAATGACCTCTTAAAGTGGTTTTCATTTGCTTTCCCCTAATTATTAAGGACGTTGAACACTTTTTAAGGTGCAGCCTAGCCATTTTCTTTGCTTCTTCCAAGAGATCTTTATTCAGATTCATAGTAATTTTGATTGTAGATCTTCTTTGAAGGCCTGTTAAAATTATGTTGTATCTCCTTCCGGGCCTGGGATTTTTTACCTGGGAGACTTTGTATTACTGTTTCCATTTCCTTATTTGTTTAAACAAATAAACTTCGTGTTACTGTTTAAACTGTTGCCCTCCCTTGTGTTGGTTTTACTGTTTGATCCATTGAATTTAGAAATAATGTTCATTTTCTTTAGGTTTTCAAATTTAATAGATTTTATGTCTTTAAAGTATTCCCTTAAGATGTTCTGGAGTGTTTGGTGTCTGTTGTGGTATTTCCCCTTTATCTTTTGACTGTTTCTTCTTTTCTTGGATTAGTTAGGCTAAGGGTCAGTTTATCTTATCATTTTTTTCTTTTAATACTTTTTTATTGAATTTTTGTGTATTTCATACAGAAAATCATCTTTTATTCTTTTCACTTCCCCTTTGGCACCCTCCCACAGCCCCCCACTGGGGTTCATACATTCTGTCATTTGTATTAAGACATAGTATGTAAAGTTAGTGTCCTGAGATGTACCTCAGTGAAAATTTATCCACCAGGGGCTGATCACCCTATCTAGGGTCTCTTCCATTGAGAAGATCAGCTCTTCCTCACCCAGCAGTAATCAGCTGCCAATAATTCTTTGACTAAGATTGGGCATTACTGTTCATTTCCTCTTTTAATTCTTTATATATTCTAGGTATTAAGCCTCTGTCAGAGGTATAACTGGCAAACATATTCTACCTTTCCTTTTTTTTCTTTAAAATTTTAATTGAGTTTTTGTAATTTCATACAACAGTTTTAATCAAATATAGACGCCCTCCCCCATCCATGCTCCCCTGTCCCCCCCACCAGACTTCATGTATTCCGCCATACATGTTAAGTCCAATCAGTAAAGCATTTGTTCCCAGATGTCCTTCAGTGTAAATTTGTCCACCAGAGTCTAGTCAGCCCATCTGGAGATCATATGTAAGGCATACTCTCCCTCATCCAGGAGCAGTCTCTAATAGTTCTTAGTCTAAGGCTGGCCTGACACCCATTTCTGTCCTCCTCCCTGAGCTCTTGTTTAAGTGAGTAGGCATGAGTCCTGTGCTCGATGCCACCATTGCTACAAGATCACTGTGCAAGCTTCCAGTGGCCTGAAAGCCTCTGCTTCCCTGTGTTCATGAACCAGTGCTGGCTTTTTACAGTTTTCTGCCCCCTCTCCTGCAATAGTCCTTGAGCTGAGCAGTGGGTAGGTGAGGTTCAGTGTAGGAGTTCCTTCCAAGGGTACAAACTCTGCAGTCTCTTATTTTTTAAAACCTGGCCAGTTGTGGCCTTATGTGTGCATCTCACTCTGTTGTATAAGGAAGTTTTACTGGTGAGAGTGGAGGGATGTATTAGTTTTCTCTCTACCCCTTGTCCTGCTATGTTCTAAGAGCCTTAGGTATAGAGGTTCAACTGTACATGTGTCACCTAGCACTTGGTGTCTCAGACATATATTCTCTGTATCTGACCAGGTGTAGAATTCTGCAGTAGCCTCCATCTTTTGCAAAAAGAAGCTTATTTGATGAGTGGTATATGGTATGCTTTTTTGTAATATAAGGGTCCATATTTAGCATATGGTAAGAAATTTCATTTGTCTAGAGATATGAAAGAGATAGAGTTTTCTCTAGGATCTATGTCTGCTCCTGTCGTGCAGAATATTAGTTTTAAAAGTACTTTAAAATACTTCACTTTTGAAAGTACTATACTTAAAATATCTCTGAATTTCTATCGCAACTACTGTATTGTTTTCTTTTTCATCTCTGATTTTAATTTGAGTCTCTCATTCTTTGGTTAATTTGACTAGAGGACTGTTGATCTTATTAATCTTTTCAAAAACCAGGTCCTTTTTCTCATTGATTCTATGTATTGTTTTTATTTTTTTATTTCTATTTCATTACTTTCAGCCTTGATTGTGCTTATCTCTTCATGTCTACTCTTTGGGATACTGATTTTTATTGTTTTTCTAAGATTTTCAGATGCATCATTAGCTTACTAATATGAGACATCTCTAATTTTCTGATGTAGGCACTTAATGGTGTAAAGTTTGCTCTTTGTTTGCCTTGTCATGTAGAATTTGGTATGCTGTAGTTTCCTTTTTATTAAATTCTATAAATTTATAAATTTCCTTCTTTATTTTTCCCTTGACCCAATTTTTGTTTAGTAGAGTGTTATTTAGTTTCAATGTGTTTGTGTATTTTTTTCTGGTTTCTATTGTTGATATCCAGCTTTATTTGTTTGTGATCAGTTAGGATACAGAAAGTTGTTCCAATTTTCTTAAATTTGTTGAGACTTTCTATGCCTCTAATATGTGGTCAGTTTTGGAGAAAGTTCCATGGATTACTGAGAAGAAAATGTATTCTTTTGTGTTTGGTTGGAATGTTCTGTAAACATTTGTTAAGTAAATTTTAATCATGATGTTATTTAACTGCAGCATTTTTCAATATAATTTTTGCATAGATGACCTCTTTGGGGAGAAAAGAGTATTGAAGTTGCCCACTATCACTGTGTTGGAATCAGTCTGTAATTTTATATCTAGGAGTGTTTCTTTTATGAAATTGGGTACCCATAAGTTTGTGCATATATGTTTGGGAAGGAAATATCTTTTTGGTGGATTTTTAGTTTAATGAATATAAAAATGACTATCTCTTTTGACTAAGCCTAGTTAGAAGTCTATATACATTTTCAGATATTAGAATAGCTATGCCATGCTTCTTTATCAGTTCCATTGGCTTAGAGACCTTTTAAAATACTTTTACCCTAAATATAGAGTGATGGTTAATATTGTTATATTTATTTTTTAATATTTTTATTGTGGTTTTGTAATTTCATAGAACAGTTCTTAAACAAATTTAGACTCCTTCCCCTATCCTCCCACCGGACCTCATACATTCCACCACACGTTTTAAGTCCTATTCATTCAGGCGTTAGTACCCAAATGTCCTTCAATGTAAATTCATCCACTGGAGTCCAGTCAGTCCATCTAGAGACTGTATGTAGGTCATACTCTCCCTCACTCAGAAGCAGTAAGTCTCCAATAGTTCTCGATATTGGAGGCAGCAAAAAAGATGCATCTGGTTTACTAAAAATTATTTGGTCTTTGTTTTTATTGATAAATCGAGATCATTAATATTGAAAGTTTATACTGATCAATGTTTATTAATTTTGTTGTGGTGGTGTCATTATTGTTGGTGTTTTACTTCTTTTAGCTAACTGTTCTGTAAATGTTTATTGGTTCTTTGTGCTTTCTTGGATGTATTTGCTTTCATAGAAAGTAGTGCTTCTATCTTTGTCGTGTTGGTTTAGTTGATGTAAATTCTTTAAATCTGTTTTCATCATGGAAAATTTTCTTTTTTCGTTCTATTATGACAGGTAGTTTTACTGAGCAAAATGTCCTGGGTTAGTATTTATTGTATTAAAACTTTGTAGAACATCAGTCCTCGCCCTCTTGGTGTTCAGAGTACATTGGAAACTCAGGTATAATTCTAATGTGCCTACCTTTATATGTGGGTTGATTTTTCTTTCTTGAAGTTTTTAGTAAACATTTATTCATTCTGTACACTTAGTATTTTGTTTATTATGTGACAGAATGGGAGTTATTTTGTGGTCCTGTCTGTTTGGTTTTCTGTCTCTTTCCATCGAATTGGGTGGGAAGTTTTCTTCTATGATTCTGTTGAAAATATTTTCTGTACCTTTGATGCTCCCATCCTTCTTCATTACTGTGACTTGCATATTTGACCTTTGTATAGTATCTTAAAGTTCATAAACATTTCAGTCTTTGATTTTTTTAGATTTTACATTTTCCTTGACTGGACAGTCCAGTTCTGCTACTTTGTCTTCAAGGCTTCCATTCTCTTTTCCATACAATTCATTCTGTTGGTCATTTGCCTTGAGTTCCTTATTTCACTGATTGAGTTTTTCATTTCAAGTCTTACTTCAGTTTATCTTTTCTTCAGAAACTCTACTTTTTTATTAAATTCTATTTTCATATCTTGGATTGTTTTCTTTATTTCATTATGTTGTTTGTTTGTGTTTACATGGCCTTCAATCCAGAATTTATGCATGTCCTCTTTGAGTTCCCTGAACATATATATTTTTAATCAGTATTTTGAAATAATGGTGTTGTGCTGAAAGTAACTTGCTCTTCTCAGGGGACATTATAGTGGGTCTACTGATTTCTGGAGATGTATATGTTTGTTATTGTTTGTGTGTGTGTGTGTGTGTGTGTGTGTGGACATAGACATCTGTAATTAGGTCACTGATGGTGTTTTCTGGTATGCATATCTGACCTGACCTTTGTTGAGTGGATGTTTGTATCTTTTGTGCTGTTACCGCAATGTGACAGGATTTGTACCAACTTAATGGTGCTTGTGTTCAATCTTGTGGTAATTCTATGCTGAGGTATGATTAGAGTTTCAGATGTGTTTCCTCTCACAGACAGAAATATATGAACTTCTGAGTCCAGGAGCAAACCTTCTACAGATTTAGGAGAGTCTCACTACCAATCTTCACAAGTCTGGGGAAGGCTAACATGGTTCTACAGTTGGTGCTCTGGTAGTAGGATTTGGGGTCATAATGGCAATGAGCAGTCTCCCTGGAGGCCAAGGGGAGGATGCCATTCCTAATTCAGGTAGAGGTTGGTGGAATTGCAGCCAAGTTGCAGGTAACTAACCAGGTTTGATATCTTAGAACCACTTGTAGTATCCGGGCAGTTTGGTGATGGGGTATTTGGTGGAGAGGCTAAGGGAAATCAGGTTCTGGGTGTTGCTATCTTGTAGAGGGAAGGTTTCTAAAGATATCTGTGGGGGCTGAGGTTAACAAGGAGTCACTCATGTGTACCCAGAAATGGCATAGAGCTTGCTTCAAGGCTTTGGGTGATGGCAGATGAGTGGAAGCTGCCTACCTGTGTCTCCAGGCCATCTGAGTGATTAGAGATTCTCTGGTATCTAGCCTACTAGGAACTGGTGAATGCCAAAGAGAAGGTGGGGTCATGAAGGACTGAAGTCACAGGTAAGTAGTAGGCAATGGGAATTTGAAGTGATAGCAGGAGATCAGGGTGCCTACCTGGATCCTCTGCCACATGGGGTAACTGGAGAGTCCCTGGTGCAGCCTGCTGGGTTATAATAATTATTAATATTTTGAAACCGGATCTCTCTATGCAGCCCAGCTGGCCTGGAATACACTATGTAGATCAGGATAGCATAGAACACAGAGATATCACCCTGCCTCTGCCTCTGAGTGTGCTGAAATTAAAGACTTGGTCATTTGTTTTAATGAGAATTTTCATGTCCACCCGCTACTAAGGTAACTGCAATATTATTGTATTGAATTTAATTCCAGATACTGTTGTAGCCTGTAGCTTTTAAGATTATGTAAA
>NW_008358866.1:1631778-1648374 GCF_000622305.1 Nannospalax galili | reverse complement strand
ACACACACACACACACACACACACACACACACACACACAATGAAAATGGGAGAACAAAGTCTTGAGTTTTCCCAGTGTGAAGCTCTGCCATGCTTACTTTTGGAAGGACAGAACATCCAGCAGAGATTGACTTGAAAATTCAACAAGTGCTGCTGAATTCAAAAAGTCATTAGAAGTAGAAATTGAAAGAGTAATACTATATGCTAGTAAGAATTATTTCACAGAAACATCAATATTATAATATTTTTCTCAAAACTAAAATAATTTGATCAAGACATAAAAATATGCTTCTGGCAATTAGGTCGACTATCTTCTTCTGAATTTTAGGATATTCAGACAGTATATTACTATACTTACACAGCTTAGAATTCACAGATAATGGTATTTAGATTAGAAACATCACTATGAAATCAGAGAGTCTTAATTTCAATAGGCATATACCTTTCAAAATCAATACTACAATGAGAGAAAATATCTAAGAGAGTTTACTGTATAGTATATATGAGACTATAAAATTATGTTATATGAGAATATAAAATGATGTTTATTGCCTTGATGCAGCCCTTATTTATTTGGAGAAAAATATTTTCTGCTTCATTGTACCTTTTCTCAAAAAACTACATAAGACAGCAAATGTGTTCAGAATAAATGTTTAAAAGTAGATTTTTGTTAACAGAGGTATGGTAATGTTGTGTTATTAGATTTAAAATCTAAATGCAGTCTGATGTGGTGGTGCACACCTTTAATCTCAGCACTTGGGAGCCAAAGGCAGGCAGATCTCTGTGAGACTGAAGTCAGTCTAGAATCCATAGTGAATTCCAAGGCAGGTGGGGCTACAGGGAGACCCTATCTAAAGAAATGTAAATGCCATTAGTCTATTTCTTTATTTTCAGCCTTAGTTATGTCAGGATATATACTTCCTATCTTTACATCTCATAGATGGAAGTAAAACCTTCTTTTTCCAACATAGAAAAAAGTAGCATCTTAAAGTGGTATTTGTATTTCCTACACATTGTTTTTATGCATTGACACTAATGTATCACTCCACAAAAAGATAATTGCTGCTTTCTGTATTCTTAAAACTTGTATTACTGAAATCCTGTACTTTTAAAAGTTGTTCTTTTAATACTCTTTTTTAGAGAGATAAACATGCTGATATATTTATATGTTTTTGATTTGTATTCTTTTGTGTAAATTTATTTCATTTATTTATATGTTGTTAAACAATTCTCTCTAGATAGTTATATGTTAAATTATTTTATTATCTACCTAGTGTAATTCATCTTATCACATTATCTCTCAGGATTGGTAAAGCATGAAAAACTGAATTGATTGGCATGTCTTCATACTGTGTGATCTGGTTTCCTTTAAATAGGAAGCACCTTTTATAGCCATCACTCTGACTCTTTTTATTTTAGAATTGTTAAAGACATGAATCCTAAAACTGTACATTATAGCAAGGAAAATCAAGGATTTAATATCTCTTTGGCCAGAGACTGAAAGGCAGTTTCTCGTCTACCTGTCAGAAAAGCACAGTGCAGCTGAACCCAGCACTGTATTTCAGATCAGATTCAATCATCACTGTGTTACCACAGGATATTTTGGGTAGTATATCATCTGAGAGCTCAAGAAGAGCTTTTGGAATGAAGAATATTAAGTATAATACACCTTAAGGCTATTGCATAGATTGTTATACTAGGGCAAGTTTAAAATAAGTCTCTTCCTGACATAGCACCATTAGCCATTTTCTGTGAAGGACTTACACAGATCTTTCCTTTGAGTAAACAGACATTACTTAAAATTGTTTTAAATTTAAGATAATTTTAAAACAAAATGTTTCACTGTACTCTCAAATAACTTTTTCAGGTTGCCACTCAAGTAATTTTCCAAAAAAATGAGATTATATGATGCCATACTCTAAAAGAAACAAATATATATACCTCAAGATTGTTGGGATGCTTTCCCTATTCAAGCTATTCTTTTGAAATTTTTCATATTTCATCTTAGTAAAACATCATAGATCTTTTTCAGTCATGTATAAGTTCAGAAAAAGATAGACTGATAAACCCTGCTACAGTCTGCACATTAAATGTGACCCTGAGGCTTCTGTGTTAGAGGCCTGTATCTAGGCCCAAAGTGCTAGTTTGTAGTGGACCCTTTAGGAATCAGGGCCTAGTGGAAGCTTTTAAACCATTGTAATGAGTCCTTAAGGATTCTCCCACTTCTTGCCATGAGATAAGCAACTTCCATTCATCTCCATGTCTTACCACTGTCGCAAAAGGCACTGGGCCCATATATCCATCCTAGACTTTAATGTCTGAAACTACGAACCAAACAAACCTTCTTTGTTTATAAGCAGACTTAACCTATTTGTTACAGAGATGGGAAGGTGACTGAGACAAGCACATTTCTAGTATATGCTTGACCCCTCAAATATCTGAGATAGGCATTCCCACTTTGAAGTACAAATTTTGCTTTGAGAATTTATGAGAATTTCCCTTGTAAAAAAATGTGATGATGAATCTTCATTGTCACTTGATTGGATTTAGAATCATTATGAGATAGACTATTGGAAATGGCAGCAAGAATGTTCCTAATGAAGTAAAACTATGCAAAGAAGATCAACCTTGAGTGTGGGAGCACTGCAAATGG
Organism: Nannospalax galili; assembly: GCF_000622305.1. Classification (NCBI taxonomy): domain Eukaryota; kingdom Metazoa; phylum Chordata; class Mammalia; order Rodentia; family Spalacidae; genus Nannospalax; species Nannospalax galili. The sequence goes on along the minus strand of NW_008358866.1, from coordinate 1,645,722 downwards.
GCTGGGCTCTGCACTGAACTGAAAAGAGAAACTAAGCATTTACCTTTCTTTGCTTCCTCAGCTAAAATAAACCTGTGCTTTGTGGATTGTCATAGCAATGAGGTAGGTAAGCAATACAGGAAGGAAAATTATAATCATATTAAATGGACATGTTGGCATATACATAACATCTCAATTGATATACAAACATATATATGTATCTCTCAACAGTGTTTTCAATAAATGGCTATAGGAAAATTAGATATCCATATACAAATGAATGAAAGACCCCATATTTCTTATGACTCAATATAGTATGGATTAAATAATTAAATATAAGAATGAAAACTACTATAAGGCTATAAAATATTACATTGGGAAATAGAGAATCATCCTTCTATGTCACTTTTTGTTATGTTTTATCATATCAACACATATGTAGCCCAAAAGCACAATAGAAAAAATTCTAATTATTAAAGTAGACAGTGGACACCAATAGACATTTCTCAAGTGAAAACACACAGAAGGCCAACTACTATATGAAAGAATGCTCAATATCATTAATAACAAGGAAAATGCACTTCAAAACCATAATTAGACATCACCTACCCCAGTAAAAAATGACTTATATTCAGATGACTGAATATAGCCAGTGCTGGCAAGAATATGGAGAAAAGAGGACACTTCTACAATGTTAGTAGGATGCAAATTAGAACAGTTATTATGGAAATCAGTATGAAGTTTTCTCACAGATGAAAAACAGAAATATTATATCATCCAACTTGCTATGGATGATGTTATCTCCAAAGGAAATAAAAGGAGCATGTGAAAGAGACTTCTATTCTCTCATGCTGATGGAAGAGTTATTCAAAAGCCACTTCACCCCCTGCAAAATATTTAAACAACAAAACTATCTCTCTACTTAGAAATTAGGTTTAAAATGCTGACATGTGCACATAATAGATGAATGTTTGGCCATAAAAACAAATGAAATCTCTTTATTTGTGACATATGTACTGAACTGGCAATATGTGCTGAACTGCCAATCATTGAATTTAGAGAAATAATCCAGACCTAGAAAAACAGCTGCTCTATGAGCTCACTCAAATGGAGGATCTGAAGAATTAATCTTATAGATGTTGACATTAGAATGATGGTTATGAGCTTGAGATAGGGGTTCCTGAAGAAGGGAGGCTCTGAGGTTGGCCAAGAGGTACTAACTTGCAGATAGGTAAGAACAAATTTATGGTGTCCTATTATAAATTATGGTGAAACTATAATATAATAATACACCTTATGTTTCTTAAAGGAAGAAGAAATTATTTTAAATATGTCCCCATCAAGAAGTGACAAACTTTAACCTGACTTAAAACTTTGAAATATCACATTATCTCTATTTTTTATGTACAACTTAGACTGGCAATTCACAGACAATGTCTATGTGTGACCATTTGTGGTATTCTTTAATAGTCTCTGCCTCGTGCAAAATAAGCTTCTTTGATGAGTGGTGACTGGATATTTGAATACAAGAATTTTGTGCTAGAAGCCACATTATTTTTTAGTTTTATTTTTGAGAATTTCATTCATGAATATTGGTCTTTACATTACGTCCAACCCTTCCAGTCCTTCACCAACTCCTCCCATCCGCCTTTATTTCTTCTCAATTTCTTGTCCTCTTCTTTGATTATTTTTATAGTGTGTGTATATGTATATATAGTGCACTTAGTCCATTTAATGGTGCTTGAGTACACCTGTGTTTATGCCTGTTTTATGTATACCAGTTCATAACTGATTAAAGATCTCCAGCTGTAGAAAGGATCAAATTAATGATATATGTAATACATGTATAATTATATACTTACAGGCACCAAATTTATTCTTTGTTACTTAAATACAAAAATTGGAAAAATTATCTTACAAAAGGAAATTCAAAAATAAATAGTATGTTATTTCACCTAGAAAGGCACTGAATAAATGCATAAACTAACTCATGGTAGGTGAAAAGAGGTGAGAGTTTTTCTAGAAATAGGAAAGTAGGAAAGGAAAGGCAGAAGGAAATTTTCTAGAGAAATGGCAGTTTTGTGCTTTGATTATTCAGTGAGCTGCATTGAATGAATTCATGCTCAAAACTGATCAAACTGTATGTGCAGAATCTATTCATTAAAGTTCATCAAAATTCATTAATAAGATTTGTGACAGATAAACAATAATAAAAAGAACAAGTTTGACTCAAAAATATTTAGAATATTATCAATAATGAATAAAGGAAAATAATTTAAAGTTATATTTTTACTTTTTCTTTCTCATAGATGGAAAATAAATCTTTGGCATTATTTTTCTGGACAATATTATCTTATAATTTAAAAATTAAATGTGCTAGCTGATTTCAGACTTCAATATGCCTCTTTCAGTAACAAGAAACTAGTTTGTATGTGTGATAATTTCTAATTCATTTGCAACTATTTATTCCTCAGAATATTAAAAAAGTTGAGGATACATGCTTTCAAATTCCTAATTTTCAACAAAGGTGACCATATAAATCTTTCTGAAGGTACTTACATAATGCGTGATGTACTCTTCATAAGCTATTTTTAAGAATTGCAATAATATAGTTAAAATTTTATAGCGATTAACCAGAGAAAATAATTCAATTTGAAATGGAAGTAAGTTTGATTCTACTATATAGATTTGCTATATATCTATATATAGTATATAAATATAAATTGATGCTTTATATGGAACAATCAGACGGTTATAATATACAAATACACAGAGTTTTTATTGAGAGTTAGAAGTGGCTATTTTTATGCATATTCATGAAGCCAAAGTTAGTTTTATTTCTAAACAATTTCTATATTTGTTTCTAATAATAGTATTTTCTCAAGGCCTTCTCGATTTCTTATTCTTCTCTCTAATAATAAGAAGAATTCTTATATAAATCTGTTGCTTTACTGAGCATCAAAGTTATACAGAATTCTTGGCTGAATGTATGAGTTTGAATTCAATGAAATTGAACTGAAAGAGAAAATTATCCTACATTCTGGATACAACAAAATAAAATTCCTGTATTATCAAACATAAAAATATGTATCAAGTGGAAAAAGTCAAAATGAAGGATGGCTTTAGACAGTATAATGGCTAAGACAAAAATGTGGCGCGCTTTCTAATAGCTGTGAAAGGGCATTTGCTCAGCAAAATGAATATAATTTTAATACTTTGGGACATTAAATTGATTTTTAAGGTGAAACCCTGGTCATCAACACATAATTATATTGCATTCTATGGACGAATTTAAAATAAAATTTATTTTGACCTGAACATCTATATAGATATGTAATCCCAATGTCAAAATCATATCTTTTCTGAGACTATACTATATAAATCATCAAGAGATCCAACCAATTTCAGGTGATTTATTAAATTTTCTAATACAGAGAATAGTGACAGACTGTGTCCTCACAGAGTGTGAAATTGTAGAATGATGTGTAAACAGACCTAAGCAGAAGCAGAGCATCATTGAAGTTGTGTTCCTAAGTTTAAAAAGGGAAAATTTTTTATTAAAAATAATAGAATTGCCTCTTAAATTTTACAGACTGAAGAATTTGTTATTCCAAATTGGAAAAAAATAAGTTTTCAGAGCTGAATCTGCACATTTCCAAAAGGTGACATTAATTAAACTGTAGACATTTCTTCATTGATAGTTTTGTACATTCTGTTAACTATGAAATTAGATTCATGAATATAAAGCGGTGGAAAATTATTTTCTTTCTATATAATTAGTAACTTTTATCATTTCCCTTGAAAGATTTATTAATAATGGTAACTGCTTATGCATCAAACCTTGACCCATGCCATTCTATAAGAACTCAGAAGTCAAGAACTGTCTCATTATTTATTTTAATTAATTTATTGTTTTTAGAAGAAGCATTTCATTACAGCTTTAATATACTCAATAACAATTTCCAGAGCAATGATACATACATCTCTTTCAAAAGTGACTATAAAATTTTTAGGTTCACAGTTGAATTAATGCAGTTATTCATTACTGAACTCAGTATAAACCCTATAAGAGATAAAATTGCATGAGTTTTTTACCTTTAAAAAAGATCTCCATTTCATTTTAAAATACACTGTTTCTTACAGAAAGACTCATTGTTTTTGCTTATTTAACAGGCATTGGTACTTAACATATTATATATGTAAATTATTTAATTCTTGAAAAAGTCGATGTAGAATAGAAGAGCTGTTCTAGATGAATCTCTTCTGGGTATTTTCTAAGAAAACATACATCTATAGAGTTAAATAGAATTTAAAATTAGTTTCAGTGTAGGTTAATACCATTTGATAAAGGTAAATTGAGTGCTGATTTTGTGAAGAGAGGTAAAAACTAAGTCTTTATGAATGTTATTGATGAATGAATTTTAGATATGCTTCACAAACTATTTTCTTTGCCCTACGATGGTGTCTTAATTGACCAAATGTCATTCACACTGTTTTTCAGCTTATGGCTTCATAAAATTAATAGCTGCAAATATCCTTTCTGAAATTTATAGAATGTATTTTGTTTCTTCTGCTGAATATCTGATTGCAAGCTAAATAACTCTTTGTGGGGTTCAAATTCTTTAAAATTCTTAAAAAATTAATAAAAAGTATTTCTCTAGAAACAGATATTCTTCCCTTATAGAAAATATGTGAGATATAATTTCAATTTCCTGCAGTATTTCTGATGATAGCTTTATTTTACTAAAACAAAGATGCAATACTAGCTTTTCAACCTCCTGTAAAAGTGAATTTGATAAGCCTATATTCGACCTAAAAAAAGGTAAAAAGAACATTTTCAGGAAACTGGAACTGATGTGTTAAACAAATTAACGCTGATTCAGTAAAACCACCATTTTAAGTTCTTTTTTTTTTTTTTTTTTTTTTAATGGAATCCAGTGGGCAAAACAAGGACTCAAAACTAGTAGGGGATGTGCTGGAGGATAGAGTGAGAGTGTTCTAGGGGTAAACACAATTAAAATGTTTCTTACATTCATAAAAATATAATGTTAATAAAAATTTCATGACATAAATTGCAAATACAATGAAAACCCATTACAGATGATGCTATGCACATTGCACATTTAATGAAAGATTATTACAAATAGCTCTAAGACATACATTAGATGACTTCTATCAAAAAGAACCTCTTTTCCTCTTGCCCACCCCTACCCTGTCCACTGCCAGGCTTGCACTCAAGCAGGCTCCAATACCTCTGCCTCTGACCTCTGGACTAGCTTCCTAACCCAAACTAGCTGAAGACCCTAACATAGATTCCTTAGTTCCTCCTCAGACAGTTTCCCCCACCCCCATCTTCCCTGGCTCCCAATAAGCCTGACAGACCTACCCACCTTGGTCCCTGGTGAGACAGATCCCACCCACTGTGTCTGTAGTCCATTCCTCTTACCCACCTTCACCCTGTGCACTGACAGGCCTGAACCCAGGCAGGGTCCAATTCCTCAGCCTCATATTTCTGGACTAGCTTCCAAACCCAAACCAGCTAAACTCCTTAGCATAGACTCTACTGGCTCCTAGTCTATCTGACACAAAGCAGTCCTCCTGCTAACCTGACTAGCCTATCTACTACCCTGGGCCACCAACCACCCAGACCAGTCTACTACCCTGCAAGAAACTGAAACACACACCAATTTATTTTCCATACCTGAACAAAAAGCAACCAAGCTACATAAACAATATAAACAAACCAAAATTAAATTAAAAAAAAACAGCAGTTCCTACTGGACAAATAACCAACAAAGAATATTCATATGTCCAAACAGCAGTGCAGAAACGCAAATAATTCAAAAAAGCAAGAGAATATGTCTCGAACAGAAGCCACTAGTCCTACAGAAGTATACTACAATGAGAACCATCCTGAGGAACCCCAAGACACAAAATTAAAAGAACAATCATAAATGTGATCAAAGAAAAAATAGACAACTCAAAAAGCTCAAAGAGGAAAGGCACAAACTTGGGATGGAAATCCAAGTATATACAAACATGTGTCTTAATGAAATATCAAATGCAATTCATGACTTGAAAAGTGAGTTCATTCACAAAGGAGATAGAAATAATAAAGAAAACCCAAACAGAAATAAGTATGGGATTGAAAATCTCAATAAACCAATTGGAAATAATGGCAGAAAGAATCACAAGCAGAAAGAATGAAACAGAAAACAGAATATCAAGACTGGCCATTTAAGTTGAAGATCTGGACTCCTTAAGCAAAGACTATGTAAAATTAAAAAAAAAAGGGATATTGAGGAAATGTCAGACAACATGAAAAGACCAAATCTACAAATTATAGACATACAAGAAAGAGAAGAATTTCAGGTCAATGGCATTGACCAGATCTTCAACAGGATTATAGAAGAAAACTTCCTTAAATTAAAGAAAAACTCACCTAAAGAGATTCAAAAAGCACATAGAACACAAATTAGACACGATCAAAACAGAATCTCCCCATGGTATATCATAATAACACCTCTAGATGTACAGAAGAGAGAGAGAGGATACTGAAAGCTGCTAGAGAAAAACAAATTACATACAAGGGAAAACCCATCAGAATTACAGCTGACTTGTTCAAAGCAAAGTATGAAAACTAGAAAAGCCTAGACAAAAGTATTCCAAGCTCTAAATAAACATAGATACCCATCCCAAATACTTTATCCAGAAAACCTATCATGGTCAAAAGGGAATGGAAAATTTTTCATGGCATGAATAGGCTGAAAGAATTCCAGTCCACAAAACCAGCCCTATAGAGAATACAAAAAAAAAAAAAAAAAAAAAAAAAAAAAAAAAAAAAAAAAACAAACAAAAAAAAAAACAAAGAAAGGAATAAATACAACCAAGAACCTACAGAAAGAAAACAAAGGTACAATAATGGAAACACAAAATAGGGCCACAAACACAAAGAAGTTAAAATGACGGTATCCAATACACACCTTTCAATAATAACACTAAATATCTATGGCCTCAACTCCCCTGTCAAAAGACACAGGCTAGCAGAATGGATCAAGAAAGAAAACCCATCTTTTCGTTTTCAAGAAACTCATTTCACTTTCAAAGACAGACACTGCCTTGGGGTGAATGGATGAAAAACAAATATTCCAAGCAAATGGCTCCAAAGGGAAGCAGGTGTTGCAATTCTAATATCTGACAAAATAGACTTCAAATTACAACTAATCAGAAGAGATAAATGGGCCACTTCATTCTAATCAAAGGAACAATAAATCAAGAATATATATACTTATGAACATACAGGAATCACACTGTGGAGAACAAATTTCATAAAAACAGTACTCCAGGACTATAAAACACAGATTAAACCTAACTCAAAAGAGTAGGTAATTTTAATATCCCACTACCTTTAATAGACAGGTCAATTGGTTGAAGAATAAACAGAGAGACATCTGAATTAAATAACATCTTACATGAAATGTACCTAACAGACATCTACACAGTGTTCTACCCAATCCCCAAAGAATACAATTTCTACTCAGCAGCCCATGCAAGTTTCTCTATAATTGATCACATTCTGGGGAATAAAACAAATTTCAACAAATACAAACAAAAATTGAAATAGTTCCATTCATCCTATCAGATCATAGTGCAATAAAGCTTATAATCAACAGCAAAAGAGGCTAAATGAACTCATGGAGATTAAATAACACACTTCTGAATGATGAATGAGTCAAAGAAGAAATTAAGAAATAAAAGTATTCCTGGAATACAACACAAAATACAGCACAACAAAACCTCTGTAATTCCTTAAAAGCTGCCCTAAGAGGGAATTTTATAGTTCTATTGCTTTCCTAAAAAAAAATCAGAAAAAGCACAAGTATTTAGGCCTTATCAGTACAACTCAAAACTCTTGTAAGGCAAAAACAAACCAACCCCAAACCTAGTAGATGAGAAGAAATAACAAAAATTAGTTCATAAATTAATTAAATAGAAACAAAGAAAACATTACAAAAAAATCCATGAACCTAGGATCAGCTGTTGATCTCTGTAACAGTCTCCATCTGCTGCAAAAAGAAGCTTCTTGGAGGAGGAGTGAAAGCTACACATTTGTGTTTATGAGGATAAGTATTTAAAAAACATTTAGAAATTATATTGGTTTAAGAAAATGGCTGTAGTGGGCCCTCCACTAGAATCTATGACCTCTCTTCTCACAGGTATTTGGCCAGGTGTACAATACCAGGCTTGAATTCCCTCCTATTGAGCAGACCTTAATCCAATTACATAGCTGATTTTTGCCCATCAGATAAAAACACCACTATTACACTATTGGGAATAGCTTAGTAAACAAGTCTTTGTTGTGGTTTGGAGCTATACAGCTGTGTAGGCCTATTGACTGATTTTCTTCCTTGCTTGCATCGCAACTTTAAATGTTTTCTGAGGTAGTATTCAAGAATAAGGATTTCAGGTCAGACCCAGCTCTATTACTCTGAGTCCTATGTCTTAAGTGTGTAGTGTCTTCAGCATTAGGGTTTAACCTTTTAATTCTATGAGGTAAACCAAGCACAATGGCTATTGCCTATATTGTTATGGGAGTCTCTTAGACTACCCTAATCAACAAATCCGTGGGAGATTTCACATGCTTGGCAATGGGATTTTTGTTAGCTACTATATGCTCTTGGTGGAGCACTGTCACCTTGTGCGGTGTCACTCCATTTAAGTATACATCTTTATGTAAGATAATAAATAATATGTTTCTATGACTTTTCCAAACATCCTCAGTGCTCTTTATCTCTTTCTTCCCAATTGCTCTGCATTATCCTCCATCCTCCTCTACAGCTAAATGACCCTTCTCATTTTCCTTTCCCCTTCATAGAAACTGTGTCCACCTATCTTCCCTTTAGAGCTCTGTATCCCCCAATCTCTTCATGACCTTTCTTTTTCTACTTTACTGGCTTCTACAATTGCTTCAGGTTAAATAATTAAATTGAAAGATTTGCAGCTAGGATCTGCAAGTAGGTGAAAAAAATATTGTTTATCTTTTTGTTTTGGGTTCCTTCATTCAGTGTAATATTTTTCAATTTTACCCATTTAAATTCAAAATCATAATTTCACTTTTCTTTACAACTGATGGAATTCAATTGTGAAAACTACCCCATATTAATTATCCATTTATATGTTGATGAACATCTAGGTTGCTTCCTTTTCCGTGCTATTGTGAACAGGGTAGCAATGAATATGGCTGAACAAGTTTTTCTGTAGCAGGGTATAGAAATTTGGGGCATAAAAAAAAAGAGTAATGTAACTGGGACACTTGGGAGATCTGCTTTTACCTTTTTGAGAAATCTCCCCACTGATTTGCGTCATGGCTGCACCAGTTTGCAATCCCACCAACAGTGAAGGAGAGTCCCCCATTCCCATTTCCTTGCCAGCTATTGTTGTCAGTTGTGTTCTTGATCTTATTCTGACTGGGTTAAGACATTTCTCAAAGATGTTTTAATTTGAATTTACCTTCTCATTCTTTTGATAGAGAGTTATACCTGGCATTTGATCTTGTCTCCTTTTTTATTTATGAAATTAACCTATTTTTAGAAGTGAAGTGCTCAGAAAGAATCATAGAGATGTAGCCTCAGTACCCATAACCAGGCTGGCAGTAGAGGGATGCTATTTGTTGTAAAATCATTTCTCAGTACAGTCAACCAACCTTCTGAAAGGTCAACATGAAAGCTAAACTTCTTAATTTCTATTTTGTACTAACCAATGGTGTTATTTTTGCTTCAAATTAGATTTCTCTAAAACTGACACTACATAAATTTAACCATTTTTCTTATGCTGGCCTCTGAAATTTAGCCTTTTCTGTTTTGGGATGCTCATAAAAATATTTTGAAAAATAAATGACTTATAATTATGGGTATAACAAATTACAATGAGAGAAATCTAGCCACAATTGCCAGCATTTAAAACTAAAAGGCAACGTTTCCCTCCAGCACTTTTTCTTTCATTTACCCATCACAGAGCACAGAATTGATTGCAGATGGCTGGATCAGAGTACATTTTATCCAATTTACAATACAAATTTTAAGCTCATTTTTCAGCATTGTATGTAGAAAACTTTTTTATTGGTTTCAGAGTAATGCTTTTCCAATTTGTCATTGTTTTTCTTCATGTTATTAGAAAAATATCTAATATAATTCTAATGTAGCATAATCATCTTTTAAATACTAAATTCTTATTTCTCTAAATAAAAATATACATGCAGTTTAAACATTTTCTGTCTTAATAAATTTTTATCAAAATTGAATGTTCTATAATTCATATTATCAGCACGGTTTTGTTATTTATTTTCCTATTTGCCTTATTTTACAGATAATACCATGAGGCTCAGGCAAGCTAATTAAACTCAGGTCATGTAAGGTTAGGACTCTTGCTGCCACATTAATATTTCTATGCAGCTCTTGGGAAAAGCACAATGACAGAAAAGACCAAGGAACATGAGGTCTTCTGAATAACATCATTGTCATTTTTCAAATTGCTGCACAATGCCACTTTCAGAAAAACAAAATATGTCATGAAAACTGGGTATTTGATGAGAGGCAGAGATAACAAGCATTGCTCCGAACAAAAGAAAACAGATAACATGTTCTTTAGTGTCCAACAGAGGAAGAGAGAAACGTCATTGATTATATTTACTACTTGGTGATAATTTCCTTCTTTTTTTGACCTGGACCCTCTAAAAGACTGATGCAGTATTGGCCTAGGCCAAATGAGGTTATTAGTTGAGTGACAAAATTTAATAGTGTTTAAGATTCTTATTTCCATATTAATAAAATAGCATTCATCACTCTTTTACTTAACACAAGAATGAGAGGTCTGTAGAATCAGCCCTCCGTGATGATTGTGATCACTTTACCCAGTGATACTGAAAAACACGGTAATAAGAAATGAAAGAATGAAACTTGATATATATGTATGGTTGTCTCCAAAGCATTTTATGTTCAAAATAAATTTATTTTTAATTGATAGATAAGATGAACTTGCACACATAGTTTGGCTAAAATATTATATTTTAATATATGCATATATGGTGTGATCTTTCAAATAGTTTATTTTAAAAAAAATCTAGTTCCAGGGACTGGTTTTGTGTTTACAAGCACTGGCTACTCAGCAGATGACCAGGCTTTGTTTCTCAGCACACATATAGCAGCTAATTACTGTCTGTAACTCTGGTTCCAGAGGATCTCCTACCCACTTTTGTCCTTCCTGGGCATTGCACGCATATGGTGCACTTACATGGATGGAGGCAAAACACTAATCCATATAAAACAAATGAATAAATAAACACATAATTAAAAGCCTACTTTCTTAAGTATTTTTTTTTCATAGTAAAAGCATTCAAATCCTTGATTCTAACTGTTGGAAATCCATAGTACACCCTGCTATTTAGTAGCACATTAGAACTTGTGATTTACTTACAAATATTTTTATTGAATTTTTGTGTATTTCTTATAGAACATTTTAGCCATCTTTATAAACCCTTCCCCAGTGGCACCCTCCCATAGCCTCCTCCCTCACATAATTTCATGCATTCTGTAATTTTTTTAAGGCCTATTGAGTCAAATTAGTGTCCCCATGCATCCCTCAGTGTAAGTTCACCCACTGAGGTCTAGTCAGCCTATCAACAAAAGGTCACAAATTCCCAAAGTGTAGAGAATAAGAGGCTGCAGAGTGTGGGTCCTTGGATAGGACTCCTATATTAAACTTCACTCACCCAGGACTCAAGGACCATTGCGGAAGAGGGGGAGGAAAGATTGTAGGAGCCAGGGGACGAGGTGCATGACCATATGGAAATAGAATCATACAGACTTCTTGGACTTCACTTATATGAACCTACAGTGATAGAACTTGCTCTTATTCCTTACTTTATAACTATAACTACACCTAATCCTAACTGTATATTATGAAATGTTTTTACACAGCTAGTTTACTTCTTCCAAATATAGAACTACTTCTTCAGATTTCCCTTTTTGTGTTGTATAAAAATTAATTTTAAACCTGCATCTTAGGATAAGATGGATAACTTTTTCTATGTTTCTGAACAATATCCTTATACCAAAAAAACATAAAGACTAACAAGATAAAGATTGGAATAATGGGGCTGGAGAGATGGCTCATCAGTTAAAAGAAATGACTGTTCTTGCAGGGGACCTGGATTTGGTTCTGAGCATCAACATGGAAGCTAACAATTGTCCATAACTCCAGTTCCAAGGGATCTGACCCCTTTTTCTGACATTTGTGGGCATTACAGGTCACAGGTCCATTTATATACATGCAGGTAATACACTCATATATAATAAAAATAATAAATTTTTAAAAGATTGGAAAAATGACAACATGAGATTTGTGAGATGCAGGCATGCATACATACACACATATGTGTACAGATATGTATATACACAGCTTGTTAGCTTTACCCAAGCAAATAATATATCCATGACTTCCATTGCTTTTAGAGTGGGTTTCTTAAAATTGTGACTCTGCTCTCTTTTGAAGATTTGTTTCTTCTGTTTGTGCTACTGATTTTGTGTTAATTATGTACTAATTTCATATAGTTTTAAATTAATCATATTATATGGTCGTTGTTCTAATTCCTAACAAAAGGAATTAATGAGAAAATATGTTTAAGTTTTCTTTCTTTAAGGCAATAATTGGGATAAAATTGTGGCATCATACATGTGAGCCATGTACTGTACCATTGAGTTACAGTCAAAGCCTTAATGTTTGAATTTTTAAGATGCATATAATTTATTATAATTACCATGTTGTATGACTGATATAGATTTGTTACATTACTTATTTCACATTTCTTAAAATCACTCTCCAAAGTTTTTCTGTTTTTGTGGGCATGAAGTAGGTTGTCAGGGATAGTTTGAGGATGTAATAATTGTAACATGTTGCAAAACTACTGTGTCCATTCTTTACAAGTTGGCCAGTTTTGATCTACTCTGTGCATTGCACACTCTTGTATAAGGAGGTTTCACTGGTGGGAGTTGGGAGATGAAATAATTTTCTCTATATCCCCCCCATTCCTTCTGCTATGTTCCATAAGTCTTAGGTGAAGAGGTTCTGCTGTAGATATGTCACAAGGACTGGTCATTGGGCATCTCTCAGATGTATATTCTCTATGTCTGACCAGTTGTGGGGTTCTGCAGTGTCCTCCATCTGTTGCAAAAAGAAGTTTCTTTGATGAGTGGTGTACAGTGTACTTGTCTGCAAATATAAGTATCCATATTTAACATATGGCAATAAACAACATTTTCCTAGGACCCATGCCAACTCAATCAGACAAGGGCTCAGAGTACAGTGAGGGAAATGGGTGCTGGGTCTGCCCTACTCAGAGAACTATTGGAGACTGATCACTACTGGGAAAGTAGGCCATATCAAAAATCTCTAGATAGACTGATTAGACTCCAGTGGATGTATTTGCATGGAAGGACATCTGGGTTCAAATGCTTGACTGACTAGGACTTAACATGTATAACAGAATACATGAGATCTGGTGGGGGTGTTGGGGCACATGGATGGGGGAGGGGTCTAAATTTAATTAAGAACTGTTGTATGAAATGTACAAAAGTTCAATTAAAAAAACTGCTGTGTCCAGTGTTGTTGGGTGTTGGTGGTTACATAAGAGGGTTGGTACAGTATAACATGATACACAGACATTTTAACGTTAAAGAGAGCTGGGGATCAGGAGGCTCTCCATCTGGAGAAGGAGAGTCCCATTGTTTCTAACCACGAAGTTTTTAAAAAATATATTTTACTTATTATTTTTATTTTCTGTGTGTGAGTGTATTGCCTAAATGTATGTGTGTTCACATGTGTCATACAGTACCCCCAAAGGTCAGAGAGGGCATTAGATCCCCTGGAACTGGAGTTATTGATGGTTGTTAGCCACCATATAGATCCTGG
>NW_008358866.1:1605871-1625139 GCF_000622305.1 Nannospalax galili | reverse complement strand
AGGGAGGCAGGGGGGTGGCGGGTGGGGTGGAAGGGTGAATGAGGCTTAGGGAGTCCCGGCGCGGAGAGCTGCGCTATAGACTTACCCCAAGAGGCCTGAGGATAGTAGTGGAGGCTAGGAGCGGTCTTAACTTTTGAGCCAACTCTGAAGCCCCACCCCGACACCAGCCAAAGTTTTTGTAGACAAGGTTAAGGCGTTCTCAGTAGGCATTCAGGAGCAAAGTGTAGTCAAATCAAAGGACATTTCTATTCAGGATCTCAGGAAACTATAACAAAATATAACTTCTCTTATCTAGACACAAGGGACACTGCATTTCAGAACCTGCATCTGCATACAAACCTTTCTGGCTTTGCCATCATAGACACTTTTGGCTGGGGGTGACTTTGCATATAAGCCAAGTATGGTTTTCGGCACAGTACAAACAGGGCAGGTGTCTCCAACACAGATCTATTATAAAACAATAGAGAATAAAGACATAGGTATACAAATGTTTTAAATCTATTGCAAACAATTTGTAAAACAATAGATTTTTGTCATTTGTAATATATTAATACTATGTTGAATCTGTTTGTTTTGTAGGGAATCATCAAAATTTACAATCACACCAAAAGTACAGGGTCATATTCTTGGGAATTTTGTAGAATAATGATGCCAAAATTTGAAATATTTTATATGCATAAAAGTAGTGTTTCCTCAAAAAACAGTACTCATTAGTCTCTGTTATTTACATTTTTCAGAGTTTATCAAATATGCAACAATGTAGGAAATCTTTGTCCACTGAGATGTATCACTAACTACAAATAACAAAGTTTGTCAATGGCCACCACTTCTTTGTATAATGTGTGGAAGAAATACATTCAAGAACAGATCAATAACCTCTACAGTTTCAATGAATAATTTCTACTTGTATGTCTCCAAATTATTTTATGTGTGTTATTGAACTTTGGTAATATATCAAATTATAGTGCCTGTCCCATATATAGCACAATAAAGGTACTGTCTGTCAGCTTTAGTTTGAACATTTAAGTTCTTTATGTTCACTTGAATTAGAAACTTGTAGTAAACAGCCCAAATACTTTTCTCATGAAATCGCTTTGCAATTTATTTTCTAACAGGAAAATTTGAGAAAAAAATAAGCCAATGTCAATTATATTAAATAGGACAGAAGAAAAGGTCCAAGGTTGTCCCAGTCAAGCATAGGTCTTTATTCCCTCTAATAATTAAACATTGTATGGCAGCTTATTTGGTAAATGCATATTTCTAAATTTAGATCTCTATTGCTTCGTCTTTGCATTTACGTCATGGTCTAATTTGGGCAATGTAAAATGATCCTGAGAAAAACCAACCATGTGGCTAGTCTGCATCGGTTCAAACCACAGTTCTTCCATATGTTAAAATTATTTTTAAATATTTTTATAATTTGAGAATTTCATACATTTAAAACTATTTTATTAATTATTCTTATTTTATGTGTATGAGTGTATTGTCTGCATGTGTGTATGTGCACCCCTATTGTGCAATAGCCATAGAGGTCAGAAGAGGGTGTCAGATCCCCTGGAACTGGAGTTAAGAACAGTTGTTAGCTGCCACATGGGTAAATTGAACCCTGTTCCCCTGCCAGAACATTCAGTGCTCTTAACAGCTAAGCCATCTCTCCAGCCTGAGAATTTCATACAACTTACCATGCCTGGCTCTTATAGCCTTTCTGCCTGTTCTTCTACAATGATCTGTAGATAGAGGATGTGACAACTTATTTAAGCTTCCAGTACCTTATTACCTTTATTTTTCTTATTTATCTTGACTTTAGTCAAAATAATTAATAGAAGTGATACAGTGAAGTATCAAATTTAATTGATTATATATCAACTAAAATCTTAATTTTTCTTAAACACCCACCTTTATGTATTTCCACTTTACTAACAACAGATGCTTCAATTGTCTCTCTCCCTCTCTCTACCCCCCCCTTTCTCCAAAGGTATTGAATGCTATAGTCCACCTATTTCACAGCTTGCAGATTATAAATCTATGTGAATCATTAATGTGTATAATTTCAGTAAATCCCATTTTAGAGACTACCAAATGACCTGCTGGTGACAGTAGAGCTATTTTCTGAACATCGCATTATGTTTGCATTACTGTTAAAGCCAGGTGATTCATAATAGTCAGGTAACAGATATGTCATCCTCCATCTGGGAAATACATGCTCCATTTGAATTAGAAGTTAGTTGACAGAAATTCTGAACCAAGGCAAGACCAATGTTGTGATATTGTAGCTTCCCTAGCAGACACGACAAAGGTTATGATGCTGGCATCTATAGCCCTTGTGGCATTTGGCCTTACTGAGTGAAGCAGACATGTTCCTGTCAGCTAACTCTGTTCTATGTCTTTGGGCACAGTTCCTAACTCTGATCTCTGAGTCCGCTTCTAGATACATTGGCAATCTGGGTAAGCTATGTATATTTTCTCATACTATTTTCAGCTAAAATTAGTCTAGATTTTCATTCTATGTTTTTATCTTTTAAACTACTTCATTATGTAAGAAACAAAAATGCTTGAGACGTATAATACAGCATTTTAAAACAAATCCTTTCATTGTCATTAAATGGAGATTATTTGAAACTTTATCGAAACAATGTTAGCTTTTTTCAACTGTGGACAGAGGTACACAGCTGTACATGCATTCACCTCTCTGTAATTGCAATAATTCACAGTCCTCTGAAAATATAGGTTTCAACAAACTGATATCTCCTAGGATGGCTTTTGTTGTAATTCTCAAACATCATACAATTAAGTAAGTGTATAGGTTTCATGATTTTTCTGTTATAATTTGCTATCCTTTGCCTTCTTGTTATGCTCACTCATTTTTTGTTACTTTAGTTTATAAAGGCCTAGTTGTGTAATAGCAGAAACATCAACAGGAAAATCCTACTCTATTAAAACACTATCATCATCAATTATTGCATATGAACAGCATTAAGATTATAGCAAAAGTCTACTTGGAAAAGAAAAACCAGAGACCTAAGGAAGTTTCTTAAAATCATCAAAGAGGGAAAGTGTTTGGTGTCTTTAACGACTTGTATCAAATACAGGCTCTCTTTCAGGGTGTGGAGATGGGACTGTGCACATGACACAACTGTGTTCTATGGAATTTTACTGTAGTTTCTGTATTCAGTACTTGAAAATGTTAAACTAATTAAACAAGATGCAACCATACAGGTATGGGCAATTCATTTTGAAATGTCTTACACTGAAGACTTCCCTCTTCATCATTCATTTTTGAAAAATAGCTTCTGGAAGAAGGTGACTTGAGGCAGTAAATGGCTTATGAACTAAACATGAGTTAAATTTGAACTGAACCTCTGATTTCCTGGATTCTGATTCTTTTTAATAGCCCAAGGAAATTCAATTAACCCAACCCTCAGAATCTAATTATATTCATTGTTTCAAATTGACACTCACTTTTATCCTTTCATTCATTAAACATTTGCTAGGTTTCTATAATTGAATGTCTTCACAAATCTAAAAAGCACGTTGTAGAAAATGTTTCTGGAAATGCTCCCACTTAACTTCCAAGTTTACAAAGCTCAGTATTTCCAACAAGGTTTCATTGGTTTCGGTCTCTTTACTGCATGGCCATTCGTCGACGTAAATGTCACTCTGAATCTTGTTTGAAACTGTCATGCATCCCATAGACCTTATGAAAGATTCTGTTAGAAACAACAGAAAGGTGATTTATAAAAAGAAGGGATAGAGCACAATGTTAAATCTTGACAGTGAAGTGCACCAGGACAGTCTTTCATGTGCTCAAAGTTCCCCACATCTGAGCTTCTGCTCTACTGCACTGGCATCTCCTGCCACTTTTGCTACAGCTCAACCTCAACTATAATAATTGGCTCAACCACCATCATTTTAGTTGGTAGCCAGAAGTATTCCGTTAAATTTTTATTTTGTTTTTTTTTTTAATTCCGGATCCATATATTTGTAATCAGAAAATACTATTTCTTGTTACAGTCATGAATTTCATAGAATTTTAGAAGACAAATATCAGGAAGCCAAGCTTTTTAATCTCAGCTGGAAAAGGCTCTGATGAAGGCACTTAAATGTGAATGTTGCTTTGTGGTAGAGTATTTTATACCATGTTTGAGGCTCTGGGTTGGATTCTAGTTCAATCAAATAAATAAACAAAAGGCTTAAAAACTGTGCAGTTCTCAGGCCTCATTAGAGAAGTTTCTTTTTGTAGTGTATATCGATTAATCTTCAAACACACAGATGGTCAAAGTTTACAGGATAAGTATTTGGGGAGTGCTCAACCAGAAATGATACATCTATATGACCCCCCCCCACACACACACACACACGCACAAGGCTCAGGGACCACTGTGGAAGAGGGGAAAAAGGTTTGTATATGGAAGCTTCACTGGTGAGAATTGAGGGGTGTATTAGTCCTCTCTCTACTCCTTATTCCGCTATGTTCCAGGAGCCTTGGTTGTAGAGATTCGACTACAGATGTGTCACCTAGTACTAGGCATCTCCCAGCTGTATGGCATGTTTCTCCCTCTAAGGGAGGTCTCTTCTATCTTGCACTGCATTCCCTTCCATGCAGCTCCTAGGTATACATATGCATGAATGCTCAGACACTCTATGTGCATTCCTCACAGGGTTCCTAGGGAATCACTTTCCCCTCTAGGTTTCCTAGCCCACTGAGATTCACTTATCTCTACTCTTTTTTCTCCCATCTGGCCTCTGTCCTCCCTCCCTTCCTGGTCACAGTGCCCCCATTATTCTCACTGTTCCCTCAATTCCTCTTGACTCCCAACATCTTTCCTTTTCTGACCTCTCTTGCTCCATACACTATGGTCCCTTGCATGTCCTTCCCTCTTCTCCTCCCTGCCTATTACTCACAATTTTCCCACTTCCCTCGGCTAACATCTGTTCCTCACTATCCCCCTTTCAGGTTATTTCTTTTCCTTTAACTCCATGTATGCTTTGTCTTTACCTGGCTCCTAGTGTTACTTCAGATTTATATAGAGCTAGAGTCTGGGGAGGATGAGAGCAAAATACTGGGTTTTGGACTTGACAGGACCACTGCATTCATTCACAAAGGGGTTGGTATATTAGTGCGAAAGTCTGTAAATATTGAAATAATACAACATTCTCAGTGTTACTTTAAGGACAGCAATAGCCACATTAGCCATGTCAAGCTTTTAGCCATTTGCCATTCTGAGTTCAAGTTCAATGCTGCTCAAACACTCCTTCCAAATAACAATTAAACAAACAACCTGAACTTGAAATAGAAAACAATTCAAGAACATGGAAAAGGAAATGAGAACTTTGAATTCAACAATATCTCTATTATGAACAGGTAGGCAGTCTTTGGTAAAAATATTTTTGCGTGCTTATTTCAAAACCGGAGTGATTACCAAGATCACAGTTTGTCTGTCAGAATAAGATTTTATTAATTCATGCTAGGTGCTATGTGAAAGGAATGAGTGTTCTTAAAAATTTCGTGATATGTTTTCAGTCTCATCACAGTGGGGTCCTAATTCTATATATTATTTTTAATAAAACGTGCTTTAAAATTTTCTCATTGTGCAGGGCTGGAGAGATGGCTCAGTGGTTAAGAGCACTGACTGCTCTTGCAGAGGACCCAGGTTTGAGTCCCAGCACCCACATGGCTGCTATGAACTGTCCTTAACTCCAGTTCCAGGGAAATCCGAAGCCTTCTTCTGTCCTCTGTAGCATTGCATGACACGGGTGCACTCACATATATGCAGACAATACACTCAGTCACATAAGATAAAAATAATAATTTTTAAAAATCTAAAAAATTCTCATTGTGATAAACCTTTCCCTTTTCAGATAAATGGATTTACATCAATTTAAAATTAATAATTATTGAAAGTAATTGAAAAAGTTAACTAAATACATTAATAGTAAAATTGCAAAATATTTTTGTAGTTTAAATTGAAAACAAAATACAGAAAACAAAATGTGGTTCAGAAGAGAGCATACGACAACAGTATTTTTCAACATCCTTTAAAGCATCTGTGTTAAACAGAAACACTGCAAGAATACATTCCTTTTTGACATTAATGACCTTTAGGCCCTTAATGATCTTGCAAATAACATTCAGAACAGCAAATGAGAGACTAGTATTCCAGAATTTAATATATATTCAAATTGACATGAAAATGAGAGGAATTTATGAAAGGGCACGTTTAATAGTTCAAGAAATGTTGGATGATTATTAAGAAAACGTCAGTTGTCATCATAAAAGACTAATGGGGTCATCTACGTGTATTCAGTTTGGTCTCTTTTACTTAAAATAACTTTTGTTTAATGCTCAAGAAAGTTACATAGGATAATTATTTCAGAGTTCTGATTTTCTCTGAATTGCTGAGCTTAATTTAACTTTCAAAGACATAATAGGAGCTTGCTGTAATTTTCCCATAAATGTTGATGGGTCATCTTTATACAACTAAGTGTCCTTTACCTTTTCTCTTCAGTCAAATCATTAAACAGCACTTTCTGTTATTTTTATTCAGTATGTGTGTTTTATAGGTCCAAGTGAC
The DNA here is from genome assembly GCF_000622305.1 of Nannospalax galili. NCBI lineage: Eukaryota > Metazoa > Chordata > Mammalia > Rodentia > Spalacidae > Nannospalax > Nannospalax galili. The sequence goes on along the minus strand of NW_008358866.1, from coordinate 1,618,567 downwards.
ACATACTAAAGTAAAAATTTCTGGGTTGCATTATAATGAAACATTAAATTCTATCTGCTTTTCACGTTTGATCGATTATGTAATTGAATTACAATTATTTGCCATTAAATCTAGAACAGAAAATTTCAAATCCAAGTCCTATTATGTAGTGAAAAAATGATATGAAGCTCAGAGAGCTAAATTATTTTAATATTATTGACTAACATAATCTAATTGATATTTATATAATATTATTTAGAAAATCAGCGTCTCTAAAAAAGTGACCACAAAGATATGTTCTGGGTCATAATTAAGCCTAAACATGTTAATATCATATAAATGATACAAAGTTTTTGAAGAACGCGTTGGAATTAAATTAGAAATAAATAGTGGAAATAAAATAGGAATATTCCAACATATTGAAAACTTAATCAATAGAGTAGTAAGTCATATGTATGTGGTTTCAAGTAACCCACAAGAAAAATTTAGAAATACTGAAGAGGCATTTTTTGGTCCTGGATCAAGTGACTCTTTAATACTAAATTATCGGTTCTTCCTATCTTGATCTTTAGATTAAATATAATCCTGTCATTAATTTATAGCAGCCCAAAAGCCAGGTTTACCAGAATGCTACCAACAAAAGACAACACATTTAGAGAACCAAAATTAATTTGATTTAAAGACCTATTGGAAGGAGACAGAAGTTAAGTGGACAGTGTTAGCAAAAGAATAGACACAATTTCCTATAAGTACACAAAGAATAGGCACATAAATAAAAGGAGTGAAATAGAAAACTAGAAATAGGCTTGCACAAATATAAATAACTGATGTTGAACAAAGGAGCTAAGGCCAAGGTTTAGCATGGAGAAAGTAGTCTTTTATATCAACTGATTAAAAGTGATGTGATATACATAACAAATATTTTTAAGAAAATGGCAAGCTGTAACTGGGAGAAAATATTTGAAGAACACATATCTGATAAAGGAGTTATATCTAAAATACGCAACTAATTTTTGTATCTCAACATTAGGAAACCAACACGTGGAATCAATGAGCAGTTGGAATAGACACTTCACCGACAACAGAAACTCATCACACATAAACACAAGAAAAATGATCAACTCATTTATTACAAATATTGCATAACCAGAAATCATGATAGAAAGAACGTGAAATAGAGAACAATAATTAGAATTCTCAAAGTTCTGTGTCAGCTAATTTACCTGTTTTGGTTCAAGGCCATTACAGAGAATTAATTATTATCATTTCAGTATTGGTTATCAGTATCCTTCCAAATGAAATTATCTTTCAATTCTATTCATTCTTCTAACACTTGGTCTGAGATCGCTTGGACTAAGAGAAAAGGGTTTGTTATTTTCTTTTCTTTTGGAGAAGCTTGTAGAAATCCTTTCTGACAACTGTCAGGTTTCCTACTGCTTTCAAAGCAAAGTGATAGATAGTCTCACAGCCTCTGGAAATGCAAATTTCAAGTCAGAAATCAACTCTGTGGCAACTTAGACTACACAAGATAAACAGATGTCTCTATAATCTCAAAGAACTATTTCCATGTCTTTATTTATGTTCTTTACACAGACTTCATGTTTTAATAGATGAATTTCTGAAAGCTTTGTGGAAGATTGGATGATCTGAATGAAAAGATGCCCTCTATTTCTGTTTGATGTACTTTAGTTTCATGAGAGAACATGTAGTAGTGTGTCACTTCTAATAGTTTGAGCTTTTATTTTGAATTCACATTTAGGAAAAGAGACTTTTCTTTATAAACAGAAACATGGAGGAAGCATTGCTTCCACATTTTTTTGTTTAGGAGTTTCATAGATGTTTTAAAATGTTCTGAGAATTTGTGAACATTAAAGATTAAATTAGTGATAAAAAGAGCCAAAGCAAGAATTGGAGTTTAGTAGACTAATTTAATGCTAATCTGAGTGACCTGATACTTCTTATTTGATAAGGTATGAATTGCTTAAAGTTCATAATTTATTAGCCTATGAGAACACACACCAAAGGAAATTTTATTACCGTAAAGTAAAAGAAACAAGACTGACATTACATTAAAATACCCATTAAGGGACTGGAGAGATGACTCAGCAATTCAGAGCACAGACTGCTCTTGCAAAGGACCTGGGTTTGAGTCCCAGTATCCACATGGCAGGTAACAACCATCCTAACTAAATTGTCTGGAAACAGATACATTTTATAATTTTTTTTGCATTTTCAAGAAACTCAGTTATTAAAAATTAAATATTTAATGTCCTTAAATTAATGAACTAAAAACAGTTATTTGTTTTTATTTATTCAAGCAAATAATATTTCTGTTACTTTCAAATACATAATTGAAATTGAGAAAAGATAAAAGAGAACAAGAGAAACCGATAATGAGGAAGAGAGACAGAGAAAGAGAGCAGAAAAACCCAGAGATAGAAACAAAGAGAGAAAAACGATTGCTCTCAAAGAGTTGTACTTTAAAGAGTGAGCAAAAAACAATTTTATCTTAGAATAAATTTAGACTCAGCAGAATAGTTGCAAATACAGTAAACTGAATTTGTTTTTGCTCTTTGCCTAGATTACCTATCTTAGTATTTTACCTATATGCATATAATGACCAAAACTGAAAAATTAGTTGCTAACAAAGTTACATAATCAATTCATTTTTCAGTATTATTTCAAATATCCTTCTTCTCCTTCGGTCTGAAATTCAATATCACACTTTTATTTTAATTGTTGCAGTCTTGCATCCATTTATCTATGGCACACCCTCAGAATTCCTTGCCTTTCTTGATAGTTACTGTTTAAAAAGTACTGCCTAAATTTTTGTAGCGTATTTCTCAATTTTGAGTTTTTTTCTTTTCATAGTAATCTTGAAATTGTGTGCAGTAAGCAGAGGTAATGTGCATTTCTCATTGAAAAATTGTAAGGAGAACATGATCTACATGATATCACAAATGTAATATTAATAGCTTTATTATGAATACAATATTATTTTGTTTCTATTTTTAGTTGCAAATTTTATTGAAGAATATCCTTTGAAGCTATGAAGATAATTTTATCCTTAAATACTTTTTAGAGTGAATATCATGAGTCTGCAGATTCTGTATTCATCAGTTATTACTATGGAATCCAAAATGTGTTTATCTGTTTCTTCATGCATTTACTATTTGGGGCTGCTCTGAAGAGAGGAGTGCTTCCTCTCCTACTCTCCATATTCTAGCTATTTACTCAATCATTTCTTTATATTCTTTATATTATTCTTTATATTATTATGGCTCTCACATACTGAAAGCAAAAATGAATTAATAAGTACTAATAAATGACAAAAACCTCCATTTGCTCATTTTAGGATAGAAAACACAACCATAATGGCAAGAGAATATTATGTAAAAATCTGAATTTTAAATCATATTATTACAAAACAGAATGCTACTAATAAGATTAAATTACTTGATGGTTGTGATGGTGCACAACTGCAATTCTAGCACCTGGGATATGAAGTAAGCTAGATAGGGATACCTTGTCCCTCCAAAATTAAATAAAAAAGGACAACATAAAGTTAATCAAGTCAGATATGGCAGAATCAAATAACAGTGACTTGTACAAAATGTGAAGAAACAAAAAATGATTCAAAATTTAAAACAACTGAATGAACAATCACACATTTTAATACACTTGAAATGGTCAAATATGCATACAATTGGGGTCACAGAAGGGAAAGCATTCAAATATTGAAAAACTCTAACTACTTTTAATTGTTGATGAGAATGATACATTTGTTTAAATAATAACTTCAACAAGTGACTTAAGTAGAAATTTTACAAGGAAAGATTTACAGATAGAAAATGAACAAATGTAATATATGTGCAGGAAATTACTAAGGAGGGAAATGTAAGCTAAAATCACAAGGAGATGCTACCATGTACCCATTAGAATGACTAATTAGCTAGGTTTTAAAGATCTGATGATGCCAAGTGTTGACAGGAATGTTAAACTAAATGGAATAATCATACACTTGTGGTGGTAATGCACAGTGAATCTTCTACCCTGGAAATGGCTTGTCAGTGGGATATTTCATACAGCAATCTGGATTAAAGGTATTTTTTGAGAAATAAAGTAATAAATCTATAGAACGATTTGTCTTCCAGTACTTGTGTAATATTTTTATTTAAGTTGAAAACTTTAAAATGTCTACCAACTTTGAAATTATAGGAAAGCTGATACATTGATATAGTTGAATACTACACAACAATAAATGGAATAGTTATTGATGTGCCAAATCATGAATCATGCTGAATAAATGGACTGACACAAAATAATGTATATGATATGATTTCATTAGATTAGAATTCTATAGAACACAATACAATGACAGAAAGAAATCGGTGTTTGGGAAAGATGGGACGAGGGATTAGACAGTTGTTGCAAATTGCCTACACAGGAAAGTATGAATGTAATAAAATTGTTGTGCTATAATTCTGGTGGTTACTACAAGCTCAATACATGTGTAAAATATCAATAATGAGCATTTAAAATGAGACATTTAAGGGATTTGGGAAGTGGCTTTGTGAGTAAAGGTACTTGCTGTGCAAGAAGTAGGAATTAGTTCAAATCCCAGCATCCACATAAAAAGACAGGCACGGCAGCACAGCTGCTACCTGTAACCCAGTATTAGGGGATAGAGCTGGGTAGATAAATCCCAGATGCTACTGGCCAATAGCCTATATGAAACAGTGAGCTTGAGACTCAGAAAGAGATCCTGTTTCAAGACAATAGGTAGAGAGTGATAGAGGAAGATATCCAATGTCTTCCTCCGTCTCCATGAATGCATACACAGATGTTCACACCCACCTGTATAAGTGCATGCACCACTCTCAACACAACACAAAACACACACTCACACATAAGTTGATAATTTTATTCAATTTCACATAATTTTCCTTTCAGAAACTTAATTTTTAAAATTAAAAAATATGTCATTTATGTCAGTCAATGAAACTCCAAAACAGCAGTGCTGTAACTATTACAGCTTGCCACATTTCAGATTTGTTAAGATGACAGAAGCCCAAATGGATTTAGGGAACAGATTGCCTGCAGTAACACTAACAAATGGAGTTTCCTTGAGCACCAGTCTGTCTACACATCAGAACGAGGGCCTCCATTGCCTGCTAACGCAAGGGAATGTGTTACAGGAATGAAAACCCGACACATATTGGAACTGCTGGCAACCTTGTTGTAAAGCCAAATTCTCTTCTGGGAGGCATGTGCTCATGCACTCTCAGCCCCCAGGCCCTCTGTGACCTTCTCCACCCCCCCCACTAGACTGACTGACAAAACTGATACAATGCATTGGATGTATTCGGGACTTCCTACAGAATTTATGACATCCGTAAGAGGGTTTCTTACAAAGGCATGCACCAGTGGGCTTTTTTCCCTACGTCTCAGCTGAGCTTTTCAGATCTGCCTGGCTGCCAGAGTGCTGTCAAAGCAAACTTCCCATGCTTCCCTGGCTTCATCCATGTCTGTCCTTAGACCCCTCCTCAGGCAATTGAAGCTGACCTATTCGGTGGGAGGGGGACTATCTTCCTCTGTTTCTAGAAGTCTATTAGGGTCCAGACATTCAACGGCTGCTAGTTCTTTCAGAGGACATGCCTATCCAACATTTATGTATCTTCTCCTCTGGAGAAAGGCATCATCCTTATCTCTTTGGAAGATTAATACATATTTTCAAGGAAAGGATGGAAGTGTTTCTGTTTTTGTGACTGTAGAACTCCTGTGAGAAGACCATGTCTATATATTATTCTGAGACAGAAGTGTATTAGAAACATTGGTTGTGAGTGCCTGGATATTAAGATATGTAAAAGATTCTAGGAAATTGACTCCCACCTATTTCTTTTCTTTGTTTATTTTCTTTATTTCCATAAATATTTATAGATACTGTATCTTATTTTGTTATTTCTTTATTTCCATAAATATTTATAGATACTATATCTTCATACTTATGTCTCAGCAGCATTCTTTGTTTGGATTATATATGAAGTTAGCCACTGAGTAGGTTATAATCAGAGTTGACTGGTATGCATTAGCTGTTTGTACCTCTGACCAGGTCTCTCCTTAAATATAATGGTTTGTCAGAGATGCTGATTTGTTTTCCTGTGGATCTGTGGACCAGAAGATCTGCTTCATAGTTTCAGAAAGATAAAGGAGCACTTCAACTGGCAAGCCACTATTCCAAAATCCTGGATGATTAAAAAGAGCTTTATTTAGTAACATTTGTTTTTTTTTTTCATTAATTTAAATTACTTATAAAGAAAGCTTTGTCTCTAGTATGAGTTAAAAAAAATTGAAATTCAGATTAATGTGTCTTGATTTATGTTTTTCCTTAGTTCCTTCCCATGTGAACCATAACACATGTCACCTCATTACTGGACACAGGAGAAAAGTAATATGAAACAGAATAGATATATGCCACACATTGTTTCGGCCATAGTGCAATAGTAGTGCTCTCTGTTTCTTGTGCAAATTTGCTAAGGAAAATAATTTAACTTGGCAGTGATAAATTAAAAACTAGCAACCAACCTAGGTGGAGAAACAGGACTGTGAATATGGTCATGGTTCCTATTTTGTTGATAAACTTTATTGATTCACTTGTCATGAATAATCAATCTTTTGATTATACTTAAAACAAAAAATTTGGGGAGTTCAATGATTTCTAGCCTCAAGTAATCAACCATTTTTTATCTTTAATTTTTTTATATTTTGCTTTTCGTCCATGATATTTTATATATTTGCAGTTTTACTTATTATTTAGACAAAGGGAATGAAATCTATATTGATGTAACCATTTATGTATCTGTTGTCTGACAATATTTTCCTGTGGAGATGCATCCATTCATACCAGAAATGGTGTTAGGGAAAGAGGAATTTACTGCTTGTTTGAATTTACTACTTGTTTGAATATACTGCTTGTCTGAATTTACTGCTTGAATTTACTTGTTTGAATTTACTGCTTGTAATTGATTAACGCAACTGGAGACACAGGCATCTGGAGATAGGGGCAAGTGCTGCAGCCCCCAGAGCCTAACCTGTCTGATCTGTGTCGTGTCACGTAGGCATGTCTGCTTACACAAGATAACAGGGAAGGGTTGCGCCAGGCACATACCACCCACCCCTCCCCGATTGAGATACCTGAAGGGAGTTGTAACATTTTTCTTGTTTTGAAGTTATTGGTTTGTGAAATGCTTGCTTTGAAACTATTGGTTGTATAAGCACAGGTTTTTGTGTAACGGTTGTGGGAGCCTATATAATCTTTACCTGAAGTTACCTCGGGGTTGATCGCTCCAACCAGACCTGCGTGTCTTGGAAGGACAGTCGGCCCCAGCTAGCTGGCCTAATAAAACTCTACTTGATTTTGCATCTCCATACTCATGCATTTGTTCTCCTGAAGAGACCCACAGAGTCACGGACCCTAACATTTTGGGGGCTTGTCCGGGATTCGGGGGAGGGGCTTCTGGGGGAACAAAGGACGAATGGAGGCAGAGTTTCTTTTCTCCGGACAGGGCAGTGTAATTCGAGGGTCGCTCCCTCGTGTCTGTAATCCAGAATAATAAAGCGAGAGTCGCCATCTCGTGTCTGGTCTTGGGTTAGTAATCCTGAGTGAGGAAGTCTGGGTTCAAGTCCTGGCACCTAGGTGAAAGTCCAGGTAACTAGCCCTGGCCCTAGGGTCCGAGTGTCTCGGCCCTAGGAAGTAAGCATGCCATCAAATCTGGCGCCTGAGGAGGAAAAAATCGAGCTGGTCACTCTGAGGCAGTCCGAGTGGATGCCATTTGGGAGAATTACAAGAAGTCTTGGGGATCCTGAAAGTGAGAGTGGTGAGGGCAGCACGCATCTGAGCAAAAGAAGGACTGGTCCGCAAAAATGTGATTCAGTGTGGTGCGCGTGCTTGTTGGTTGTGCTAATTGTCTTACAAGGGCGGGGTCTGGTTTTGTATTTTTCTCTACGCTCCCTATTTTAAACCTCCCCTTCCTCCTTTTTTTTTCTTTTATTCTCAGTCTAAGTCTTCGCGTGGGACCGTTAAAGGCGAAAGAGCAATTGAGGTTTTCTGATCAAGGCTACTCTCTGATGTCAGCCAAAGGCTCTTAGCCCTCTTGGCAGACCCTGACTGCCCGCATGGGTGGAGACAAGACCCCTTATCGGTATCCCCCTCTCCTCTTCATCCCTCTCTCCAGCCACTGAGAAAGCCCCGCGGGCACGGGTCGAACAAATAAGAGCCATTAGGGTGCTTACGACTGAAAGACTCCCATGAAATGATAAGGGGGTCCCAGGACTGAATCCCAGATAAATTCACGTCCCATGCAGAAGAAAAACTGGGCAATGACAGGCACCCGTCCACAAGCACACCCACTGGCCATCATTGTTTAGAGTGGCATCTTCACTTCTCCCTTTCCATCTCTCTCTCTCTTCTGTGACCTCCACCATGGGCCAGACTCAGGCCACTCCTAAAGGTTTAATCCTCTCTCACTTCTCAGAGGTGAAGGAGCGGGCTTTGAAATTGGGCCCCGGCATCAGGAAGGGTAAGTTTGGCACTTTCTACTGGACTGAATGGCCCACCTTCGGAGTAGGTTGGCTGACCCAGGGTTCCCTTTCCCTGGACACCATCGGCAAAGTCAAGGCTGTCATTACCCGGCCTGACCCAGAGGGCCACCCGGATCAACTCCCCTATATCCTTTTGTGGGAGAATCTGGCAGAGGATCCCCCATCCTGGTTAAGGCCCCTCTTGGTGAGAAAGCCTCATGCTTGCCCAACAAAAGTCTCCAACATGGTCACCCAGGAAGGATTGAAGTCCTCCAGTCATAGAGGCGGGGATCCTAGTGCTCTGCCAGTTCTCCCCAAGAGCTCCTCCCTCTACCCCCCTTTGCCTGTTGAACAGCCGCCACCTTATGAAGCTCCACGAGGAGGAGAAGCCGAGGCAGCCTATGGAGGTGGGGATGGAGCCAGGGGTCCCCATGGGAATCCAATGGTTGCCCCATCCCTGGACTCCTCTACAGGAGTGGATAGACGACCTGGGGAGGTGGAAGGGATGCAGTTAAGGTCTCGAGGAAACAGGGACCGAGTGGGGGAAGCTCCATCCTCCACCACAGGAGGAGCTGTGCCAGTTCTGCCAGTCTGAACGGTCGGCGGCCCAGATGGAGCTCAGCAGTATCAATACTGGCCATTTTCCTCTAGCGATCTCTACAATTGGAGGACCCAAAATCCTCCCTTTTCTGAAGACCCTAAGTGTCTAACAGGTTTGGTAGAATCCATTATGTACACCCATTGTCCCACGTGGGATGACTGCCAGCAGCTACTTCACACCCTCTTCACAAAAGAAGAGCGAGAACACATCCTGAATGAAGCCAGGAAGAACGTCCTTGGAGAAAATGGGAGCCCCACTACCCTTCAGCCTGCCATTGATGAGGCGTTCCCCCCTCACAGGCCCAAATTGGGATTTTGGGACGGCAGAAGGTAGGGAGTGTCTCCAGATCTACCATCAGACACTGTTGATTGGGCTCCAGGTGGCTGCAAGATGGCCCACTAACCTGACTAAGGTGAAAACAATTGTTCAGGGAGAAACCGAAAGCCCAACCGCATATCTGGAAAGGCTGTTTGATGCCTGTAGGCAATACACCCCTATAAACCCAGAGGCAGAGGAACACAGGTCAGCTGTAGTCCTCTCTTTTATTAATCAGGCAGCCTCCGATATCAGGAGAAAACTCCATAAGCGGGATGATCTGGGGGAGATTTCTATTAGGGAGATGCTGCAACAGGCAGAGAAGGTCTTTAATGCTAGGGAGTCTCTGGAGGATAGGGAGGAGAGGCTAAGGAAGGAGGAATGGGAGATGCAGGATAAAAATAGGAAAGAGGACAGAGAATTTCAAAGAAAAGAGAACAAGAAGCAGAGGGAGGAGATGGCCAGAATATTCTTGGCTGGAGTGAAAGGGAGCCCTGAGCCGCCTCGGAAAGCAAGACCCCGCCCATCTAAACTAGGGTGGGAACAGTGTGCCCTGTGCAAAATGTATGGGCACTGGAAGAGAGAGTGTCCACAAAAGAGAGGAAAACAAGGAGGAGGGAGCCCTATCAGGACCCTCCACCTGGGAGAAGGAAACTGATGGGGATGAGGCTCGGCACCCCTCCCCGAGTCTTGGGTAACTCTATGCATGGAGAGGAATCCCACTGGATTCATGGTAGATACTGGGACACAATATTCAGTTCACAATCATGCTCACGGTCCTCTAAATCCAGGACGCACAAGCATAGTCCAAGGAGCTACAGGAACTAAGAGGTGCGCCTGGACCACCAACAGGAAAGTGGACTTGGGAAGGCATCAGGTTTCCCAGTCCTTCCTGGTTGTGCCCGAGAGTCCCGCACCTTTGTTGGGTAGAGACTTACTCACCAAGATCGGGGCACGTATCCATTTTGAGCCTAAAGGGATAAAAGTCATGGACTCAGAAGGACAGCCCCTGCAGCCAGTACATGTGTTGTCTCTATCTCTGGCTGATGAATATTGCCTATTCCTGGCAGCTCTAGAAATGGTAGGCCAGGAACACATGAGCTCCTGGTTGCAGGAGTTCCCTTCTTCCTGGGCCGAAACTGGGGGAGTCAGCCTCACTAAGCACCTGCCCCCAGTTGTGGTCCAACTCAAAGCCACGGCCCTTCCCATTTGGGTCTGCCAGTACCCAATGCCAGAAGAGGCTAGGAAGGGAATAGCACCTCACATGCATAGACTGCTAGAAGTAAAAATCCTTAAACCCTGCCAATCAGCAAGAAATACACCCCTGCTTCCTGTGAGAAAGGCTGGCAGTGGAGATTACAGACCAATGCAGGATTTGCGAAGGGTAAATGAAAGGGTAGAGGACATTCACCCCACGGTGCCCAATCCATACACCCTACTTAGCCACCTGCCACCATCTCATGTGTGGTATACCAGCCTAGACTTGAAGGATGCTTTCTTCAGTGTCCCTCTCGCTGAAGTCAGTCAGCCCTTGTTTGCCTTTGAGTGGCAAGAACCAGGAGGGGGGAAGACAGGGCAGCTCACCTGGACAAGGCTTTAAGAACTCTCCCACCTTGTTCTATGAGGCACTAAGCCAAGACCTGGAGCCCTTCCGCAAAAGGCACCCCCATGTGACTCTGCTGCAGTATGTGGATGGCCTGTTGCTGGCTACAGCAACCCATGAAGAGTGCATGGAAACTATGAGGAACCTGTTGGCCGAACTGGGCAGCCTGGGATATCGGGCCAGCACCAAAAAGGTGCACATCTGCCAGAGGTTAGTGGTTTACTTGGGGTACAAGATAGCGGAAGGAGCCAGATGCCTAACACAAGACATAAAACAGACTATCCTGACCATTCCTGTGCCCTCCTCTCCCCAGGGAGTGAGGGAATCCTTTGGCTCAGCTGGGTTTTGCAGACTCTGGATCCCAGGGTATGCAGAGATAGCCCATCCACTGTATGAAGCCACCAAAGAAGGACCGGATTGGAAGTGGAGTCAGAATCAACAAGAAGCATTTGACAGACTAAAAGAAGCTCTTCTCCAGGCCCTGCCCTGTCTCTGCCAGACCCAGAAAAGTCCTTCATTCTGTTCATAGATGAAAAGAAGGGAGTGGCCAAAGGAGTCCTGGCCCAGCAACTAGGCACATGGAAGAGACCTGTGGCTTACTTGTCCAAGCGGCTGGACTCAGTGGCCTTGGGATGGCCATCTTGCCTGCGCATCTTGGCAGCCATTGCCCTTCTGGTAAATGAAGCTGACAAGCTGACCTCTGGTGACAGGCCTGCATACTGTGGAGGGGATTCTCAGGCACCCTCCAGGAAAATGGATGACAAATGCCAGGCTCACTCACTACCAAGGGCTCCCGCTGGACTCTCCTCGAATCACCTTCTCAGCCCCAGTGACCCTGAATCCTGCCACTCTCCTGCCAGACCCAGACCTGTCAACCCCCATCCATGACTGTAGAGACGTTCTCTCTGAAATCATCCAGGTACAGGCAGACGAGAGACACGCGGCTGCCAAATAGTGAACTGGACTGGTATACAGATGGAAGCAGCTTCGTGTGGGATGGGGCCAGAAGAGCTGGAGCAGCAGTAGTGACTCACGAGGGGGAAGTCATTTGGAGCGCAGCCCTGTCCCCTGGCACCTCAGCCCAGAAGGCGGAACTTATTGCTCTTGCAGAGGCACTGGAGAGAGCAGAAGGCAAGCGAGCCAACATTTATACGGATAGCAGGTATGCCTTTGGCACTGTGCATGTTCATGGTGCCATCTACCGGGAAAGAGGATTCCGGTCCGCAGAAGGAAAGGAGCTGAAGAACTTGCAGGAAGTCCAAAGACTGTTAGCAGCTGTGGAAAGGCCTAGGGCAGTGGCAGTTGTACATGTGCCTGGGCACCAGTCCAGAAAGACTCCTGAGGCTATTGGTAACAACTTTGCTGATGCAGAGGCCAGGAGGGTAGCTCTCTTAGACCCCATTGTGCTGGCAGCTCTAGAGGTACCCATACCTGAACTACCCACCTTACCCCCCAGACCTGACTATTCCCCACGGGACCTTGAGTGGATAAGAAAAAAAGCTCCAGGAGAAAAGCCTGGGGAGAGAGATTGGAGTAGGGACTGGGAAGGTAGACTGATCTTACCAGAAGTACTAGGAAAATACATGCTCACCAACCTACACAGATCCACCCATCTAGG
>NW_008358866.1:1597835-1605659 GCF_000622305.1 Nannospalax galili | reverse complement strand
CAGATGGTGGCAAAGAAATTAATAGAGGAGATAGTCCCCAGATATGGGAACCCTGAGGCTATAGGTTCCGATAACGGCCCGGCTTTCATTAGTAAAGTCCTACAGGGACTAGCCCAGGCTTTGGGGATGGATTGGAAGTTACATTGTGCCTATAACCCACAAAGCTCTGGGCAGGTAGAAAGAATGAATCGGACATTAAAGGAGACCCTTTCTAAATTGGTAATTGAGACTGGCGGTGACTGGGTGACCCTCCTCCCCTTGGCCATTTTCCGTGTTCGGAACTCCCCCTATGTGCATGGTCTAACCCCATTTGAGATAATGTACAGGGCCCCTCTGCCAATAACCCGGTGAGCGCAGCCTTCGGGGGAAAAGAAGTCAGCCCCTGACTATTTAAATGTGTTGCAATCCCTTGCCAAAGTACAGCAGGAAATTTGGCCCCTAATCAAAGCATACTATGAAGGGGAAAGAACCCCGATTGTGGAACATGGCATAATCCCAGGGGATATGGTCTGGGTCAAAAGACACAAAGTAAAAACTCTTGAACCCTGATGGAAGGGACCTTATGTTGTATTGTTTACCACCCTCAGTGCCTTTAAGGTCGATGGCATCGCTCCCTGGGTCCACCACACCCATGTTCGGAAAACCTTGCCTCTCAAGGACCCGGAATCCTGTGTGAAGGAGTGGAAGGTGTGGCCAAATCCTGCTAATCCCTTAAAACTACATCTGAGCCAGACATGAAGGGATTCCTGCTGATAAGCTCACTGTTATGTGCCCTCCAGAGAACAGTAGTGTCAGCGGGAGCTCGGAGCATCAACCCCCACCAACCAGTACGTCAGACATGGATCCTGCGAAGCAATGACGCCTATGAGGAATGGAACCTCACCTCCCATACGGCCCTGTTGTGGACATGGTGGCCAGATCTGTATGTTGACTTAGAACTTGTACTGGGGCAATTTTATTACCTCCCCTAGAAAAACCACCAGGAACAATACCATATGAAAAAAACGGCTTTGGTTGACTCATCATGCATAGTCAACCGCCAAGCTTTGCAGGCAAACGGGTTCTTTGCTTGCCCAGGTTTCCGGACAGGTTGGTGAAGGCAAAATTGTGGGGGTGCTGATAGACTCTACTGTGCAGAATGGAATTGTGTGGAAGTTAATGATGGGCAGTAGAGATGGGAGGTTTCCCCTGACCTGATTGATATGAGGTTTACTACTCCATACAACCAATGGACAGTATCTCCACTAGCCAACCAGGTTAAAATCACCTTTACCACAAATGGAAAAAATGATAAAAGGTGGATAGATGGGCTGACATGGGGCCTGATGCCCTACCAGGCACCATAGAGGGGGGTCCTCTTTCAGATCTACCTCCAGGTCGAGGCAGTGGTTAGGTCACGGGTAGGACCTAACCCGGTGTTAAATACACCTCGTCTGAGGCCCCAACCTCCCCCACCTGGGTCTCCTAGGCCCACCTTCAAGCCATCAGGCACCACAACGACATGAGCAGCCCCAGTCACGGAAAGGCCGGGGACGGCTGCGAAACCACAGACTTCCAGCAACCCTATGTAGGAGATGGTGCTAACTGTAGTAGAAACCCTTAATCATACCACTCCCTCTCTTACTGACCCATGTTGGCTGTGCTACCCAGGATCCCCACCCTTTTATGAGGCTATCAGGATAAATAGTTCCTATACTCTCAACAACTCTCATCCCACCTATTGGGACGGGAGACCTTGGGGACTTATCTTGCCCAGGTCTTGGCCTCTGGCACGTGTGTAGGCACAGTTCCAACATCCCAAAGCCAGTTATGCTCCTCATGCAATAACACCCCATGGGAGCAGGGGAAGTGGTTGTATAAGTGCTGGTTTTTGTGTAACAGTTGTGGGAGCCTATATAATCTTTACCTGAAGTTACCTCAAACCATTAAAAGGAAGAGCTGAGATTGTATCTCAACTCACTCTCCTTCCTTAGGTCAAATTCTTTGGAAGCAAAGCTGGGGTTTGAATATAAGTACATCTGAGTTCAAAGTTTTGGCTAATCTGGCCAACACCTTGAAATTTCCTTAAGTTGAAGAGACAGCACACATGTGCACATTCATCACAGGTTATTGAAGCCAAAATACAAAGGCATGTAAGGATTAACGGGCAATATGGAACCATAGGGGATAAATTTCTGGCGAATAAAAGTTGATCTTATTATCCCTCATACCTCAAACATGACCCTTTTACTCATAAAATTGCTTAGACTACAAGTCATAATTGCTCTAAATGCTCTTGAGGGCCATACGCATTTTCTATCCTTATTATCTAAAGATACTGTAGAGCTGGTCTGGCACTCCTCACAGCGTTAAACTGTACACATTTGGAGGTACCATTTAACCTAATCTCTGAACCTTTCCCAGATGCACATGTAACAAATCTGAGTGTATTTCAGCTATCCAGATGGAAAGTAGAAGGACGCTGTATGAAATCTATGGGAATTCAGTTCTGGACACTGAATTAGGGCAACAAGAAAGACTAATGTTCTCTCTTTAGCAAACAGTTTGTTGACTGGTTAATATAAAAGTGAAGGGTGAGGAGAAGGCTCTGATGACCCAGAGTTCCAAGTAGGGTAGATGAGCCAACAGGGACCCTTTATATCTACTCCACAGGTGGAAGCCGTGGACAGTCCTGCCTTTCTTATCGTGAGACAGGATTTCTGCTGCTGGCCTTAAAATTGTGGTTGCATAGATGTGACCAGTAGCTTCTTTACCCACCACCATTCTTTTTCCTTTTTTGTGTATGAGTGTATTGGCTGCATGTATGTGAGTGCACCCATGTCCTGCAATGTCCATGGATGTCAGAGGAGGGAGTCAGATCCTTTTGAACTGGAATTACAGACAGTTGTTGTAGCCAACATATGGATGCTGGGAATTAAACCCAGGTCCTCTGCAAGAGCAGTCAGTGCTCTTAATCTCTGAGCCATTTCTCCAACCCCTCCACTCCTTTTTAACACAGTGCTTGAAACTCTTGTAAGAGCAATAAGACAAGAGAAGGAAATTAAAGGAGTAATAATTGGAAAAGAAGAGATCAGATTATCCCTTTTTGCAGATGATACGATATCTAAGAGATGCAAAAAATTCCACTAGAAAACTCCTAGAAATGAGTAACATATTCAGTAAAGTGGCAGGTTACAAAATTAATCCATGAAAGTCTGTAGGCTTTCTATATATCAATAACAAGCAATCAAAGAGTACATGGAAATGCTTCCCTTCACAATAACTACAAAAAAAAAAGAATTTTTTTAACTTAAAAAAAACTTTATTGAGAATTTCATACATGCATATAAGATGTTTTGATAAAATCCATGTCCACTCCCTCCCCTCCAACTCCTCCCATATCTCCCCATCACTTTTTTTCTGACAACTTTCAGGTTTTGGTAAGCCTAAGATCATCCACCTGCCATAGAAAACAGAATCACCCTGCCCCCTTCTTTCTTTTTCTTCCTCTATTTCTCTCCTCTCTCTTTTTCTCTCTCTTTCTCTCTTTCATCTTTCCTTTCTTTCTTTCTAAAATGGGGCTTTTTGTTATTCTCGCATTCCTCCCCCAAGAGGTAACCATAAAATCTTTTAGGGATTAGATAAGAGCTCCCAAATACTTTTGACATTTTGGGGCTTTGGAACAGAGTATGATGCTAAGAAGCCCAAGGATATTGTGAATTTTAGCTAAGAAACTGGCTGAATTTCTTTGGGGTCTTTTTCACCCTAACTGCCTAGCCAATTCCTACCTCCTATTCTTATCATGCCATCCTCTGAAGAGGTTACCCGAATTGCCTATAGGGAATCAGGACACAGACTGCTCTGGCTTCTTCCTTGCTGAACAGGGACATAGGGTGAGGTAAATGGGCACCCCTTCAGTGGATCTATCTAAGACTCCAAGATTGTATAACTCTTAACTGTAGGGAGAAAGAAAAGTCCTTGACTGGTGGATAGGGGATGTGAAGGAGAAGTAAAAGCAAATGTAGTTAGCATTACAAATTCTAGACAGATGTCCCACTAAATTTACTTCTTCCTGCTCTTTGACCCACCCTCATTCTCTTCAGGGTGTCATGCTCCTGATGCTGGTAGAAAACCACATAACACATCTTTATCTGAATTTTCCATAGTTTATACTTTGGGGGTGTGGATGGGAGTGACTTACAAAGAAACGAACACCCAGTGCCCAGCTCTGCACTGAAGCTCAGCAACCCGCTGTTCCGGATCACTTTTTGCCCATGGTCTGCCTCATCTCACGTCCCTGCATGTCCACTCACCCTATAGAGGTATGTGAGGGGTCCATGGGGTCCTTGTGAGGTCCCCCAGCTGGCTCACCTGCTCCCTGTTCCCCGCTGCTTCCCTGAATGGCACTAATTCCTCCTCCTTTCATTCAAATCTCCAACCATGTTAGGCTCCACTCTTTTTCCAAGGGTGCCCTGTGCGTGCCCATGGCTCTTCAGAGGAAGTCCAGGAGAAATAAATCATCTTGGGGTTACAATGGGGAAACAGAAAAAAGTCAGAAGAGGGCAAATTCCAAATATTCATATCAGAGTCCGTTGGTTTTTTTGACGAGAGTTTCCAAAAGCATCCCTCTATTGAGTTCCCCCTCATTTTACTTTTGTTGGCCAAGGCTGAATTCAAGAGTGATCGACTCAGGATTTATTTTCAGAACTTCGAGAGCTGTTGGAGTGGCTACAATCAGTATCAGTTCCCTCTGAAAGGCTTCTAGATAGTGGTAGAAAACCATTTTAGAACAATAGTGAGTTATCTCCCTTAGCTACAGGTGGGCACTACATTATTGCAGACCAAGATTTGAAGTCTTACATCTGAGCAGCACTTTCTGTTTAGAAACAAATTCATTGATGAGAAATAATTGTCTAAATAACATTTTATATGGACTTAAGCCTAATGTCTGGGAAGTGTAATGCCTTGAACTCTTAAAGAAATATACTGATCACTTAATATTTGGTTATACTTTCCTTTTGGGTGTTTAAGACCACCAATTAATTTTTTCAGTTCATTGGAGGATCTGTTCCTCAGGAGTCACATGGGCTTCGGAGGAGCCCCTGGCTCCTTTCTTTTTCCCATTCCATCTATGTGAAGATAAGTCAAAGGGCCTGCTTGACTGTAACTGGCTTCATTTGGAAGCATGGAGGAAATGTTTCCTCTGAGTTGACCCTCCTTTTTGTAGACTGTATTTACTGAGCTTACTTACAGAGATGACTGAGGAGTTGCTGAGGTGTATGAGTGATCTGGGCGTATGCACACTGGAAAGCCTTTACCCAGCATGGATGAAGATTTCTCCTCTAGTCTCCCTCAGATTATATACTTTAGTCCTCCCCAAATCCAGGAGACCATGTGTGATTAGGGCCAAATGGCATACAGTTGGCTGGGAAGAGTGGCTGGATATTCAGGTGAGGGTCCACTGACCCTGCTTGCCCCTCCTTTAATGAAGGAGCAGAACCATCAACAGGCACATCTGAAGTCATGATGATGGTAGTTATTTCACACAGAAGAGACTGCTGTACAGTATCATTAAAAGAACATGGAATATAAAAGGATTTGGTGCTAGGATCCACATATGAGGGAGAACATATGTCTTTTGTTTTTCTGAATCTTTGTTACTTCAATTAGCATAACAGTTTCTAGATACATTCATTTACCTGAAAATTTTATTATTTCATCTTTCTTTACTGCTGAATAGAATTCCATTATGTAAGTATACCATGTTTTTGCCCATTTTTGTTAACCACTCGTCAGTGAGGGGCACTTAGATTACTTCCATCTCTTCGCTATTGTGAAATGAGCAGCAGCAAACATAGTTGTACATGTGTCTCTATAATAGGACGAGTCCTTTGGGTATATGCCAAGGAGTGGTATAACCGGGTCATATGGTAGGTTGGTTTTTAGTTTTTTAAGAGTTCTCCACACTGTTTTTCATAGGGGTTTCATGAGTTTGCAATCCCACCAGCAGTGAATGAGCATTCCCTTTCTCCACATCTTCACCAGCATTTGGTATTATTTGTTTTGTTGATCCTAGCCAGTCTGATTGGGGTAAGGTGAAACCTTAGGATGGTTTTAAATTGCATTTCCCTAACTACTGATGATGTTAAACACTTTTTAAGATGTTTCTTAGCCATCTTTATTTCTTCCTTTGAGAACTCTCTGTTTAGATCTTTAGCCCATCTTTTAACTGAATCATGTTTCTGAGGAGGACCCCTACAAAATCTTTAGGCTTATGTTTTCCCAGATATGTGCCTTATTGCATCCTGGGTCTCATGAACCTCTTCCTTCAAGCAGGGGATGTTTCTGTTTTTAGGAAATTGCCATACAGCAGTTTATCAACTATAGTTTCTGGTCTTAAATTCTGAAATCAGAACTGAAGTTGTCTGACCTGCATGCCTGAAAAAATATACACTAAATAGGCTAGTATTAATTATTTGTATTATTTTATTTAAATAATTGTTGTAATGACATCAATGTATGTTTCATTTTTCTAATATGTTTACATTTTCATTCTTAGTAATATTAGTGGGGTTAATTACTTTTAATGATGTTAGAATAATTAATTAAAAAATTTATGTTAATCTGACATAGACTATAACCTCATTATGAAAATATCATAAGGTAAATATAGTAAAATATGAAGAGGTTTAAGGGTGGAAATGCTAGTTAACCCACTTTTTGCAGTTGATTTAAGCTAAATAGAGCATGACAATGCCATAGTCAAGAATATATCAAAATTGTATTTTTGCAACTATACAAAGTTATCTCATGGTGTATCTCTTGTCATATTTCTAAGATAACTTAAAGAAACACAGCATATGAACAACCTTAAGTAGCTTATTATTATTCTGAATTCTGTTCCATAAACTCTAGTATAACTAATGTTAACATTCCCTACAAATGAATTTTTTTAAAAATCTCTGATTATTGGTAATTATCCAGTGAAGTTAAATCATAACATGTGATAAGAAAGAGCTAGATTTGTGAGATATAGATAGATAGATAGATAGATAATGAATTTGCTATTATATGCTTTACAGAATTGTCTAGATAAATAGTAACTCACAGAAATTGAATGTTTTATTTACTGCAGCATGTAGAGTGAAGTGCCTATTTGGTTTACTGACTCTCCTTTGTTATTGTATGTAGGCATTTTGTTAATGCATATTTCCAATTTCCCTTGTCTGCTTTTTAATGTAGAATATGTCAATAATATTTCTGTTTTCAAATCTCATAATATATTGTAGTTCTGTATTTTCCAAAAACATGTGCAATTAATATCATTTTAATGTGTTTTAATTTCCAGTTATGCATGCCTTTGTGTTCAACCTGAAGAAAAATTGTGATGATGATAACTAGTAGATACCAGTGTTTATTTTCTACTAGAACATCATGTGTGCTTATTTATTTGATTTTTCTCATAATTTAGTGCACAAAGTACTATTTGTGTTAATTCATATTTTAGAAATGTTGAATTAATTTAATAAAAGCAATTTTCATTCGGTATTGCAGCCTTAGAACTAATGAAGTCTTCCATATATATACATAATACCCATGCATATTTTGCAGAGACTCTCACACACGAGAGTCATGGCAACTGAAATCTGCCAAGAGAACATAGGATGTCTGTTTCTCATTAGAAATTTACTCTAAGGCCCATGTTCATTAGAAAACAGTGGCAAGAACTGCTCACTGGGCCTAAGTTTGCTTGTCTCTTGTATCTTTATCTCTTCAGTAAATATATAATTGTTTTAATAAAATATATTAAAATATATTCCAATATTAATATTAATTTTAATAAAT
>NW_008358866.1:1580058-1597740 GCF_000622305.1 Nannospalax galili | reverse complement strand
AAATATTCTTGGATATGACAGTAAGTGTATAATTTTACCAGGTATGAGGGTTGATTAAAATTATATATTTATTTTAATTTGATATATATGAGTATAATTCTTGCATATTTGTAAGTGTACCTGTGTCATGCAATGCCCCTCAGAGGACAGAAGAATGTGTCAGATCCTCTGGATGTGGAGTAACGGTTGATTGTTAGTTGCCATGTGGGTGCTGGGATTCGAACAGGGTCATCTGCAAGAGCACTTATTGTTCTTAATTGCTGAGCCATCTTTCGACCCTCATATGAGCTTTTTTTGTAAGAGATGCTAAAAATGTTCTAGATATTGTCATCAGTGGTAGTATACAAAATTTTGAAAATATTACAATGACTGAATTAAATTATGCACATTAAAATCATAAACTTTACATTGAGTGAATTTCGCATATATATTGAGACAGGGTCTCCCTGCAGCCCCAGGTGTCCTGGAACTCACTATGTAGACCAGGCTGGCCTTGAACTCACAGGGATCCACCTCATTTTGCCTCCAGAGTGCTGGGATTAAAGGCGTGAACCACCACGCCCGGCCTCATTAATATTTTTTTAAAAGAAATATATTGGAAAATGTGTCACTTAATAGATTTTAAGCTAAGTGTTGTAAAATGGCATGTGTAGAGTCATGTGTAAAGTAAAAGTGCTAGAGAGAAAAGCAAGTGAACATGGAAAAAATAGAATAAAAGTTTCAAGATACAAAGGTCAGCATGGAAAAACTGAGAAGGGTCATTGAATGAGCCTTAGGGGAAAAAGTGTTAGGAAAAGCTAACTGAACATGACAGTATTATTCACAATATAAAGAAGAGTGAGCTCAACATTCAGTCTTTAGAAGTCAGTGAGTCATTGGTGTCAGAGAAGAAAAGTTCAAATTTGCCTTTTAATAAGATAACTCTGGGAAGTGAGCATATGGTCTGTAATAATGGAACACAATCAAACGTTCCAAGAACAATTTCACTAGTGTGTGAGAGACACTGGAATAACAGCTTAAACTAGAGCAGAATCTATGAGGATTTTATGGATAGTTATACATGGGGACCATGACACAAACCTATTTAAGAAGAAATCACTGAGAGGAGAGTTAATCTAAAATTAGAGGCCAGGAGACCTCAATTTTCATGAATTTCAGAATTTGTGACATACACAAGTCTTATAAACAGAAAGGGAGACATTTAAAAGTTCCTGAAAGAAGGGGCAAAATAATATTTGGTCATAACAAATAATTTGAAGGTGAATACTGAGTAGAAGGAGAAGAAGAGTCCTTTAAAACTGCTAAGTCCTAAGCCAGATAAATTTATGTGAGAATTTTTATGGAATTGGAGGTAGGAAATAGACTTCTTTCAGCTTTCTACTTTATTTTTTAATGTACATTTCTATTGAACTTTTACAAAACATCTTAATCAGCTTTATAACCCCTCCCCCATCCACACTCTCCAATGACGCCCCCCCCCGATTTCATGTATTCTCTCATATATGTTAAGTCCTTTATAGTCAAATTAGTGTATCCAGATGTCCCTCAGTTAAAGCTCATCCACTGGTATCTACTCAGTCTATCTAGAGCCACTCCCTTAAAGATCAACCCTCCCTCATCCTTCAGTAATCAGCTTCCAATAGTTCTTTCTCTAAGGCTGGGGTCTGCTACCCATTTCCCAGTTCTATGTTGGGGTTCTGTCTGCTTAAGTTTGTGTGGGTATATGCAGGGTGTTATCATTGCTGTAGGATCATATAGGCAAGGTCCTAGGATCCTGTAATACTTTACATATGGTCATGAACATCCTCCCCTGGCTTTTACCATCTTTCTGTCCCCTCCTCCACAATGGTCCCTGAGTTTTGGATGTGTGAAGTTTAATATAGGAGTCCTGTTCAGGGGCAGACATTCTGCAGTCTCTTATTCTCTATGCTTTGTCCATCTGTGACCTTTTGTATTCATCGCCTTCTGTTGCATGAAGGAGTTACACTGATGAGAGTTGAGAGATGCATTAGTATTCTCTCTACATCTTTTTCCACTATGTTTCATGAGCCTTAAATGTAAAGGTTCCATTGAGATACACCACTTTAGGGTTGGACATCTCAGAAACATTTATTCTCTGTATGTGACCAATTGCAGAATGATATAATAATGTCCAAGGGTTGCAAATAAGCTTCTTTAATGAGTTGTGACTGGTATACTTGTCTGTAAATATAGAAATCCATATTTAGCATACAGTAAGACATTATGTTTGTGTATTTGGCTATGTTTTCAGTGCCACACATGAGTTGTCTCCCATTCTCTGGACTTGTGTAGCTGTTGATTACCCCCAAGATAAAAGTGCCACTATTGCACCAATATAGCTTTCTATATTAGTCATATCTGTGGTTATTAGAATTTAAAGCTGGGGTTGAACCATCAATCAACATTCTCCCTTAGCAGTTTGTATAGTGTCCTCCAAAACTATGAAAGCTAACTTCAAAGGGGTTGGCTTCTGGGTCGATTCCAACTCCATTACTCCAAGTCCTGTGCCCACAGTATGTACTGTCTTTGACAATAGGGTCTTACATTCAATTTCTGGGAGGCAATCAGGGGTTGTGGCAACAACATGTGCAATTTTGGGGAGCCTCTTGGGCTACCCTGACAAGGAACTCAAAGGGACGTTTCTTGTGTCTGAAAGTTTCTTATTATATAACCCTCAGCTATACACAGGCACTCATATACAGATATTGTATGTTTAAATTTTCAGTAGGATTTGAACTAAAACATTTACCTCTTGTTGGGCATCTATGGGCACTTAGAACTTGGTATGCTTTGGTCCAGGCTCTTCTGGCTTTCATAGTTTCCACTGAAATGTCAACTGTAATTTTGATGTGTTTTTCTTTATATGTGACGTTTTTCTTTTGCAATTTTCAGTATTCTCTCTTTGTTCTGTGCACTTAATATTCTTACTATGATATGTGGTGTATGTGGTGGATTGTTTCTTTCCTGATCTTATCTAATTGTCTAGTTGATGTTCTATATGCTTCTTAAACTTATATGGGTATGTCTTTTCTTAGGGGAAATTTTCTTCTACCATCCTGTTGAAGATCTGGTCAATTTCATTTACCTGAGATTCTTCTTTCTCTCTGCTTATGATGCACCAAATTGGTCTTTATGATCTCCCACATTTCCTGAATATTACATTCCTGGTTTTGCTTTGTTTTGTTTTTTTTTACATTTCTCATATTCTTTGCTTGAGCAGTCCAATTCTTCAGCTTTATTGTCCAATCCTGATATTGTGTCTCCCATTTCATTCATTCTATTGGTGAGTCTTTGTCCTCTTGTTTCAAATTGTTTTATTTTTTCACTTCCTTCTTCATTCCAGTCTGAGTTTTCTTCAATATTTCTCTCTTTTGTGAATTCAGTAAGAAGTTTATTCATATCCTCTTTTAGTTCTTTAAGTTGTGTGTTCTTTAAATTCATTGAAATTTTTGCTCATGTTTATGGCTGTTCTTGGTTTCCATATTATTTTTCATTGTGGTTTTATCATGTGAATTTCTTTTGCTGCTTTTGATTCTGGTATGAAACTCAAGCCTTCCTTTGTTGTGTTGAATTTTTCTACGGTTTGTATGTTGATGAGGCTTGATTGCTTTCTTGTTGGGTATGAATGGGTGGTCTTCTAGGCTTCAGATTCTCTCTTTTGATTTTTATGTTGGAGGAAATAGTTGCATCCTTTTAGGCTACTCAAGAGCTCCCAGGTGGGTGAAGAGATGCTGTCTAGCTAGTAGCACTTCAGTAATCTCAGGTGGATAGTGCCAAGGTTCAAGGAAAGGAGATGGGAAATGGTTGTGCTGGTCCCTGTTAGTCAGAGGGGAAGCCTGAGCTGTGGAACAGAGGGAAGGACCTCAGATATTCTCAAGGCAGGGGTATGGCTGTTGCAAAATTTGGGTAGTTCATGGTGTAGGCAGAGTCAGGCACTCTTAGGCAGTCTCAAAAGGTCTGTGCCAAGGAGAGTGATAAGACATAGAAGTCTAGGACCCTACAAGCCAACAGGGAAGCCTGGTCATGGAGCAGTGCGGTCCCAAAGCAGAGGGGAGTGGCACAGGACAATCTTCACCTTTATTATTGAAATGAACAGGATAATATGAAAAGCAGTGTTTCTGATGATCATCAGAAAGTTACTTGACCTCTGAGCCTACAAGGAAGTTTTTACAGCTAAAGTTTTTCTATAAGATCATGAGAGGAAAAGGGTCATCAGCAGATCTTTTTTCAAAATCACGTGATAATAAAGGACAGCTATGAAGAGGGCTTCCATTGTTCACTTACTGAGAAGGCCAATTTTCAGTTAAGTGCAGCAATAAAACTGAGAATATTTTACAACAGGAAAAAATTCATTTGTATTTTCCCTGGAATCATTTAACTTATTTGCCGATGGTTGCCCTTAGATCTTTTTGCATTCATACAATTTTTTTTGGGTCTTAAAGACCATCTGCTTAATGAATCTTAACTAAAAATAGTTGTAGTATTTATATGATATTGATCAACTTGTCACATGTTCTAACTTTATCAACATTATTTTAAATCACTTTAGTAAGGACAAGACAATGAAGATTGAGATGCTATTCAAATGCTCTTCCTCACGTTTAAGCTGCTAAGAGCATACAAATGTAATGCCCTTATTCCTACTTAGGGCTTCATTAGTAGCAAAAATGGAATTTTTTCAGGATTGAAAGGACAATGGCTTAACAGGGAAGAAGGTTCCACATAACTAGGCAAATCATATTTTAAATGACATTATTAGCATTTCCTGTCTATAGTGAATTTTAATCTATTAAATCTAAAGTAATAAAAATCACTAATAATTTCAGCAAGTTAATGTAAAAGTCAGGATGTACATGTTTTATGTAGCCTTAACTTTCAGAGATTCATAACAAGGATGTAATTGCCATAATAAAATTCATTTCTTTCTCCTAGAAAAAAAAGAGGTAGAAGTGAGAAGTGGAATACTTATGGCCAATTACAAAGCATTCTTTCAGAATGAAATATTTGGATCTCAGAGTAATGTTAAGCTCCCTGAGTACTGATAGATGACTCAAAATAGAACATTACTAGTATACTATATTGCTTTTAAGTTTCACAGTCCATATATATTGTATGAGAAATGTATACTTGAAGAACACTTTTAATTTTAACATTCCATTTCATGTCAAAGTAAAACAAATTTTCAAGATCATGGATGTGTGTTTAACAACATTTAAATATTTCGAGTAATAAAAATGGAAGAGGAAACACAGTGTCCTCAGGGCACTTCAACACCACAGTGCTGTGAGAACTGTGTTCATTAGAAAAAAGTCAATCAAATATTGAGAGAAATTTACTTTCTCCAATAAAAATTACAAAATGTGTGATTAATATATTACTGGAAATTGATTACACCAAAGCTTATAATCAACATATATTTAATTTTGGCTCTTTAAATTTGTTTATAGTCCACAACCAGATGACAGAACTACTTTGAATGAATTGCATACCACTTATCTCTGCCTACATCTTTTATAATTGATAGCTAATGGTGTTATCAATTTAAAATCAGACTAGGTATTTATAAAATATCTGACTTATTAATTATACATATAATTTCTTCTTTGCTTTATATACATCGGTATTATGATAATTGAAATTTAATGAGTACTCATGTGTTTCAAACCCACAGTGTTAATATTTGTTGAAACTATTAATCGTCAGCTATTAATACACTCAAAGCAGTGTTTAGACGTATGAAAATTAATTAGTGCTGATCTTTCAAAAACATCAGTTGCATTGAAATAATTTTAAATGACCAATTTAAAAGAATTCAGTGGACCCCTTATCTTGTCATCAAAATCTTAAGATTTCATGGTCTATGGTGCTGTAAACTTTTGATAGCTTTAAAAAAAGTAGAGAGTCAGCTGTGCTACTGCACATCTCTAATATCAGCAATTTGGGAGGCAGACACAGATTTCTGTGAGAGAGTGGTCCTAGTCTACATAGGCAGTTCCAGGTGAACTGGGGTGACAGGAAAACCCTGTCTCAAAAAAATCCAGAAAAACAACAACAAGAAACACAGCAGAGTTGAAAATAAAAGTATGTTAGATAGGAAGATACTATAATAATTTTCTGTTAATTCTAATAGTGTCCATTCATGAATTTCTCATGATTTCAAAATGTCCCTATAGTCTAAAGTCAAGAAATATATTAAGTAGTGTGCTTAATGCAGTATGTACCCCATAGTGAAAAGACTAACAGCTGAAGATGTTGGGGTTCATATGCCCCACACAATGATCACCTCAGTTCTGCACACAAACACCTGTTTTGCTATTACCCACTGATTTGGCTACTGTGAAAACTCTTGACAAATAATGAAATATTTTACTATTTTCTATTTAATATGAAAAATTTAATGAAAAATTTTGATGTCTAGAAAATAATGAAGAGACACTCAAATACAGTTCTGCCCATGGGGAAATTAATCCTGTGAAATTATTCTGAAAGGTATTTCCAGAATCTTCAATTTTTCTTACAGAAAGTTATTATTTATTATATCTTTAAGTATTATTCTGCTCTATTTTAAAATTGGTATGTTTTTGACCATTAACACTTTCTTTATTGAATGTTTGCGAGAGAAATAAAAGTGACTTTGAGTTCAAGTTTAAAAAGAATCTTCAATATAAAGCAGTACAATTTTAAGAAGGTATCAAGATCAAAAGAAAGGACTTGAGTCTTTATGGGTTGTAACTTGCTAACATGCTGGTAAAAAGGTGTATTAATGTAAATTTCTATGGTAGGATCTTCAGGCTAATAAATGTCAAAAGTTGTCTTTGGTCATAAGCCCTTTGACCTCCATGGTAGGAAAGATAGATGATATCTTTACCTATAATATTAGCTCTGGTTTCAGGCAAATAGAGAACAAAAATCTCTATTTTCTCTTCTTTTTAATATTTTTATTGTGTGTGTGTTACATATGTGTGTGTATTTGTGCACATAGGTACACATACGCAAGTGTTCAGATATATATAAAGGGCAGACATTAGGTGCTTTCCTCTGTTGAGCTCTCTTTGTATATGTAGACAGGATTTCACCTTCAACCTGAAGGTTGCTAATTTGGCAAGACTAGCTGGTCAGTGATCTACAGAGATGTGTTAGTCTCTACTCCTCAGCACTAGGATTTCAGGGATACACCACCTATTTAAGCAGTGGTGCGGATGTGAACTTAGGTCCTCATGCATTGATAGCCAGAACTCTGCTGACTGAGCCATCTTCCTAAGTCACTTTTACTTTTTAGGTCTCAGTTAAATAATCCTTTGTATTTTATGACGCCATATCCCCTGCCCCCCATCCCACAAATATTCTCTTTCATTTCTTTCATTATTATTTGTCAAATTAGTTGAAATGGGACTTTATGACTTCTTCTTAGTTCTCTGATCTCGAAGTTTGAGAGCTTTCATTTTTAGTAGGACAGTGGAATTAGGCACCTGAAGCATGGTCTTTCCTTGTAGGAAAAAACAGTGAAATTGAAGAAATTTCTATTGCCCTTGTCTGACACACTTCTGGTCTACCTTCAGCTGCGAGACAGGACTTTTACTACTACTGAGGTAAAAAACAGAATTGGCAGCTGATAATGAAATCCTTTACAGTCTTTCATGGGCTTTGTAGTATTAACCTTTTACTTTTTTTAAAATGTCAAGCTCTAAACTTTGTAAAATGATTTTTGATGAGGTGTTTAGAAAAACAACAATTAACAAGGTGGCTGTACAATACACAGAAGTCAAGTGCACAATTTCTTTATTCTTTTCTAAGAGGAAGATGCTGTGAAGTTGACCTCATGGTAACATGAATTAAAATGGACATTGTTTCATGACATATTACATAGAGAATCACTGACTAACTGCTTTATTCATCAAATATTTAGTGCACTATAGTTTATATCAGACACTGATTCAAATAAACACTCCAGTTTCTTTTAGTCACCCAATGACATATTTACGGGATGACCTCAACTGCATCATGGATTTGGCAACTAAAAAGGAGAATAAAACAGGGAAAACAATTAAAAAACCATAGCGTTTATTGATACAGCATGTGGAAACAACTGATATACAGTTCAGTGTCTATAACCAACTTTGGGGGGCATTTTGCCTAGTTGTAAAAGGCCCAATTTTAAAAATATTTTTACAAGTTTAAAACTAACCAATCTAATGCTTTTAAAATATCTATATGGAATCAATGCAATTTCTATTGCAAGTTCAATGATATTTTTCTAAGAAATAGAAAATAAATCAATTCTAAAACACATGGAACCACAAAAACCTTGGTAGATAAATAAAACTTGAACAAGAAGAGGAATGTATAGATACATCACAATACCTATATCTGTGTCAAAATATGTTATCAAGCTATGCCTACCCAAGCAGTATGATATAGTCATAAAAGTGATCCATAAGCCAATATAATAAAATAGAAGGTACAAATAAATCTATATATTAACAGACAGATATTTTCAATGAGAGGCCCAGAGCGCCCACTGCAGGAAGAACTGTCTATTCAATAAATGATGGCTGGAACAACTAGAGAGCCACATGTGGGAAATGAAAATTAGATCCCTATGTCTCACCATCTGGCCAATAATTAACTCAAAGTGGATGAAAGACCAAAAGATACTCAGATATAGAGGAAGAAAGTACCATGATGTTGGAGTTCCTTATGTATTTCAGGATCTAATCCAATGAGAACAGAGAAAACAAAAGCAAAGATGCACAAATGTGATTACATTAAAAAATTTTTTTTTGCCACAACAAGGAAAACAACAAATGGAAGAAGTGACCTAAAGGAGGGATGAACTGTTTTATTTATAAATGTGATAACTGACTTATATAGAAATAAATAACATCAAATAACTCTGACTAGCACACAAGTACCCAAATTAAAAATGGGCAAAAGTATTGAATAGATATTTGTTAAAATGTGACAAACAAATGGCAAAAAGAATATGAAACCATGAACAACATCACTAAACATCCATAAAATGCAAGTGGAGTAATGAAATATACACATACCTGAATGACTCTGTAGTTTTATAATGCATGATTTGAAGATGTGTTGAAAAGGAAACTCTTACACATCATTGAAAGGAATTTAGATTAGTACTATCATTATGAAAAAATTAAAAGTTGCTCAGAATATTTGAAAGTCTAACTACCATATGGCCCATCAGTCCCACAATTACATATATTCTGTATTTGTACAAATATAATTAAATTAGTATTTTGGATATATTGCCAATGCAGCTTCATTCACAATCAGTAAATTTATCAATGTATGTGTAGAGAAAAAGTGACATACGTGTACAATGGAAAAAATACACTTTAAAAGAAAGGAATTCATCATAACCTGACATACACATGCAACTCTTCAGAAGAGGTCATTTTTAAATGCTCAAATAAGACAAGTGTGTAGGGTTAGCTGACAAGTGCAAGTTTGTTATTGTGGGTTGGGTTGGAGATTGTAGATGGAAAATAAAGAAGGCAGGAATTACTAGTAAGCAAAGAATTTCTATTACAGTCAACCAAAATGTTTTAAAAATATTTGTAGTGATAGTTGTATAGGTCTGTGAGCCTACTAAAAGCCACTAGAATAAACTACATGGGTAAATTGTGTGACATATTAATTATATCTCAATAAATATGCTTTTGAAGGAAGAAGGCTAGGTGCTGTTTTAACAACATTATCTTTAAGGATGGAGAGACAAATCCACAGTTAACAGCACTGACTACTCTTCTGGAAGACTTGAGTTCTATTCCAAGCACCCACATGGCCATTAAATACCATCCATAACTCCACTTCCAGGGGGCCAGATGTTATCTTTTGACCGCTGTAGGCATTGCACATGCACATGTTGGTGCACTTACATACATGTGGACAAAACACTCATAAACATAAAATAAATGTAAGCACATTTTTTAAAGTTAAAAACCTCATCTTAATAGTTAGCATGGAATAAATGATATATTTTCATGTACTCAAAATTTTTAACTAGTCCAATGAGAAAAATCATAAGGATGCTCTAATTCAAGGGAATTATCACCTGCTCTTTCTCATAATTTTTTTGTGAAACATTTAACAGAAAAATGTGCTAGAAGTTCCATTTCTATTTTTATTTCTTAGACTCTTCCAGTGCCCTCAGGAATTATGCATAGAAAAAGCATATTTTTAGCAACTGATTTACCTTTAAAGAGCTGAGCCAAGTTTTTCACTTAAAGTTCATTCTTTATTCTGGTAAGGGAAATTTTATATATAGTTTTTCATCTGAATTCTCATCCTGAAAATTTATCTTGCTGGTAAAAGCTAATAGTGATCTGTAGCTATCCATAGTCTAAATAACATGGAAGCTAAATACTTTACATATGTGTTGAACCTTTGACAATCAGTAATAAAAAAAATACTTGGATGACTTTACACACATTAACAATATTATAATATATTCATCTTTATTAGATGCAGAAGTAAATAAATTACCTGATTTCTTACAACTTCACAGGAACACAATTATAAGTGTTATTTCCAACTCACCTTTTCACAAAGAAAATAAGAAGGCGATCTAATTCTTTTCTATACAAAATAAGGAAAGAGAAGTTATTGATCAGTGAGAGAACATTTTAACTTTATACAGCAATGGGCTTGTGTTGGGTAGGCATGTCCTCTGAGAGAACTAGCACTGAAACCAAAGAGACTCGAAGCAGGAGATAGTCACCCCTCCTACCCAATCTGTCAGCTTCAATCGCATGAGAGGAGGGTCTAAGGACAGAAGCTGAAGAAACTGGGGAGTAGGGGAAGGTTGAGATGCCGGGCCTGGCACTGGTGGCCGCTGGCTGCTGTGGATCTTAAAAAGCTCAGCTCAGATATAGGAGAAAGAGCCCATAAATGTATGTATTTGTAAGTAACTCTCTTTTGGACATCATAAACTATACAGCAACAAAACAAACAAACAAACAAATAACAACAAGCCCGAAAAACAAAAAAACACACCAAATGGAACGCAGGGTTTGTTGTTTGGTGTTAGGACCATATTGGCCTGGAAGCCAAGAGAACAGCATTTGGGTCTACCAGGGGAAAATTAGAGCTTGAAATTAAATACATTATATATATATCTCCACTAGGAATTAAAGTTCTAGTCACATGTTTATGTGTATATTTTGACACATCTCATAGCGCAGGGTGGCCTTCATTTGAACTCACTGGGTAGCTAAAGACAATCTTGAACTTCTGATCTTCCTTCCTCTACATCATAGTTGTTGGGATTACAGATATGCTCTGCCCTACCCAGCTAAAGTTTTGGCTTCACTCTATCTTTGATGACCAAGACTTTTCAACTGAAGCAAAATCTGACTTGCTTGAAACAGTTGTTTCTCATTGAGTTATATTTTATAAGATGAAGAAATAAAAAAGCTATTAGCAAAATAAAAACAATACTTATAATGAATTCAATGCATACTAAATGACACTGTTATCATTTTTATAAAATTTATTTTTCATACGTGCAAAACACTTCACCCCATTAGACACAATTAAGATTCAAATACATCACAGTCATACTAATGCAAATGACAATGAAAACTGTGTGAAAATGACATTCTAAATTAGAAATAATTCTTAGTGATATTTTATCTATTCTGTACTACATACGAATTTTATTGTTCAATTGAATTTATCTTTTCACTACTTCAACTATTTTATCTACAATGAACTACCAACATTTTGGCATTAGATATATGCATATTCCACATATTGATACTCAATGAATTGAAAACCACTAAGAATCACCACATATATCTATCTCCTACCACTGTGCACCACATTACATGATTGATAATTAAGGCAAAGTTTAGCACATGCTTTTGATATAAACATATTTCTGTTTTTACACAATGAAGCCATTTATGCACAAATAAGCCCCTTCACAATCAGGTACTAAAATTGGAAAAATACAGAGCTGGAGATATGGCTCAGTGTTAAGAAGGTTTGCTATTCTTCCAGAGGACCTGGGTTCAATTTCCCATACCCACATGTTAGCTAACAATTGTCCTTAACTACACTTTCAAGAGATCTAACACCCTCTTCTGGTGTCTTTGAGCATTCCATGCACATGGTGCACTTACATACATGGAAGCAAAACATTCATACACATAAAATAAAAACAATAAATAAAAAGGAAAAATCCTAGCCTGTATTAATTTGTTGTTTTGCTAGCAGCTACTTTACACAATTTTACATCTTTATCTACTTTTTTAGCTCTATCCTTTCACATCATCTCTGTACTGCCTAATGCCTGAAAATCCTCTTGAAAAATAAGAATTATTTTCCTCTTTTTCCTTATGCTTGAATAAATAATTAGAAATATTATCTGAGAATTTATAATTAAAGATCTGCCATAAGAGATAGTAACCCAAGTTCACACTAGTGGAATGATATGCAGGACTGAATAATTGCTATCAGTTGGTTTTATTTGGTTGTCAGGGACTTGAGCTATGTTGCTAGTTTTGAATTTTGGTAATTCTTTTTAAATACACACTCCATTGGGGATATTAAATCAAACTAGTTCATGAACTAAAGGAAACCCCTTTTGAGACTTATACTTTCTTTGGGTTCAATTTCTGGCAACAGCAGCTTTCAAAAATGGTTAAATGGTGGTTTCAAAACTAAACAATTTATACATTTTAAATTGTGAGTTATTTTGAGTATATTGATGAAATCCAATGCTACCCTACTCCATCCTGCCCAGAAACAAGTTGGCTCTTGTTCTGAGTATTCATATTGCATATACTGTACATCAGTCAGCTACACAGAAGCTATCTTCATTATCAGCTCAGCTGTCAGCAGTCTCCTAGCTGGGGAGAGTACAGATCATTCCAGACATCAAAACCACTGCTATTTAGAAATGGTTTTTACATAATTCCCCAAGTGTTTCAGTGTTGATTTTGAGCCCAAAACACAAGATTATTTGTATTAGTATACAGAATGTAGAAAATATATGATAAACTTTGATGCTAAGAAATTAATGTACTAAGTGTGAAAAGTTCTCTCTTTTCAGTTTTCAAACTCAATGGTCTAAAGGCAGATAACTTTGATAAGATTATTGCCTAAACAGTTGGGCACATATTGTTCAAAGCACAGTTACAAATGTACCTATTCTGTATATTTAGGATCCCATTTAACTTAATATGACATTTTATTCTTCTATTGGTAGTCTGAATAATTATCACCTGATGGAAATGCATGTCTTTATAGAGGATAAAATGCAACACTGCATGAAATGATTTCATTTTCAAGGTTGTGAAACTATTTTTGAAGTTCTTATGTATGAATTCTACCATATACAAAGAAAATATTTTTATCAGGTTGGCTCCGTATTTTCTCTCAAATGAGCAAAATTTTATAGCAGAACACTTAAGGTAATAATAAAAAATAAAATTAAGAGTTTGAGCATGGTAATCTACCAGATGTTCAGTAAATTTTCTATGAAATTTATGTAGATTATGATTGGCTGTGATATTTTGTAGATTCTTTCCTTTGAAATTAAAAGAAAATGACTTTCTATTTAGTTATATGGCTGGCAAAAATGATAAAGCATGTGTGATGAAAATATTGAAAAAGCCAGGCATGGTGGCACATGCCTCTAATTCCAGCACTTGGGAGGCAGAGGCAGGCAGATCTTTGAGAGTTCGAGGCCAGCCTGCTTTACATTGTGAGTTTCAGGACAGCTGGGGATACAGGGAGACCCTGTCTCAAAAAGACAAATCAGAGGCCTCCCTCTATTGCTTTCTACCTTATTTTTTTTTGAGGCAGGGTCTCTCACTGAACCTGAAGCTTACCAATTCAACTAGTCTGTCTGACCAATGAGGTCTACTTTCAGGTCTAAATTTTTATATATTTAAAAAAATTTATTGAGAATTTCATACATGCATATAAGGTGTTTTGATCAAATCCATACTCTCTCCTATCCAACTCATCCCATAACTCCCCATCACTTTTTTCTGATAGCTTTATGTAGTCTTTCTTCATTTATTTTTTTAATGGGGCTTTTTGCTATTCTAACATGACCCCCTCTGAAGTGGTAACCCTAAAATCTTTTAAGGATTAGATAAAAGCTTCCAAACACTTTTGACATTTTTACTTTGGAACAGAGTATGTTGCTAAGAGGCATTGTGAGTTTTAGCCAAGAAACTGGCTACTTTTCTTTGGGGTCTTTTTACCCTACTTGCCTAGCCAATTCCTACCTCCTGTTCTTATCACAGCATCCTCTGAAGAGGTTATCCAGCTTGCTGGTAAGGAATCTGGACACAGACTGCTCTAACTTCTTCCATTCTGACTAGGGACCGACCCAGGGTGAGGCAGTTGTAGTACTTCTTGATAAGCAGAGATATCCACCCTTCAGAGCCTTTCATAAGAAATTCTTACTACATTTGTTACCTTGGTATTATATTCGCTATCATAATGTGCGTATTTTGATCATTGTTATTTGACTAATTGGTGCCTTTTTTCTTAGCTTTATTTTGTCGTGTTTGATACAACACTTGACGTTGCACTTTTGTCTTCCAGTTCATTGAGCAATAAGATGAGGATCTTACAGAAGTTAGCTATTTTTACAGATTCTTTGAAAGAATCGCTGGTTTATGCGAGATAGGTTAAGGACAGCTATGAATTGATATTGGAGAGCTCCAAAGTAGAGCAGAGCCGTCCTCCTTTGTCTTGTGTCTACATTCACTCTCTTCATACATTTTCATGACTTTGACCTCCATGTAAAGTTCTTACATTTATGTCTCCAATACACATTTTGGTATAATTTATGTGTTCAATTCAAACTTTCTATTCTTATTGGGAATTACTAATTGAGTTGCTTTGATGCCTAATTAGAATTCTCCGACTCAGCATGTCCAAAACTGGAATGTCGTTGTTG
The DNA here is from genome assembly GCF_000622305.1 of Nannospalax galili. Classification (NCBI taxonomy): domain Eukaryota; kingdom Metazoa; phylum Chordata; class Mammalia; order Rodentia; family Spalacidae; genus Nannospalax; species Nannospalax galili. Next base: position 1,582,772 of record NW_008358866.1, on the reverse strand, counting down.
TTTTTTTTTTTTCCTGTGGAGACAGGGTCTCCCTGTAGCCCATAGCCCAGATGGCTGGGAACTCACTATGTAGGTCAGCATTGTCCTATCACCCTGCCTCTGCCTCCTGAGTTTTGGGACTAAAGACATGCTCCATTACACCTAGCTCAAAACTAAAATCTTAATATTACTTTCTCAAACTCTTTTCATCTGGATAATCCTTAAGCAGCTATGGCACCTAAGCATTTGTAATTGCTTAAACCACATATTTGGGAGTTAACTCTGACCTTTCCTTTTTGTTTAATTTTTAAAATTTATTATTTTGATTTTTATGTCTATGAGTATATCGCCTGCATGTCTGTGAGTGCCCACAAGTCCTGCAATGCCGCAGAGGTCAGAAGAGGGAGTTGTATTCCCCTGAAACTGGAGTTAAGGACGGTTTGTAGTTGCCATGTGGGTGCTGGGAATTGAACCTGAGTCCTCTGCAAGAGCAGTCAGTGCTCTTAACCACTGAGCCATCTCTCTAGCCCTGATATTTCTTCTTTCTAACATCCTATAATCAACCATGAAGTCCTTTGTATGTACTTTTTAAACATATCTGTAATTTCAGTTTTACTACTTCTAATGCCAAGTACCATCATGCATTCAATACTAAGACACACTGTAGAAATCTATTTTCAATACATACTAGTTTTATCAGTGATCTGTCAAAAAATGTCACCTCAGACCTTGGACCCTTATAATGTTTACATTATGTATAAACATTATATGTTTCCTTCATTGTAACAACTGATTTCCATACAATGCACAAACAGGGCCTACTTAAGTCTCTTCACCTTTTGCAGCTCTGTCCTCAGTACCACCACTCCTGGTGGCCTTTCATTCTTAAAACATGAGTGCTGTTTACTCATCCTTCTCACTCTACAGATTTTAACTTGGTTACCTAACTTCATGCCCTTTATTAATTTGCTTGGAATTTAGTTCTCAATGGATTGAAGTCACCATCACAAAACCCCTAAGACTGAAATAGAGATTTTGATAATTTGGACCTAATTTATATAGGGGTCATCATCTTTTGAAATTCTTTTAAAAGTATTTTATTTATCACTGTTTTATGTATATGAGTGTATTGCCAGCTTATATATGTAAGTGAACCTGTGTCATGCAATGCCCACAGAGGTCAGAGTAGGATGTTGGATCCCCTGGACTTGGAGTTATGGACAGGTCCTCTGCAAAAGAAGCCAGGATTCTTAACTGCTGAGCCATCTCTCCAGTCTCCACCTTTTGAAATTCTTGACATTTATCTCGATCACTTTTATTTTTTCATTCTTCCACAAAATAAGCTGCATATAGATAGATGCCGCATTTGAACATATATATCTTAAATAGAGTATTTGTGTCTCATAAATAGATGTTGGATTAATAAATAAATGGAAAAATGATAGAGGGTGTCACTTTTGGGAATATCAAATATTTTCTTTCTTTTACCAACAAATGTAACCAACAAAAGCTATCTTATATTTTTTCATTGACAAGATTAGTGATTATTCTTCATGACTTCATCAGGGGACTAAAGCTTTTACTACAGTTAAGAATAGTATTCAGGGGTTTGAAAGTTGACTTAGTGATCAAAAGTAACGGCTGCTCTTGCAGAGAACCCAAGTTGGATTTCCAGCACACAGATAGTGGTTGGAACCATCTGTAACTCCAGTTCCAAAGGACTGGATACTCTTTTATGACCTACACAAGCATTGCACTCAAGAATGCACTTACATACATTCAAGCAAAACACACATATACCTACTAAATAAACAGACAGCTTTCTAAATGGAATTAAGGTTTGTTCAATGGCAGGGAACTCATGTGTGATCCTGTAAACATAGCCAAATACATGTTGCTGGAAAGGTAATACATCCTATAAAAAAATCCTACTTTTTCCCATGTCCCTAGACCAATGTAATTTCTTATTTATTCTAAATATGCATTCTCATATTTATAGACAAATGTAACTTCCACTCCTCATCGAAGAAGTTTCTTTTTGCAACAGATGGAGACTATTTACAGAGTTCTAAAACTGATAAAATACAGAGAATGTTATTAAGATGCTTAACCCTAAGTGACACATCTTCAATGCAACCTCTACATTTAGGATAAATGTATCTCTTAAGTCTCACCAGCAAAGTTTCTTTATGCAGCAGATGGTGATTAATACAGAAACCACAATAAGTCAATGTGCAGATAATAAGAGGTTACAGAGTGCTTAACTCTACATGGGATACCTAATTCAAACCTCTGCCTCCCAAGGATCAGGGATCATTGTGAGAGATTATAAGAGTCAGAGATGCTGGATGACTACAAGGAAAGAAATCTTCCAGAAAGCTGGTCATTTACTCATATGAATTGATAGCATTGGTGACAGTATGCACAGTCCTATACAAGCTCAAATCAGGCAAAAATTCTAGCATAGATATGGGGAAGTGGGTAAAGAAATCTGGAACAATGCAACTTAAGGAAATTTTGATAATTGATGGCTGTTGGGAAAGGGAGAGACAGTGTCTACAGGGATGGAATTCTTGATGGATCTTAGTGGATAGAACCACACTGAAGGACATTTTGGGACACAAATGAAACTCTATAAATTATATTATATATATGAGAGTACATTAAGTTGGGCAGAGGGAGTGAGGGGAGGTGGGAAGAAAGGAAGAGTTCTAAAAGCCATCAAACTATATTGT
>NW_008358866.1:1572894-1579879 GCF_000622305.1 Nannospalax galili | reverse complement strand
ATGTATGAGTGTATTGCCTACATGTATGTAAGTTCACACATATTATGCAATGCCTGAGAAAATCAGAAGAGGGCAGGCATTACATTCCCCTGGAACTGGAGTTATGGATGGTTGTTAGCAAAATGTGGGCTCTGGGAACTAATCCAGGTCCTTTGCAAGAGCAGTCATTGCTCTTTACCACTGAGCTAACTCCCCAGCCCCAACAAACTGAGTATCTTGTAGATAACAAATCTAAATGTTGAAACTTAAAATCAATAATCTATCTAGTAGAGGCTACAATGATTAAATACATGCAAGTAAATACCAAAAAGATGCCAACTCTTGGAAGAAATGAATAGTTTTAAGTCAGTTCCTTCCTGTCCATTGTTTTGAAAACAATGCTCAATATGTCCCATTTATCATAGTTTAAAACCTCAGCGTTATACTTAAAGGAGAGAAAAGAGAGGGGCTGCAGGCAGGTTGACTATCGTATAGATTGCATGTTAATCAAGCCCCATATTTTACCAACCAGAGAAAGAGTAAACCCTATCATGTAGTATAAGTCATATATGCCCCACAAGACAAAGCAAGTTGTGCTCTTTTATGGTTTTTAGGGGAAGAGGAGCATTTGAGCTGTGAGGAAGTCAGTGTAATTAGTATGTGACCTATGCTACATGAACAATGTAGGAAAGCAGGGCATGCATGACTTATGTAGCCTACATGAAAGGGGTAACTCTTTCCCTAGGGGTATGGGGCATGTCTTCATTTGCCTCATGTTTCTTTGCCATTCAATCCTACTTTGAAATTTGCAGACAGGAGCTATTAATTTCTTCTTTCAAAAACTTTAAAACGCAGTCCTGTTACTTGGGTTACTCTTTCATTGCTTCTCCAAGTTAGGTATAACCTTGCGCTTCTCTTTAAATGCCAGGAAAAAATCCCAACTCCAGAGTTTGTATTACCGCCTCTCCACACATAGTCGGTGTTTTCTGTAGTCACATGATAATTATTGTGTTTAGATCAAATGCAGTTTATTGCATTTTGCATGTAATATGAGTTAATTATCATATAAAGTTTATTATATGTGGCATATTATATGTCTCTTGGTGGCTCAAGTGCAGGGTTTATTTGAGAAAAGTTGGGTGTATATATTCTTCTATGTTTGAATAGTGACTTTGTGAGAAGAAAAGCATAAAATAATATAATTTGAAATTTTGTACTCACTACTTTTATCTTTTTAAGGTTTTCTTGTAAATGGAATTTCCATGATTTTTTCATAACAGATTTTTTTTCTTTTTTGTCTTTTGGTTAGAGTTTTTGAGATAAGTTTAATGCTGCACAGGATGTCTTTTAACTTACTGTGAAGCTCAGGCCGATATTAACCTCATAATCCTCCTGCCCCAAATTCCCAACAGCACCACCAGGTCCAGTTTCATGAACACTGCTTGCCATGTTCTTCGGTGTAACTGTCTCCTAAGGTTTTTTTGTCTTGCCCTTTCATTTCTACATCTCCTTATTTTATTGTTATATCATTGCTTCTTTTCATTTAGGTTTTTTTTTTTTCTTTTTCTTTTCTAACTACAATTCTTTGGTTGCTATTTTGAAAGGAAATATAGAGTTATCTCCATGAAAACAAATAACATCATTTTTCTTTTCCCTATTTTCTCCCAGGTAGATTAACGGAGAGCTATGTACCCTAAGTAATTTTGCCTTACATTGTTTTATAATATTGCTGTAAGTAATATTAGAAAATATTTTTTATAAATAGAGGATATTCCCATGTGTCCATTACTTCCTGCAGGTATGAATTTGACTATTCATTGGGTCTGATATCATGCACTTCATATTTTGATACAAGCTGTTGCTGTCTTGATCGACTTGGGGAACAACCCCATGCTCCCAGCCAGAGTCCATGCAATGATCCCTGACAGCTTTCAGTACTGAGAATCATCTGGAATTCAATAACATAATATCATCCACAAAAGTAAATAAATAAAAGAAATATGGCCATGATGTATAAATTTTACTTGGTACCAAACTAAATATTTATTTATGAATAATCAATAAGCATGTGAGAAAATATTTTATTTTAATTTTAAAATGAGAATGTTGATTTATATAACAACTAAATAATTTGATAAAATGAACAGTAACTTGAAAATCAAGGATTAAGATCTAGGCTTTTCTGATTCCTAACTAAATTGGTATTCTTGAATATCATGATGTTCATTTGCACTGCACACAGTGTGTGAAGTAATGTTTGCACAGTGCCTCAATACATTCTTCCAATAACTCTGGTGATACTACTAAAAATGATTTTTACCAGTGAAGATTTAAAAAATTTTTAAGAACATCCTCTCAACTAAACTATTCAGTTATTTTATAAGACTTTTAATCTGTAAAAAGGTGGGGAAATGGATTTTTACACGGAGGGATAGACTTTTGATGCATACAACAGCAATCTTAGAAACAAGCAGACAAATGTTCTGCTTAGGAAACGAGCTTTTGAAAGCTTAAAGACTGTTATTAACTTAATTGTCTTTAATATTTTTTAAATCATGTTTGGTACTAAAGATACCAGTTACTAATTAGTTAACATCCCAGTTTATGATTTTGTGTTTCCATATTGTTCTTTAAAAAATATTTTGGGCATCAGTTAAGAAGACAATAGCTGGAGATATGTCCAGCTCTCAACTGAATCGCCAGTACTGTCATAGGCAACTTCATTTATGAACCATGATATATCTTAAATGATCAAATTAGTAGTAGATGGAAAAAATTACAGAATATAAATTTTAGGCTCATCTATGTATATTTTGTTTAAAATTCATACTGATCTATAAATAAGCATATGATTAAAATTAAGTACTGAGTTTTCACTACAGTGATTGTTAAGTATTTACAAGTAATGGAATGTCATTAGCTCATCTTTTCAAATATATTTTCAATATTCAATTACAATCATGTTAAACAAAATCAAGTTTGTAAAAAATCATCCACACCATTATTGCTTTTATAGTAAAGGAAAATCCAAGAGTTCCTATTTGAGTTCCAAGTACAGCAAGTGATATTGAGAATATCCTGAAAAAATATCCAAATTCATTTAAGAATCACTCAACTTCTGATGTTTGAATTGTGACAGCACACATTGAGATCATATTTTATAATGTGTACATAATGTTGAATGCATATATTAAACAAAATTTTAGGTTTAAGTCATATATATTTCCTTTCATCATTAAGTTTCTTTTTTCTAGAGGAAAGAAAAAGCCTGAGAGGTTAATTAAATAACTGAAATATAAATAATATATGTGAAGAATTTTTTGTTACAATTTTGGTAATGGTTAAAGGTAATAAGTTTTGCTATAACCAGTCTTATTTACATGTGTAGTATGGCTTTCAATAAATCTCACTTTAATAAAAGGGTATCTGCGCAATTTATGTTTGTAGTATTTTAAAATGATACACTGTGCCCCTAACCACCTACATTATTGCAAAGGAAATAAAGCATAAAAACGAAGCAATTCAGAACTTAGTACAGGATGTGAAAACTGCTGGCATTGTCACCACACTTTGCTGATGTATCTTTTCAGAGGCATATTTTTGCTGCTCTGAAAGAATTTGTTCCACTTGGTGAGAATTCCACCTCATAGGTAGAGCTGTGCCAGCAGTCACATAAATGACAGTCTTCTGGGTATTATATCCTAAACACCCAAGTACTACTCAAAGCCCAAACATAACCTATGTCTGATAGTGATATTTGCAATTGCCTCACTAGGTGAGAAAGTCTTTTGTAATTTTTTTTTTGCTTAGAAATATAGCAAAAGTATAAATACCATAATGACATTTGACATAATTCTAAAAGAGCTTTCAGGTATAAATGGGGCTTCTACCTTGGGAATATAAAGAATAAGAAAGGTGGAATAACTTAGAAAAAATGGCACAGAAGACAAAAGAAAAGGCTAAAGGCGTATCGTCTCCAGGAAGTCAGCTATCACACCTATTGTTACTGATAAATGAACAGGAAATTTCTTAAAAATAATGAGCTGGTAAATTTCCTTTGAAGTTATTGGATATTGGTTCTCCATTAATTAGTACTGTCTTGGGAAACTGATCTGCAGATTTAACTTTAATTTCTGGGAAAGATTACAAAGGCACTAAACACACTGCTGCAACCATGGGCAATTTTCAGATATAATAGTCCAGTCAGTCTTTGAAAATCAGCAAATCGTCTGACGGATTTAGCAGTCAGAGAATAGTGCTCCTTTGCAGTCACCGTTCTCTTTTGGATCTTGGAAGATTTTCCCTGTATTTATTATTTAAGTTTACTTAGATAGTTTTATAGTTCCTAATTAGAACCAATTATAATTTATTCCAACAGAAATACAATTTGAAATCCTGCTGAAAAGCCCGTGTCTGGGAAGGTTATAGTGCCTAGGGTAGTACCTGCTATTACTATTTTGCTAAGTTGACATATTGTCAAATTGCTTTCTAAACGTGTATGTTTATAACCATAGACCCAAACTTGGTCAGAGAACCTTCTTTTTGTACTGGCAAAATTAATTAAAGTGCTCAGAAATAAGAGATTGAGTACTCAGCACTAAATGAGACATCTTTATCAGCCTCCCTCCCTCAACCAAGGCTAGGGGAACATTGAGAAAGAGGAGGCAGAAAGAAATGTAGAAGCTGGAGCATGGGGAGGAGTGCTGTGAAATGCTGTCTTCTGGACATGACATGGGCATCACACTTGTGAAGTCACGACAGCTGTGGTTTCCTTCACAAGACCTACAAAACATCAAGTTAGCAAAAATAACTTGCATAGGTGGGGGAGGTGGTTTCTTGATCCCATTCCTTTACTCAGGAGATCTTGGCAGATTATAGGTACTAGGAAAGGGAGAATCATTCTTTTTTTTTTGGAGGGGGAGCTTCCCACTGACTTTCCATGCTCCAGTGGATGGCATCACTCTCATACACATATGTGCTGCATTAATTGGTCTTAATGGGTTATAAAAATAAAAGACATGAAGTTGGGTTAGGGACATGTTGGGGAGGACAGGAGGTGTTGGAGAAAGGAAATGTGTGGTATTTCATTGCATATGTGTATGAAATTCAAGAATTAGGGAAGTTTTAATATATTTCATATTGAAACAAAATAGGCAAAAAATTAGTAACAATATTTTCTTTAAATTTTTTAATATACTTTTTAATGTGTGTGTATGTGTATGGGTATTTGGGAGCTCAAGTTACAAGACTTGGAGGTAAGTGCCTTTATCAATTGAGCTATCTTTCTTGTCTAGTAACATTTTTGCAAAACAGAAAATCATTGGACACAATAAAAAGAACATCTTGAATTTAGTGAAATACATGCAATTGATTTTTCCCTATGAATGTTCTTATGACTCAAAGTCATGATGAAGTTTAATTGAAGTTAAGAACTGCTAGCCTGTAACAAAAGCATTAGTATTACTTATTATAATAGTAATAAATTAACATTTTCATTTGTAGAATAAAGCATGTCAACTTGTCTAGATAAAGGAAGGATTATTAAAATTATCTTTCCTTAGTTCTTGGCTTTGTAACCATTCAATCAGTGTAATTTTTAAAGTTATTAAGCAGCTTCATTATAAATTGGTAGCTAGCGTTTTGAAAATCCCTTTTTATTTTTCTTATAAAGAAAATGAAAGATAGTGGAAAAGTTTTTCAAGACAAAGCTTATCATTTTTCTCCCAAAATAGTTTATGGGAATTGGAATAGAATAGGTTTTACAAAGTAATCTAACACTTTGAGATATTAGTTCAAAGTGCCCCCAAGCTATCTCAACTATTTTCAATATCAGTTTTAATTTTAGTGAAGAACTTAGAGCTTTATATAGTAGCCAAGTAATTTAAATTTATTCTGTTTTAGTGATAAAAAGTCAACACACACATTAATTTAATAAACTTTATAGTATATTCCTGCTACATAGGATCAAACCTCATTGGTACTTACATTGTCCTATTACAAAAATTGCAAGAAAGTTCGCATCTAAGCTCTGAATAGCTATAATATGCTCACAATCATATTTTACTGAAAAAGTGAAAGAAACCTACTAGATATTCTATTGTTTATTGTTTAAATACTGTTAGCATGTTGTTTTGTTACAAGACAAATCAATATTTAAGGATGGTGTAGAATTGAGTGTTGTTGGAGTGAATAGCATCTTTATTCATTCCTCAAAATGAGCACAACTTAAATTTCCCTTCAGTAGTAAAATAGACTTCATGTAATAATGAAATAGTTCTGGAATAACCAAAATGGTCAAACACTGACAACACTGGGAATCTTAAACAAATTTTTGCGTGGGAGACTATATAAGGATTGATATCGTATAATTTCATTAATTTGTGCACTGTAAAAGAAAAACATGGGGAGAAAAAAATTAGATCCGTGTTCTAATTCGTCTTCAGTGGTTGTGACAAAACACTCTGATCAGTACCAACTTGGGGAGAAAAGGGTTTATTTGCCTTAATAAGCAAGTGTATATCATCAAGGGAAGCCAAGCTGGGAACTCAGGGCAGGAACCTGTAGCACTGACCATGCTTACAGGCTTGCTCTCCTGACTTGGGCTCAGCCTGCTTTCTTATACAAATCAGGACAAGCTGCCTCTGTGGGACCGCCCACAGTGGGCTGGGCCCTCCCACATCACTCAACAATCAAGACCACTCAGGTGTATCAATTTGACAACTGAAGCTATCCAGCACAATCAGGGATTGTCAAAGTTAGTGCGTGCCTGGAACTGTTAATTTAAATGTAAGGAGAGACTTGGGAGCAAACATCCCACTCTCTATGAAACTGTGCTTATGGGTGCTTGACTACAGATCTGTCAAAACTCACAGAACATATATCACAAAAATGATTTCTCAATAGAGTGGAAACTGATGAACAAAGAAGCCTGTGGTGAACACAGGAGTGTTGAATCTCAAATCAAGATGTCAAGATAAGCCTATAGTTTCAAAATTTCTGTCTCAAA
>NW_008358866.1:1566070-1570105 GCF_000622305.1 Nannospalax galili | reverse complement strand
AGTCTGGTCTACATAGCGAGTTCCAGGACAGCTGGGGCTACAGGGAGACCTTGTCTCAAAAAAAAAATAAATAAAAAAAAAAAAAATAAAATAAAAAAAGGAGTTTAAAAGGTTTAAAAGGTTTTTAACTATAGCTTTTTATATTTCAGCATATTACCCTTTTATCTATACAATTTTCAAATAATTTTGGCCAATTTGCTTATATCTGCCCATGCATTATTGTCTCTCATCCTTTCCTCACACTCACATTGGTTCCATTTCACCTTGCAAGGAATCCATCTTCTACTTTCATTTTTTTTTTTTGTGTGTGTGTGTGTGTGTGTGTTAGAGAGAGAGAGAGAGAGAGAGAGAGAGAGAGAGAGAGAGAGAATGGGGTGTAAACATATATTGCATATGAGAACAAACAACTGATGTTTGTTTTTCTGAGTTTGGCTCATTTTGCTTAATATGATTATCTTCAGTTCTATCCACATTTATGCAAAAGACATAATTTCATTTTTCTTTAGGGCTGATAACATTTCATTTTGTATATGTACAATATTTTTTATCCATTGATTTATTAAAGTCTCCATAACTTGGCTACTATGAATAGTGCCATGATAAACATGTATAAATATGTTAGTGATATTTTGACTTGAATTTGTTTGGTTATATATCCAGGAATAGTATAGTTGGGTCAGAGTAGGTCTAGTTTTAGTTTTTACAGGAACTTCCCTGTTTATTTCTACATTGCCTTGGTGACTTACCTTGTGCTAAGAATATGTTTGAAATATAAAAATCTAAGTTAATTTGTTGTGCATTTTACACCTTCACCCTGATACTTTACACTTTCAGGATTGTATTTATTCCTTGCTTGGAGATTGGCCATAGCTTGCAATACCACATGTATTATCAATGTCACAACTTGATATATCCACATTTGGAACAGTTTTCTTATACATCCTAAGAAGTTCAACACACAAGTGATTTCAGTGTTCCTCTTTTCATTTTATTATGGAAAAATTAATTGAATTGCCTGAGATGATCTGTCCTTGATTGATTTGGAAGTTTGGAGTGTGTGGATATTTTGACACAGTACTTTAGCTTTCCACAATCTTCACAACTGGTTTGAAAAGGGGCTATTGAGGGCTGAAGCTCAACACTTGCATGTCAACTATTTAATCTAATTATAGCATCTGATTCTCTTCTGTTTAAATCTCAAAACTAGGTTTCTTTTTCAACACTGACAAAGCAGAAAACTGGATTCATTCTATAGTCATGGTGGCAGAAACCGAGATTGTTCTGTCTGCAATTAATGATGGATTGCATCTTGGCTACCCTAAAATGTTTGTAACTTTCCAATATCTGCATATCTTATTTTAGTGAAGATTTATGGTTGTTACTTTGCCATTTCATATAGCAAATAGAAAAAAAAACAATATTGACATAGAATCCGAAGGAAATTTTCTTGGCAACTAGCTAGGATTAAGGAAAGAGATCCAATATTGGATGTTTTAAATGTCCTCTATTAAGGACATTGTTCCAACTAATCCATGCCAACACCTACAGTGAAACACCCTGTCTGACCATCAATTCATATATCACAGTTCACAATTTTATCACTTTTTCATAACTTTAATTTAATTCCTTATTTTTCTCACCTAAATGATAGCAAAAGTCTTAGAATGAATAGCAATACTTTAATTTATTATAAGCTTAGAATTTACCATACTCTTGGATAGGTACAAACACTTCTGTAAGGATTTGCATCGTTCAGGGAAAGACAATACATTAGGACAGGGTAGACCAGATGTAGATTCTGTTAGGGTACTTTATACCTAGAGCAATTTCAAACAAAAACTTCCATTTTGGGGAGACTGAATGAAAAGAGGGAGTAAGTTCATTAAGAATTTCTGTATTTAAATAACGTATTATATGGGCTTAAGCTGATTGTTTGGGAAGTGTAATCCATTGACCTCTTACATCTGAGTGACCCTTTCTCATTAGGAATAAAATCATCAATGAGAGATAATTGTCTAAATAACATTTTGTATGGGTTTAAGCCTAATATCTGATCCCTTGGACTCTTAAATATACTGATTACTTTAATCTTTGGTTATAGTTTCCTTTAGGGTGTTTAAGACCATACCATTGGCCCAAATAAACCAATTTATGTTTACTCTTTAGGTCATTTGAGGATCTGTTCCTCAGGCATCACATGGGCTTGGGAGGAACCTCTGGCTCCTTTCTGTTACAAGTTCCATCTATGTGAAGGTAAGTCAAAGGTTCTACTCTACCGTGGGTGGCTTCACTTGAAAGCCTAGAGGAAATGTTTCCTCTGAGTTGATTCTCCTTTTTGTAGACTGGACACTGGTTCAAGTCCACCAGGTTGAGTCTCCATGGCCTCCCTGAACAAGAGGACAGGTGACTCACCATCATTACAGTACATTTTGTGAGATGCTCCATAGTCCCCTGGAACTTAGTCGACCTTGGAGGGCATGGAGCAAAAACTGTCCTTTAAGTCCCTCTAACCATATTAGTATAGGCCTCAAATTATGGCTGTTAAACATCCAAGAAGGTTAGTTCCACCAGTCTGTTACTTTTAATTAGCATGTGCTATATAGATAAAGCTTGGGCAAAAATCAAACATTCTCAGATAAACCTTGACTAGAAATATATTTTATTCCTTAAACTACTTGACTAAACTATGACCTTACAAATTTTAAGCTTGTGTGTACATTGTTTTTGTCTCATCCTTTGTATGTCATAACAAACCTAGACAGACTTTCATCACTTGCTTAGGCTTTCTCATTTTTTATATTTTGGAAACTATCTCCACCACCCATATCCTTTTAACACCTTTTGCATTCTCATTTTCTTTTTTAAAAATTATGAGACATAATAACATTAACAAATACATTTTCAATCTGCTGTTAGAGTTCTATTTTGTTTCTAATCAGAAAGTGCTGCTCAGAAGTAAGACTTCAAATCTTGGTCTGCAATACTGTAGTTCCCACCTGTAGCTGAGGGAGACAACCCACTATTGTTCTAAAATGATGGTTAAATTTGTTTTCTCCCACTATCTAGAAGCCTTTGAGAGGTCACTGACACTGATTCTAGCCACTCTAACAGCTTTCAAATTGCCTTAAAACAAATCCTGATTCCATCACTCTTGAGTCAAGCCTTGTCAGACAAAAGAAAAATGAAGAGGAACCCAATAGAAGGATGCTTTTGGAAGCTCTCATCAAGAGATTCCAATGGACTCTGATACCAACATTTGAAATTTGCCCTGTTCTGACCATTTTCTGGTTCTCTGTTTAGAACTTGTAATGGTTACCTTTACTTCTCCTTCACATCTCCTAGGCACTAGTCAAGGATTTTCTTTTCTCCCTAGAATTAAGAGTTATGCAATTTGGGAGTCTTTTAGATAGATCCACTGAATGGGTACCCCAATTGCCTCACCCCGTGTCCCTGTTAAGCATGGAAGAAGCCAGAGCGGTCTGTGTCCCAATTCCCCATGGGCAATTTGGATAACCTCTTCAGAGGATGGTGTGATAAGAATAGGAGTTAGGAATTGGCTAGGCAGTTAGGGTAAAACGACCCCATAGAAAAGTAGCCAATTTCTTGGCTAAAAGTCACAATGTCCTTCTGTCTCTTAGCATCATACTCTGTTCCAAAGGCCAAAAATGCCAAAAGTATTTGGGCGCTCTATCTAATCCCTTAAAGATTTTAGGATTGCCTCTTCAGAGGGGGGAATGTTAGAATAGCAAAAAGTCCCATAAAATAAAAGAAAGAAAAAGAAAGAAAGAAAGGAACAAAGAAAGAAAGAAAGAAAGAAAGAAAGAAAGAAAAGAAAGAGAAAGAGTACAAGAAGTTGTCAGGAAAAAGTGATGGAGAGATATGGGAGGAGTTGGAGGGCAGGGAGTGGATGTGGATTTGAACAAAACACATTATATGTGTATATGAAATTCTCAATAAACTTTTTTAAAGTTAAAAAAGGAATTTCTGTATTTAAATATGTTGGATTTTATATTAATTTTATTTTAAATAATTATT
>NW_008358866.1:1541162-1566034 GCF_000622305.1 Nannospalax galili | reverse complement strand
ATTATCTTATATAATTTAGGAATTTGAATCAGAGAGCATTCTAATTACCATGTAGTATATAGGAGCCTAGATCCTCTGAACCACTAGACTTTTCTTCCATACCAAGCAATGAAAGCCAAGTTAATTGTTTTGCCCATGCAGATGGAAACCCTGTAACTGAGGGCAAACAAATAGAAGTATCTTTCCTGCTTTTAACTACAAATGAGGTGGTCTTCTTTCACAGTCTTTGAAAAAAAAGTAATTCTCAATCAGTCATTTGGCATGAAAACGAATCTTTTTAGGCTACAGAGATCCTAAAATATTTCCATTTTAAATCTAGAGATAACCCCCTGGTCTGAGGCCTCATTCTACACTGAAAATGTAAAAGGTTAGGGGATTTAGTTTTCCTGACCTTGTAGCTAATCAGATAAAATCCGTTAACTTTGCTGGTCTGTAATTGGCTGGTCATAGTAATTAGCTGGTGCTATGGCTGTAGATTAAGTTTAAGAAGTCAAGAGTCTTAGGTAGCAGGTTTCTTTGTGGATTTTGCTTGTTTAGAACACTATTAAATCTTGGAGGGTTTTACTTTTCTTGAAAAGTGATGATCAACTTTTTTGAAGGAGATTGAAAAACAAAGAAAAAAGAAGTAACAAAAGAGGGAGGCCGGGAAAGTAAGACAAATGGTGGAGAGAAGAGAAAGAGGTAAATAAATTGTATTATTTTGAGCATGTTTAATATGATTAAAACACATTGTATCAAATTCTTGAAGAATTAATAAATTATTATTTTTTCTTTATTACTATTAATAGCAGTAGTGTCTATGTGTGTATTTATTGCTATATATTAGTAGACTTTCTATTAAGAAAACAAAGACACAGTTGCATAGATAGGAAATAGGCCCTCAGGAAAGCTGCAACTTCCAGAGACTTTAAAATACAGAACCTACCAGCAATATCCATCAACAACATGGTCTCTGCCACTGTTCATGCTCCTCCTCTGACAGTGGTCATTTTTGCCTTCCTACTCTAACTCCTTAGGTGTGTGCTTTATTTCACTCTGCAGAAAACCTCTCTGTCTTCTAATCTGTGTTCTGTGAATCTTGTTTAGATCATTTTGACAGAGATCATACAACAGGAAAACCCAGGGGAGTCCAGAGTGAAGCAAGCACTTTACCCAACAATCCGTCTCCCCATCCCTAGATATTTTTAAAAATTTATCGTAGATTTACACTAAAAAACCATAAAGCCTTGATTACACAAATTAAAAATCATTAACCAGTAGTCTAAATGTGAAATGAATAAGAATTGAAATTCTGATAGAAAAAGCAGTGTTGAGAGTCCACATGATACTAGATAGCAAGGAAAACAAATACTCACATAAAAATGACTGAAGTCTTAGTCAATTAAATAAGGTAAGTCAAAAGAAAACATATAAAGTGGCCGCTGCGTATATTCAGTAAATGCCATCGCCTCATATTCCCACATTGTTCTTTCCTCATTTCAAGGTTCATAATAATCCTCAATGACGTCTTTCCTTGACTTCTTTGCCCTTCTTTGCTTTGTCAAGACACTAAGACACTTCTGTGTGTTTCTGTGTTGTTCTCTTTTGAGTTAATATAAAGTGTCACTTATTCCAAATGAAACCTAATGTGGCTAGAAAAAAAAGAGTTGCAACAGTAACATCCATAAAACTGTTAACACTAGGTGGCACTTAGTAGATTTCTTTAGCAAGTCATTTTCTTCTTTCTAAACAACTAATTCTGATTCCATCTCTCTTCAAGCCATCAACACCTCTGCCATCTCATCCTGCACTTTAAAATCACATATTTTTCCAAGTGGAGAAACCTGTGCAGTAGGGTATCCTCATACCAGGGGCTTCATTATAATCATTTATCATCACATTAAATTCTGTCATTTGGATGAATGCAAAAGTACATTTCATTGTAGTTTTAATAAAAAATGATTTGACTAGTCGAAAATTCATTGATTTTTATTTAGAGCTTTTTCTTTTATCAATTGATGTTTTAGAACACTTCTCATCACATCTGACATGGGTCTCATTTCTTTTCTTAGTAAGAATAGGATATTCTTGCTTTGGCTGTGTTGAACTCCTCCATTTATGAAGAGATCCCATTTCTTTTATCTTACGTAAGAGCATTATTCTAAATTCTTCTTCTAGCTCCATATAAATTTTCTGTCTACTAAGTCATTTCCTGTGTGTAGTCCCTTTTCCTTCTTTTGTGAAGAATCATTCCCATCAGACCATTTCACCATTAGCAACTGCTTCATTTTTCTTGCTTTCCTTTAACACAAAATACACAGAATAGTTACATATGCCTACATTTTCAAACTACCACTCCAATTCTATCATGAAATCCACTTTGATCAGACTTTCATTCATATCAGGCTATCAAAACTCAATAGACTTGCCAATTCTAAATCTAAATTGAATCTGTATTCCTTATATTACAGGGATTATCACCAACATTTAAAAACCTTTGCCCTTTCCTTGCAATGGGACTCTTCCTTCACTTGGTGTGCAGCATGCCACATGCTCTGTTTCTCCTCTTTCTTTGTATCCTGTCTTTAATGGTGTACTGAGTTGATTGCCCAGAATGAGTCTTGAGTTTTTAGTGCCTTAGACTTCACAGTCTATTTAAAATCAATTGTAATTTTACATTTTTTCTATAACAAGCTTTATTTCATGTCTACTTACAGAGTTAAGAGATTAGAGTATACAAGTTTCAAAAATTGAGCTATAATATCGCTTTTATAATTTTATAGTATCTATTTTTGTTCAACGTGAAACTCCATTGATATTTGTCTTTTTTTTCCCCCTTGTGCAATTCAGGAAGTTTATCTGAAAAATCTAATCACTGTAGCAGTGGTCTTAATGGGAACAGAAGCAGTTTCGCCCTTGAGGGGACATTGGGCAATATCAAGAGACATTTTGATTGTCATATCTGCCTGAGTACTATCATTCAGTGGATTGAGGTCAGGGATGCTTCGGAACATCTTATAATGTATTAGATGATCTTCCACAACAAAATTTCTGCCCTGAAATGTGAGGAGTGCCAAGGTTGAAAAGTCCTTCATACAGGAAGCTTATAAAAAATGGGAAAGTTAAAAAATAATTTTTTGTCAACCACTTTTAAAACATGCCATTTAGCAACTTAGGAATTCAACTAGGGACAAATTATTTATTTGCAATCCTTATTGTATCCTAATTGAAATATTTTAGAAAAGTTGCACATATCATGAAGTTTAGTAACATCATTTTCTTAGGAGTCCTATTTTAGTTCAGTCTTCACTACTTTTTTAAGAAAAAATGATTGTAAACAATGAGTTGCAATTATTAAAGTAGAATTATTTTGTGACAAAACGTCTTCAATTTTTTTGATTATTTTAAAACTTTTGGACACATATTCCCAAATTCCTAAACAACATTAATCAGTAGCAGGTCAGACCTCAGACATTCATGTAACAGGTCTATAGTATTCCTATTAATACACTCTCAGATGCAAACTTTTTGTTACAGACCATTGTTGAACCATTGTCAATATAGCTTATATATAGTTCTAGTGAATTTATCTTTATTTTATGAATCCGAATTTTAAAAATATTTTCCTCTTTCAAGTTGCTTTTGATATCATTTTTCCTCTTAACAAAATAATTAGATTTGTTTTGTAGTTGTCATGGAAGTCAGATAAACAGATTCATCTGAATCACAAGCATGACCAATACCCTCTTCCTCTCAGAGAGCACAAATCTTGGTGATCATTTACATATTTTGGGTGCTTCTTTCCTCTTCTACCCTCCATTTCTTTACATATAAACATAAATTTGAATGCATTCTCTTCTTTCTTTACCTGCTTTAATTTTGTTAATTAAATCAAATCAGATTATTGGCTGAACTATATTTGCCTCAGTATTGTTTTTTATGGTTCATAAGAAGGCAATATGCCTCAAATGAAAGTTTTTAAAAAGGCAATAGATCATATAAAATTTTCCAATATTTATTTTTATTTAACCCTGGTATGCCAAGATTATATTTATGTGATTTCTACAATTCAAAGAATATGAATTCTAAAATTGTGCAATATTCCTCCAGGAATATGAATTTTGCTCTATAATAGCCCTAAGCTATGCCAATAAATATAACACTAGATGTGATTCACTGAGAATTCTCATATTTGTTCAAGTAGCTAATTATGAGTCTTATATTAGTTCTTTATTAGATTTTTACAGCTTAAATCATTAAGATGTTTAAAGTGCTCACTTTAGTGATGTTAGTCATTTATACTCTAGTTGATGAAAATCAGTGTATAGTGGTCATTATTACCTACTGTAGTTTTAAAGTCATTGAAAGAGAGGTCAAAATATCAGGATTGAAATGTAAGCTTCCCTTCTCATAGACATTGTGAATATTATTTGCTCTGAAAGTAAGTGGGCTTGCTACTTTTCCTCTCAAAATAGTAGATCATCTCCTCAAGTCAAATTCTAGGCTCTGTAATCAATGTCACTATTCAGAAATTATGCATATCTAAGTTAGTTTATAAAGTTTTACCTATAGTGAACATGACCAATATACCTTGCAATTTCCCCCTTCTCACACATGATTTTAAGTGATAAATAGCAATTTTGAGTGCCTATGGATACTCAGAAATGATCAAATATTTCTTCAATAAATATAATAAAAACAAAAACTGTAGATATGCAGTTTGTAAGTCTACTTGTAAAATGGCAGAATCAATTTAATAGGCATGTCTGTGTGCCTCCAAAATGGAAGATTAACCCACTCTGTATGAATACTGAAATGATTAGGCATTGTTTTTGTATTAGAAAAGTTTAAATGTGAGAAATTACCATAGAAACAAACCACTAAAACTTATGCATGCAGAGTATGGGGAACGTGTACTTACTCTGAGCTTAAAGGACAATTTTTCTCATGATTTCTTTCCATATTCTCATATTTTCCTTACTGGAGCCTTATCAATTTATTTGTGTTCATCAAAAATTCCATACCAGGTTTGTGAAGTTTTATGGTATAGAACAAAGTAAATAATAAATCAATACTTTCTTTAAGTTTTAAAAATAGTATTTTTATTAATTATGTGAGTTTGTCCTACAATGTTGATCATATTCAACTCCACCTACCACCTGTCTTCTAGATTCAGCCTTGCCTCTCTATTTTTCAACTTCATGTCCTCTTTTTTTATGGGCAATTTCATCCAATTTGTGGTATTTGAGATTAAATTTGTGTTTCTGGGCCATTTCTACTCAGATTTGACTTATCTCATTTAGGCAACCGTTCTATACCATTTTCTTCTTCAATATTTTAATATAATTTTTTCTCTGATTATTTATACTGTTTCCATATAGCTTAGTGATGTTATTTGAAAATACCATCAAGAAAAGAACTTAGGAAAAATATTCATTTAACATTTCATTTGATCTTCACTTTTCCATAACAGGTGCTGTTACTTTTTGTACACTTAAAATGTACAACTATCAAGGCCTTTTTAAAAAAGATAACTTGTTAGGTTCAAGTCTCAGGTTTGAAATATGTATCTATGTCTTTTCAATAATAAATGAGTAAATGATGTCTAATAAAAAAACATAACTCCAACAGAGCAATAGAATTTGGCCCAGTCTATTCATCTCTTCTTGATCTCCTGCAGTTACTTACTTGTTGATCTTTAAGTAGCATGCTAAATTATTTCAGCTTCAATATTTATACTGAAATATTGCATGTACTTATGGGAATAATATATATGTGCCAGTGATTTTTATTTTTGTTATGAAAATGACAAAACTGTCTTAATCCTTGTACTCATGTGACCATTACTATGACATTATAATCACCTGAACAAATAACATCTATTTATTTATTTATTTGCTTATTTATTTATTTTTATTTATTTATTTATTTATTTATTTATTTGTATGAGAGTTATGCCTGCATGTGTATAAGTGTACCCATGTCATGCAGTGCTCATGGAAGGCAGAAGAAAGCGTCAGATCCCCTGGAAGTGGAATTATGGACAGCTGTTAGCTGCTATGTGGGTGCTGGGATTTGAACCCACGTCTTCTGCAAGAACAGCCAGTGCTCTTAATCACGGAGCCATTTCTCCAGGCCTCACCTTTAGTTTTTTGAGGGTTCTCCACACTGCTTTCCATGGTGGTTGCATGAGTTTGCCTTCGCACCAGCAGTGAATGAGCATTCCTCTTTCTTGACATCCTCTCCAGCATTTGGAATCCTTTGTTCTTGAGCTTTGCCAATCTTACTGGAGTAAGATAGAACCTTAAAGTAGTTTTTATCTGCATTTCTCTAATTACTAAGGATGTTGAGCAATCTTTGAGGTGCTTCTTAGCCATTTTTATTTCTTTGCTTGAGAACTCTCTGTTTAGGTCTATCACCCATCTTTATTTTTCAAATAAATAATTTATTGAGAATTTCATACATGTATATAAGGTGTTTTTATCAAATCCATGCCCACTCACTCCCCTCCAACTCCTCCCATATCTCCCCATCACTTTTTTCTGATAACTTCATGTACTCTTTCTTCTTATTTGATTGATTGATTGGTTGATTAATTGATTGATTGATTGATTGATTGATTGAGACAAGATCTTGCTATGTAGCCCCAGCTGGCCTTGATGATGTGATTCTCCTGCCTCACCCTCCTGAGTGCTGCTCAGGTTAGTACCAGAAGGGCTGGAAGTCTGCAGCTCCCCAGTCACATGAGGGGTATGAGCTCCCTTGACTGACAGAAGGGGCATCTAGAGGCACCCACTAGCTCATTTCCTCAGGTCTATGCTGGATTTATGTCTAAGTCTGCATGGGTCTTGTGTGTGTTGTCGCCTTTACTACAAGTTCATCAGGAGAAGTTCACAGAGGCCTGAAAAACT
The DNA here is from genome assembly GCF_000622305.1 of Nannospalax galili. Lineage (NCBI taxonomy): Eukaryota > Metazoa > Chordata > Mammalia > Rodentia > Spalacidae > Nannospalax > Nannospalax galili. The sequence goes on along the minus strand of NW_008358866.1, from coordinate 1,559,144 downwards.
GTTTTTTTTTTTTTTTTAAGTTCATGCACCAACCTTTGCTGTTACAGTCTTTCCACCACTTCTTCCTCAATGGCTGAGCCATGGGTAGGTGAGGTTTAACAAAGGTGTTCTATCCAGGGACATGCACTCTGCAGTCTCTTATTCTCTACACCTTGGCCAGTTGTAGACTTCTGTGTGCATGACATGCTGCCGCATGAGGAAACTGCACTGGGGAGAGTTGAGAGATGCTGGCACTTTGTCCTTGAACTATGTCTGGCTCCATTTACATATTATTATAAATGGTTTATCCAGTTTCAGATGAGGAAGTACAAGCTTATCTTCACTGTAATCTTAGCAGACCAGTTGGCCCTTTCATCCATAGTTATAGATTATCTTATTTATCCAAGGTCAATTACCTTTTCCAACCTCTACTTTGTTTAATGGAGATGGGGCAAGGTCTTTCAGAACTTTAGTATGTTAATTCTCAAGCATACCCACACTCATTTATTCAGTCATTATCTTTTTGGGTAGAGTACCAAATTGACATTGCCTAAAATAGGAGATCAGGTGCCAAGGTCACAAGACACAAGAGCAAGTGGTTTTGTGGAGTTAATTAAAAGCAATTAGTCCAGATTATGTCCATTTATAAAAGTCATTCCCATATACTCAGAATCATAGTACCAAACAGTAATCTTTCCAAATAGTATGACTTCATATGACTAGGCAATATTTTCTTGCCTAATGCCAAGAACAGCATGCTTTTTATGAAAATATTAATAATATTTAAAATCCAGATATATGAAGACTTGTAAATTATTCATTTTCCTTTTATTAAAAGATTGAACATAAACGTAATGACTCATTTAAAGTATGCTATAAATATTACTAATTCTCTTATTTGAAGTCAATTTTTCTCTTTTCTAAACACTAATATCTACTCTTCTTCATTCGGTATTTTGCAAAGGAAGCGAGAAATTAGAATATTTGTTTGAAAAAATTTACGCTTGTAACACCCTGACCATCTATGACCTCTTTGTTGTTTAATGAACTCACATAGATATTTTATATTTGTATGAAACACACATAAAATTCTTTTTTACAAAGAAAAAACTTACAAACAAATATATAAGTGAATAATAGGGAAAACAGAAAGTGGAAATGTTACTTATTAAAAGCTAACTTTGATTTTTCTGAGATGAGTGATAACCTAAATGTCAAAGGTCTAGACTGAAACATAATAGGAGAAAAAAATAATCCTCTCACTCAGAGTGCAAGACTGTTATGGATAAGAGGAGACAACACCAGTGAAACTGAAATCAGGCACCTGACAAACTATTCAATAAATATAATCATCTTGTATGTCTCGTCTTTAAAATAAAAGCAGAATCCAAGTACGAAATATTAAGATGCAAGTGAGACATTAAGAAATACTGGAAGGGACTAGAGAGATGACTTAGCAGTTAAGAAATCTTGTGACTCTTCCATAGGTTCATTTCCCAACACCCTCATCAGGCAGCTGAGCTGCCTGTAATTCAGCTTCAAGGGGTCCGATGTAGCATATACACACATTACACACACATACACATACACACACACACGTAAATAAAATGAAATCTTTTAAGGAGAAGAGAGAGACATTCTTCAAAGATTTAATACAGAAGCTTAAGATGGGTCCTAGACAGTCTGAATAATTGTAGAAAATAGGGACCTTATTATCATTACTGTGAAAGAGCTAAATAAGATACATGAGAATGAACAGCTGTCCATAGAATTAATTGCTGTAAGCTTAAGGTAAGGAAACATTTGGGAAAGAAACAAAGGCAATATTGTGATAAGAATAAAGCATACATTGGGGGTCAGCAAAATAGCTCAGTGGGTAATGGCATTTTTCTATCTGCCACCTGAGTTTGATCCCCTGGACTCACATGGTGGAGTGAATCCACTCCCACAAGTTGTCCTGTGACCTCCATACATGCACCACAGTGCTCTCTCTCTCTCTCGCGCGCGCGCTCTCTCTTTCAGAGAAATACATTCAAATGTAATATATTACTTTTAAAAAGCATATTTTAAATCTATTTAGCAAAAGATTATACACTTAAAAATGAAATCGGCTTCACTTCTGTTAAATTTAAAGCAATTCAACAACGAACTACATTCCAGTGTAACTGTTAATTTATTTCCTAATGTTATCTATAAACCTACTGATTATAAAATATTGCAAATGATCTTTCACATACTTTGGATGAGACCAAACGCAGAACGCAAGGAATGAACCCTGATGTTACATTGTTGCTGTTGTGGCAGACAACACCCTTAACTATAAGGTTTGATAGGGGCAAACTTGCAGCTGCAGTAACAGAAGATTGTCCAGTTAAGTGAATGTCACAAAAGTAGCAGAGAGCATCAGGTTTTAACTTGGAAGAGATTTGTTATGGATAGATAATAATTTTATTTGTAGAGAAATGCAATGAGATTGCTACTAGTTAAATAAGACAGAAGTCAACATATAATTTTGGAAGACCCAATAAATTCCAGTTCTTCAAATTTAGATCACCTAGCTGAATAAATGCTATGCTCTAGAGATATGGTTACCTAAGTTCTTCTTGAAAACACTGGCATAAACCTTATCAACCACATTGCCCTTAGGGAACCTTAACTGCTCTTCAATAAAAGTATTAGAAATTTACGTGATAATTTATTTTCCTTAGGACTCATGGTATCTGGGCAATGATAAAACAACTGATCAGGAATAAGCTGAATGCTTATTGATTAGTGGAAATATAGTACTGCCACCCAAACATCACTATTTCTTTGACTGAATGGAAATGAAAAGATTTAAACCCAAACACATAAATGCATGATAACAAGAGAAGCAGCATGTTATTATCAGAGACTTTTAAATGCTCTGAAGCAGTTTGAAAGAGCATTTCAAAGGCTATGGAAGAGATAAATCTGTAGCATTGGGTAGATATTTTTGCAACCTCATATAACACATGTTGAATTAAAAGCATTTTGTAAAATGCTCATTAAAAATGTAAAAGTTTACAGCCAAAGCTAATGTTTAAAGATGAGATTTTCATGGATTACTATAAATTACTCTATAATTATTTAAAATTTATATTGTCATATGTTTACAAGAATATATTACTGTAAATATGCTAAGTATATTTTTTATATTTTAAATGTACAGATTGTATAAATAACACATACACATAACCTATAATCTTATATGTCAAGACTATACAATGAATGTTTCTGGGTATCTTAAGGAATTCTGAATATTGAATTTTATAATATTTCTTCTGTATTTTTGTTTACTTTGTGTGTGTGTGTGTGTGTGTGTGTGTGTGTGTGTGTGTGGTGTATTCATGCATGTTGGGTGTCCTGCTCACTCTCTGCCTTATTCTCTGGAAATAATGTTGCCTGTTGAACAAAACTAGGCTGGCAGCCAGTAAGCCCCAGAAATTCTCCAGTCTCTCTCCCCTACAGTGCTGGGGTTATAGATGCTTGTGTGTTCCATGCTCACAGGAGATATATTTAAGTCATTTAAATCATTTTTGATTGATTTATACTTATTTTACATGCATGAGTGTTATGCCTGCATGTGCATTTGTGTCATGCAGTCCCCAAGGGGAACAGAAGAGGGCATAGGACCCCCTAGACCTGGAATTAGGACAGTTGTCAGCCACCATGTGGGTGCTGGGATTCAAACCTGAGTCTTCTGCAAAACACAGCCAGTGCTCTTAATCACTGAGCCACCTCTCCACCCATGCTCACTGCAGATTTGAACCCAGGTCCTCACACTTTGGTAGTAACCAGTCTCGGCCCTTGAGCCACCTCTTCAGCCCCATTTCACCTATTGACAATATTTACTATGCCATAAACGTATTCTATTGTCTTAGAAGCAAAATTCTGTGTTTAGTATTTTAAATGTTAAAAAAATAATCCTCCAATTATAGACTAACCTAGAAAAGAGCTTGTGTGTGACAACATGTGATAGCACAGCTGAGCCTGAAGTCTAGAATTTATATTATCGAAGATACAATAGAGATATATTATTATTGTAAGCATTCATGCAATCTACTACATTAGTGTTTTTCAACATGTGATTTCTAAGTCATACCTGGGAACCTGTTAGGAAAACAAAAACTCAACCCAACCCAGCCCAAACAGGTTTGAGCTTAGCAATTTATATTTTAAAAAGCTCTGTAGGAAATTCTAAAACAATTTTGAAAGCTGCCACAACCAAATATGGAAACAGAAATTTAGCAGCCTCCACTCCCTGAATTCATAGGCAGATACTTATTATAGTTAATAATTTTATGTCACCTTGAATGCTACAGTTTATTTTATCTTCACCAAAAATATTCTCTAAAACTTAAGCTATTCCAAATACTAAATATTCTTTTTTTTCCTCATAAAATTAGGTATTTTAAGATTATGCCTTTTAAGCAATCTATTAATTTATTTTTGGTCTTGGAGAAATGAGAACATTCTAAGAAATAAGTATTGAAATTCACAAATGTAAATCCAACTGTGCAAGTGAAATGTGAAATTTACAAGTAGATATGGAAAGGGAGTCTTTTAGAATAAATCAAATAAATTCCTCTTATAAAATGCAAAATTCTAGAGTACTGATAAGTTTTGCCATAAAGTGCCAGTGAACTGTGAATTAAAAACAGCAATAAAAGTTCTGGTTCTGTTAAGGACATTCTAGTTAAGCTCATCCACAGTCATTTGGGGAAACTGACAGAAGTAAGTAATGAATAAATAAATAAAATTTAAATACTGAATTAAGTTAATCAGGCCAACAGAAATATCAAACCTGAAGCAAACTCAAGCATATAGAAGATGACATGCAGAAAGACTTCCAGGGCATAGAGCCATCCTTGTATGGAATACCATGTGCATTGATATTATAGAGTGCTCACTCATTATCACTAATGGATCAATTTGCAATCATAATTTACAATTTGCAGAACAAAGATTTCTATGACTTTCATTTTTATTTGTTTTTATTGTGTAAAATTTTCAAATAGTTTTTTTTTTCTTTTGTAATTGGCATTGTTAGGCAGAAAGCAAGATGAATCTGCTGGGAAAATGGTCTAATGGTTAAAAATATTGCTTGCCCTAACTAAATAACTGTTTTGAAAAGAGCCTATGTGTATGTGGTGCTGGTTGTAAATCACCCCTGCAGTGGAAAAACATAAGAATCATATATTAGGAAGAAGGACTCCGAAATACTATCTTCTGGGCATGGCACAGTCATTGTAATGAAGAACTCACTCAGGTCCAGTGGATATCTCCAAAATTTTGCTCACACAGATGGACCTGGTAAAACTCAGTGGGTTACAAAACAAACAAAAAACAAAAAGACATGAACATGCAAAAGATACATGTAAGGAGGTGGAGTGGTTGACAGGGGTGAAAGGGAGATAAGAGATGGTATGTGGTGTTAAATTTATCAGAATGTCTTATAACATGTATGATACTGTCATGTGTGTCACTGTGTGAAGAACAAACTGGGCTCAATCTCACAAACATACTCTTGCCTCTATCCCCCAAATGATGGAATCAATGGCATGTGCCACCACATCCTACTGTACCTCGGATCTTATAATCTGTAGCCTTCATCTAAGCTGACTATTTCATTATTATACAGTTGTCATAGAATTTCTTCCTTTTTAAGTGCTATTTAATTAGTAAAGGCAAAAATTTGCTTCCTGATATATGTAAATTGGGTCTTATATTCCCACACTTTGCTCCTCAAGACTAGCTAAAGATTTGTCAATTTATTTATCTCTTCAACCAACCAATCATTGGTTTTGTTGATATTTCTCTATTTTGAGTGAGAATTTTCCCTATTGTTTTAGAAACATATAGATGTAGGTGTAGATATAGTACTATAAATGCTTCTTTTTGTAAAGGACAAAAGTCATGATGAATAAATGAAGCTTCAGGGCATTGAGACTTGGATTCTCATCGACTGTCAAAATTTATTGATTCTACTAAATTCCCCAAATTTTTGGTCTCTGTGAACCTTTGTTTCCAAATCTGAAAAGAAGAATATACAATTTATGTCTTGCTGCTGTTTTAATAGCAGTTAATAAGTATAGACATTTGTCAGAGTAGTTCCTAAGGTATATAAAAATTTCCCATACATTCGATAAGCTTATCAGCAAATTCATTTTGTGTTATGAAGAAAAACATATATATATATATATATATGATAGATGATAGATAGATAGATACAGATAGAGATATAGATATATATCCATAAAGATATTTTCACCAGTGAATACACTAATATTAAAGCCAAATATATATAAGAAAATAGATACCATTCATTACAATCTGGGAATATTAGGAGATGCTCAAATTTCTAAGGGAGAGTTAAATCAAGACTTTGAATGTAATAATTCAAGTATTCTGTATTCTAAGATATCACACGTTCTTTTAGTTTCCAGACAGAATGAATGATGAAAGTTATATCAGATTACTTCTTAAGAATGAGTATCATGGTGTTATTTTTTTAAAGGACAAAACATTCTCTATTTGATTTTGTATTTCAAAAAGAAATTCTTTGGGCACCTGATTTATTTTTCCCTTTGATAAATATTATTCATCTTTCAGAAGTGAATTATAAAAAACCTTGTATGCTCTTTCTTCATTTTTAGTATGTCAGAATATCAAACACAATAATAGATATCTGCAAAAATTAACAAAAGTTAAGTAGATGAGTGTTCAAACTCTGTGGATGATGCAATTTATTTCAAAATAAATCCAGAAAAAATTTGCAGGTGGTAGAAATAAAGGCTCTACTGCCTCAGCAAAGAAATAATGACCTCTGACTTCAAAACATAATCTGTTATGAGAATTTTTTAATAGTAGAAAAAGATCAAAGAGAGGATCATTCCTCTAAATATCACATATTTTAATTAAGTGCAGAATATCTGCCATCAAATCGGATAAAAACAATTGGAAAAAATGCTGTTGATTCCTATAACATTGTGATGATGAAGATTTCAGATTTAGCTGTTTATTTTGTAAGATAAAATTTCCTAAAATCATTAAGGACAATACATTTACTAGGCTGTTTCACTGTGATTTTTTAAAACAGTCTTCCTGTAGCTCCAACTTACCTGGAACACCCTTTAGACTAGACTGGCCTGGATCTCACAGAGATCTGCCTGCTTGTGCCACTTGAGTGCTAGGATTAATGGATGTGCTACCACCTTTGGCTTTCACTGTGATGCACTGTTAAAACTCACACAAAAGACTTGCTGATTATGAACCACATAGTGTGTAACATTAAGTAATTTTAAGCAATTAATTATGATATATGTAGAACTTCAAATGTAATATTTGACCTGTCAAGCTCTATTTCTGAAGTAGAAGTTTAATTTCAATATTAAAATGAATACTGATATAATTAAATCAAGCTTCTTTCAGTTAATTTGTATTCTGATAAGAGCTAATTTCTTAAATAAGAATATTTTTTCTATTGTCAGAATTAAAGACTATTCCTGAAATTAAAACAGGAAATAGTTCAGTGAGTGTGAAGCCATGTCCATAGGTAATATTGTGGTGACTATGTTATTTAAATGGAAAGAGCAATGTGGAAAAACAAAATAATTGGCCTAATATCTGTATTGTACAACTGTCAGTGGAAGTTTAGATACTTTTTTCTTCTCAGGAATATATATCTAAAGTTCAAGTATGGTAAAATTCAGTATATATAAACATATATATATGTAATGGAATATATATTTATATAAATCCCATGATTTATATTTCATTTTCACAGATCAACAAAGGTATCACAAAAGCATTTTTACTTAATGTTTCTAGTATTGATCGTTAATAGTGTGAGTTAGCAAGATAAAAATAAATTATGATTTAAGAGACAGCATTTCCTTATAAAATATGTACAAATATGAGTAGATACATATATATGCATATACACATTTCATTATTATAAAAAAAAGACACGAATTCTCCTCTTTTCAGAAGCCATCTGTTGCCAATAGTTCCTTAGGTAGGATTGGGCTTTCTTACTGCCCCCCCCCCCATGTCTATGCTGGGATTTTTATCTGGCTTGAACTTACATGTGACGTGTCCATGCTGTCACTATTGCTGTGAGTTCATATGAGTAACTTACCAGTTGTCTGCAGAATTCTGTTTTCATTTGGTCGTTTCCTACCTCTAATTCTTAGTTTTTCCACTCCCTTTTCTACAATGTTCCCTGAGCCTTAGGAGGCAGAAGATTGATACAGGTGTACTATTCAGGAATCAGTAGTCTACAGCCTCTTAGTCTGCATGTTGACCAGTTTGTTGTAGAACCATCATCTCCTGTATAAGGAAGCTACTCTAGTGGGAGTTGAGAGATGTATTTTTCTATGAGCATAATAATTAGTCACTAGAATTCAGTTTAACTCATAGCCTATGGGCTGACTAACCTCTGGTTCCAGGCATGATATCAATGTCAGATATGTGATCTATCCTGTTGTCCTAGTTTGTTTCTCCATTGCTGTGACAAAACACTCTGGCCACTACCAACATGGGGAGGAAAGGGTTTATTTGTCTTACATCTCCCAGGTCACAGTTCATCAGGGAGCCCAAGGTAGGAACCCAGGGCAGGAACCTGGAGGCAGGAGCTGAAGCACAGGCCATGGAGGAATGCTGCTTACTGGTTTGTTCTCCTGGCCCCTGCTCAGCTTGCTTTCTTATGCAACACAGGCCCACCTGCCCAGGGGTGGCACAACCCACAATGGGCTGGACACTCCCATATCACTCAACAATCAAGAAGATGCCCCACAGGCATGGCCACAGGCCAGTCCTATGGAGGAAATTCCCCAATTGAGGCTCCCTCAACCCAGGTGTTTCAAGTTGACACTAAATCTATCCAGCACACTATGAAGTAGAACTTATATTCAGTTAGAAAGCAGTTGGTTACTCCTGTATTATTTGTGATACTACTGCACTGGTAGATATATCTTGCCAAAACTGTTGAGGCTGTAGCTCACAGGATTCTCAGATGGGTAAGTCTTCTGCTGAATTTTTTTTTCAGGTAGCTTACCCAGGATTATGAACCTAGATAGTAGAGATGAGGCTTTGAGTCAGAACCAGGTTGATTTCTTCTTTGTTCTACAGTTCATGTATGTAGTGCCTTCAGCAATAGGGATTTACAGTGAAGTTCTGATGGTAACTAAGAGCAAGGGCAAGAAGCGTTATTGTTTGAGGGTCTAGGGGACTCCTGGTACAGAGTTTAATAAGTGGAGTCCCTTCATGATTTACGGTTTTACTTGATAAGCCCAAGGTGTTTAGTAGGGGAATGTTCCCCTGTTACCAGGTAACCCCTTTTAATCTCATTTTATGATGTCTATGTGTATATAAGTTAAGGAGGTTCTATAGTGGCTATTTCTAAAGGTCCATACTCCCTCATCTGCCATATATTCCCAACCCTGACCCCATTTAACACTTCCTGTTCTATTACTCCCCTTGCCTCCTTATATCACTGCATTCCACCTCCTCTCCTAGGAACCTGTATGTTGGTTTACTAGCTTCTTGATCTCTCTGGATTTTCCAATTGAAACATGCATATCTAAAGTTTCAAAGTTATGAGACAGAATATGTGACACTTGTCTTTCTGGGACTGGGTTAATTCACTCAGGATGATTGCTTCCAGTTCTATTCGTTTACCTGTGAATTTCAACCATTTTTTAAGAGATAGAAAATATTCAATTGTGTAAATATACTTTCATTATTCATTCATCAGATGATGGACTTCCTGATTGTTTCCAATTTCTCACTATTATGAAAAGGGCAGCAGTGAACATGGATGAATAGGTATTCCTGTAATAGGGAGTAGAATTAGGATATACACCCAAGAGTGGTATAACTTGATCAAATGGTAGATCAATTTCTTTTTGTTGTTGTTTTGTGATTTTTAGACAATATGTTTTAATGATACTTAGATCCCCTTCCTTTTCTGCACCTTCTGTTATCACCCTCAATCAATTTAATATAGTGTATTATGCATATAATAAGATCTGTAGAGTCTAATTTTTTTGTGATGGCCCCCCCAAATGGCCTTCACTGTGAGTCCACCCACCAGATCATGTTTAACCTACCAAGAGTCACATCTTTGAAAGAGATGAGCTCCCCCCTTCTCAGAAGTCATTGGCTACCAGTAGTTGCTATGGTAGGGTTGGGGGTTCTTGCCCAATTTCTTACATCTAGGTGTGGATTTTTTCTGATGCAAGATTGAATGGGACTTGTAAATGTGTCATTTATTGCTATAGGTTAATATGAGTAACTCACCAGCTGTCTGAAAAACTTTATTTTCTTGTGGTCATCCATCATCTTTGGTTCTTACAACCTTCCTGCCTCCTCTTCTTCAAAGATCCCTGGGCCTTGGGAGACAGAAGTTTTTTTTGTTTTTTGTTTTTTTTTTTAATATTTTTCCTATTCAAGGATAAGCACTCTGGAACTCTGTACATTGACCAGTTATAAGTTGCTGTGTTAATCACCATGAGTTGCATAAGGACGTTTCTCTGGTGAGAGCTCATATATACCTTAATCTATGGATATAACAATAAATCATTAGGAGTTAGTTTAATGCCATAAGCATATAGCAGAATAATTGCATTTGATTCTTCACTGTGCCCTGTGACCTCTTAGGCTTGATATCAAAGTCAGGTATGGGCTCTATCGATAAAGTTGACCTTAAACCCACTTAGAAAGTAGTTGGTTATTCCTATAATATTCATGTCACTGTTACACCAGTGGACATATTTTGCCAGGCAAGTGGTTGTAGTTCACAGGATTCACAGCTGAGCAAGACTGTTGATTATTATTTTCTTTGGTTACATGCATAGCAACTTCTTGCAATATGAAATCTAGACAATAGAGATGAGGCTTTGAAGTCAGTAGTAGCTTGATTTCTTGTTGTGTGTTCTACAGCTCATGTTTGTAATGTCCTTAGCATTAGGGTCTTACTGTGAAGTTCGGGTGGGTAACCAAAATACAGGGAGAATTCTCAGTGTTGAGTATTAAGAGACTGGTCTATAATTTTCATTTTTGTTAGTCCCTATTTTTGGGGGGGGGTGAGTTTTCCTTTCTTCTTTATTTGAAGAGCATTGTTTCTTCATTGAAGGTTTGGTAGAATTTGGTGCTGTAGTCAACTGGTCTGGTCTGTCTGTAATTGGAAGACTTCTAATTACTGCATATATTTCATTGGTTGTTATGTGTCTGTTCCAAGTATTTATGTCATTTCAATTTAACTTTGGTAGGCCACACATATCTAGAAACTTATCCATTTATTTTAGAGTTCATAGTTTAAGGGAAAATAGAATTTTTGTTCTTTGAAGTTTATTATGAATATCTTTTCTCTGTTTTCTGTCTAATATGACAAAGAGTGAGCTACATAACGAGACTGTGTTTAATACATATTTATGTACACAATGCTACACAAAACAAATCCTAAAATTAAATACCTTTCAGGTTAAAACAATAGATCATACAGTTAACAGTGCAAAACACACAGGGAAAATTATTCGTGTGGGTGGTGAACAGCCTTTGGGCCTAAAATTTACTTAGAAGTTATGGGTGTCACAAAGCAACCTCAATGGCTTAGCTTCCAACTTTACTGTTAGACCCTGTCACAAAGTTTTCTTGTTGACAATTTACTCCCATAAGTTCTTCGCTAAATTGAGATAAATACTGGAGACAAGTCTGAAGGAGGCAAGATCTTAAAGTCAGAGGCTTAGAAAAAAAGTGGCACCCTTGACCACTTAGCAAGTATATTTAATAGATTTAAGAAAGCATGCAACTGTCCGTAACTCCAGTTCCAGGCAATCCTCTTCTGTCTTCCTCAGGCATTGCACGACACAGTTGAACTTACCTACATGCAGGCAATTCATAATACACATAAAATAAAAATAATAAATGAAATATTTAAAAAAGCATGTCAAAGTTTTTTTTAATTTTCCCAGGGTCTGTTACAATGTTTCTTTTTTCATTTCCGAGTTCGTTAATTTTGGGTCTTCTCTGTCTTACTTTGTTAATTTACTAGCACTTTTTCAATCTTGTTAATCTTTTCAAAGAACCCTATTGTTTTATTCATTTGATTTTCATTAATTTCACCTTTGAGTTGATTTATGTATTCCAATCTACTCTTTTTATGTGTTGTGTGTTCTTGAATTTTCAAGGCCTTCAGGTGAATCATTAATTTATTTATTTGTATTATGAATTGTCTCTAATTTTCTAGTGTAGGAGCTTAATACTATAAATTTTCTTCCTAGAACTGCTTTCATTGTGTCCTAAAGGTTTTGGTATGTTATGTTTTCATTAATTCAATTCTAGTAATTTTTATTTCCTTCTTGATTTGTCCCTTGATCTAACTTTCATTTACTAGTGTGTTGTTTAGGTATACCAGCTTTATTTTTAGTTTCACATGCTTGGAGTATATTTTTCCATCTTTTTATCTTAGATGGTCTCAATCATTGAGTGTATGGTGTCTCTTGGAAGAAGAAAATGGATTCTGTTTTCTAATACATGCAGTCAGCCTGTGGCTTTCTACTGGGGAGTTTAAACCATTGCTATGGGATTTATTATGGACCAATGTTAATTAATTCCTATTAGATGGTGTTGTAGTGGTATTTTCTCTGACCTTTTTCATCAACTGTTGAGGAATAATTTATATATTATTTGTGCTTATTTTAGAGGGTTTATTCTTGTTAGACTGAATTATTCCATTCAGTATTCTCCTTAGAGTTGTTATAGTGGAGATAAATTCCTTAACTCTGTTTTTATTTTGGAAAGATTTTCTTTCTCCTTCAATTAAAAATGGTAGCTTTTCTGGGTATAACAGACTGACCTGGAACCTGTTCTTTCAGAACTTGTATGACACTGATTCTATACCTTTTGGCTTTCATTATCCCCTTGAAAAGTCAGCTGTTGTTCTAATGATTCTGCCTTTATATGTGTTTTGTTCTTTCTCTACCACAGCTTTCAATATCTTTTCCTTATTTTATACATTTAGTTTTGACTCTTGTATGATGTGCATTGTTGATTTTCTGGGCCTGCTGTTCTACATGCCTCTTGTTCCTTGATAGGTATCTGTTTCCTTAGAATTAAGAAATTTTCTTCTATCATTTATTAAAAATATTTTCACTGTTTTTGACCTGTTCTTCTCATTCTTCTATGCCTGTAATCCATACTTTGGCTTTTCCAGTGTCCTGGATATCTTCCTTATTTCATTCCTGTCTCTTTTAAGATTTTACATTTTTTTTCTTGTTTGTTGTTATTACTCAGTCCATTTCCCCAAGCTAGTCTTCAACATCTGATATTCTCTGTCTCATTTCCTCCATTTTCTTTCTGTTTCTTTTCTTTAATATTTTGTTTCAATTCCTTAGATTTTTATTTAAAGTATTATTTCAGTTTGTTTTTTATTCAGAAATTCTATATCTCTATTGAATTCTACTTTCAGGTTTTGAGTTGTTTTAGTTGTTTCATTTGACTGTGTTTTCATGGTCTTTATTTAGCCTTTTATTTGTACCATCTGAGTTCCTTGAACATATTTATAATTGCTATTTTGAAATCATTGTCTTGTGCCTCTGCTAGCTTATCATTTTCAGGAAACATTATTATGGGGCTGATAATTTCTATAGTAGGTGAATAATCTTGGTTAATCATTTTGTTTGTGATTTTTCAGTGGGACCGAGGCATCTGTACTTGTGTCATCGGTGGTGTAACTTGGTACTAGTATGTCATCTTGTCTTTGTTTAGTGATGTTTGCATCTTTGTTTGCTGTTTCCCCAACTTGCTAGGTTATTGCCCAGCTGAACAGTTGTAGAAGTTCGATTTTAGGGCCGCTTTATGTTGAGGTATAAACAGGGTGCAAGAAGGTCTCAGTTAAGCTAAGAATAGGTACAACTTTTGAGTTGAGGTTTCAGGGTTGACTTCTCACAACTCTGGAAGAGCTGAGTGAACTTCATGGTTGCTAGGTGAACATGATGACGGGTAAGTCCAACTGGGATTGCTCACAGGTCGTGGGATGCAAGAATCAGAGGCAGGTATAGGAAGTCCCCAGATTTGAGCACCCACAAGTGCATTAACAGTGCAGAGGTGGTACTAACAAGGTTTGGAAAGGTGTGTACATGCAGGCAGGTCTCTCTTTTTAAATTTTATGTACATATTTGCTCAATGTTTTCTTATTTTTTACTTGCTTTGTGTAATATTTAAAATACTTTATTTTATAATTTAATTTTCTATTTTTATGCCAGTGTTTCACCAATGACTGGACGAGGGTTTTGAGGAAATAATTTCTGTGGTGCCTGCCTGAGTGTGGATGCCATATATAAAAGTTTATTTTGATTTTCATTATAAAGTTCTACATTTTACTTCCAGCTTTTTCCTGATTTTTAAATAATATTTTTGTTAATTTTTAGAGAATCTCATGCAATATATTTTGATCATATTAAATCCCTTCCTCCCCCATATCCTTCCAGACATAGTTCCATGTCCATTCACCCTCAACTTTCTTTTCTCTTTAGTTTTTTAAAGCCTATTGAGTTCAACTTCTCTTTGGTTTGGGGCCATCCACTGGAGATCACACCCTTAAAGAAACCTGCCTCTCCTCCCAGCAACTATCAATTGCCAATAACTCCTAAGCTGGGGGTGGGACTCCATCCTCCACTGCCCATGTTAGACTTTTGTCTGGGTTTAGTTTGAACAGGTCTTGTTCATGCTGTCACAGCTACTGTGAATTCATATGTGTAACTGTCCTGTTTCTGCTGCCTATGGCTCTTACAATCTTCCCAGCCCCTCTTCAGTGATGATATGTGAGACTGGGGATCAGAGTGTATATAGATGTTCCTTTTAGGACTGAGTATTCCACAGTCTCTTATTCTCTTATTCTCCACACAGTTACCAGTTTACCAGTTGTGGGTCTCAGTGTTAATTGTCATCTACAGCAAAAAGAAGCTTTAATTAGGGTTGACAGAAGCACTAATCTATCTATATAACAGTAAATCATTATGAGTCAGTTTATGAGTCCATTAGTATAGTAACAACAGAAAGCCTTTAGGGTCTCTTGCCTATCTAACCATAAGTTTTTGGTCCCAATAAGAGTTCTAGGTATGTAGTCTATTTTACAGGACAAGCCTTAAAGCCAAGCAGAAAGTTTTTGTTTATTTTCACAGCATTCTTTCTACTATTGCATGTAAGTTTTTTTTAATGCTGTACTAAGATATAAAATTTCTGTTCTATTAAGCATTTTTACCATGTTTATTTAATAGAATTTTATACCTTGTTTAGATTTAACAATTCAGGATTTTTTAGCCATGTTAAAATTATAGTCACATAGAATGCTACAGAATGAAGGCAATATCAAGAGAATACAAATTCTATTCCTCATAATGCTATTATTTTGATTTGACATAAGGGACGCTAATATTCCCGAAAGTAATAAAGATTTGATGTGCCCGTTTATAGATAGTACACTGCATAGCTTTTACATTGATGACTATTCTTCTGGAATACAGAAAATGTAAGAATATTTTAATTTTGATGAAATTTTTGGTGAATAGATATATTTCTCAAGAAATCTTATCACAGAATAAATATAAAACTGAATATAGTTGTGAATCATATCATCTTATGCCATATCTTATCAATGGATTTGGTTATTGCAAATATGATATATAGAGAAAAAATTTATCCTTGTGTATTGAGGCAAACACCATCTCACTGCTTCCAAGAAGTACATCCTACAATGTGAAGGGTGGAGCTGCCGCAATGTGATGAGAAGTATGGACCAGATCATTCAGTCATACAAGTGACAGCTCCTGAGTTTAAGTTTGAGATAGTACATATTTGAGAATATCTCACAAGAGCCTTATTGCCTACTATCTAAGGAACAGTTGAGTTACCAAAATTAGAACTTCCTAGTGACCTCGCAGAATTGGAAACAAAAATGTTATCTGATTTAAGCATCAGTTATTAGGGTGCTTAGATACTCAACACGGCATTATAACCTCTCTATTTGGGAAATCAGATTATTTAAAGAAATTCTTTTAGAAACTGGAAAGTGGCTGAATAAAAGTTCATAAAAATCAGAGTTATAAAATGACTTTTACTTATGGACATAATCTGGACGAATAATTTTCAGTTAAACCCAGAAAAACCATGCCTTCTTGGATCAGATGATGTGAGTGTCTACTTGGCAAATGTAGTTTGGTACTCCACCCAAAATTATAATGAATAGATGTGGGTATGCTTGAGAATTAACATATCAAAGTGCTGTAAGCAGTGCACCCACCCACTAGAAACAGTAGAGGTTGGAAAGGACTGTGGCTTTGGATCAATGAGATTCTAAGGATTATAAGGTCAGAGGATTTGTTGAGATAAAGAATTTAAATGTATATTGTACTTACCCAATGAAGCTGGAGAAGCCATTTTGAATAAATTATGGGGTGTGGTCTGATGGGGGACACAGTGAGAGTATCAGGGTTCAAGAGTCAGTTCCATGGGCACAGAGTGAGGACACAGACAATTCCTCTACAGGTTAAGGGGACAACAGTTAGACAACTCTAATCTAATACATAGAAACTCGTGTCCTCTGAGTTCAGACCCACTCTGAACTTATTTTAAGAGTCAAGCTTTTATTTTGTTTAGGGTAGTTGTAATTATGACTAATAACACCTACAAGAGTGTTTTGTGTCTTCTGGAGTATTGTGGATATACACATATCATATATTGGCTCTTTGAGAATTCAATTGCTATTCAACTGTGTTCTTTGATTCAGTGTTTTTTAGTCCAACAAAACAAAAGAGAAAAAACAACTCAGCTGAAAAGTTCAGAAAAATCAACAGTAAGTTGGGCTAGAATCAGTTTACCATAACTCATGTGGAAGACATTCCTTCTTGCCTAAATGCATCAAATTAAATTATAGTTATTTCATTATTTCTCCTTTTGTATTGTTATCATTCATACTTAATGATGATTTTAATTCATAAGCGAGGCTGAATAAAACTGTGTTCATATTCTAAATATAGCTGTACTCTTATTTAAAAATTGGAGACAAACCTACTTCTTCACAACAAACAACCTTTAGAGGGCATTCCTATATTCATTGATACTGGAGTTACTTTGGAGAAATCATTTTTAGAGTGATAGCTCAAATCATCTTCATAATCTTCTGATCAGTCAAAGTTAGAAAAGTTGGCTAACACATGTAATTTCAACCAATAGTCCAACTAAAAGAAACGAAGTGAGAAATGGCTAGATGGGCAACAGCATTTCAGTCTGACAACTAGGACTTAACCAGAAATGGCATTTCACAGCAGTAAAATATCAGAAAATTAACTGTAAAAGTATTTTTGAAGAAAAATTCATGGTAAATAAGAGTGTGCTTTACATAAACCAGCAAGTTTAAGATGACAAAATACAAGCTGTAATATGTGAGGAAGTACTAAGTTTCTAAGGATTTTAATTACATTGACTGTGGCCTATTACTCTAATTCTGGAAAACTATCACACTTTTTCTTATTATTGTCAATCAGCATCCTCATTCTTAATTCCTTTTTAATTAAAGTAAAAGAGACTGTCGTTAACATTGAACTCAAATCATATTCGTTAACAGTGGTCTATTTGTGTGCGTGGGTTCTCCAACCCTGAACTCAATCTACTGGAGACCAGAAATACTTGGGAATATGCTCTGGTGGTATCTCAGTAGTAGAATACTGGCCTATCATGCATAAGGTACCAAGATTCACCCCCAGAGCTTTCATCTATACTAAACAAACATCGTGGTATTTCTTTTTTTCCATATTCATAATTCCCTAAATCAAATCAATAAAGCAAATGTTTGCACAGCATCTACTTTATGCTTTTTATTTTAAGCAATCTATTGATCACTGAAAATAGAATGTTGTGAAAGTAGCTCACCTCATCAGTAGAGCACTTGTCCAGAATGCACCAGGGACTGTGTTTGATACA
>NW_008358866.1:1529269-1541129 GCF_000622305.1 Nannospalax galili | reverse complement strand
GTAGCCAGTTTTTCACCCATATCTGGATGTACCAGAGCTGCTACTACTTCTCAAATAGGTTGTTACCAACAAAAGTCAAAATCAAGCCCTTTGCTTTCAGGTAATCGGGTTTTCAGCTATATTGGGGTTGATTCTACTAAAAAATATTCATCAGATGAAATCAGGAAGAGAACACAGATACTGAATAAAATTGGTTTGCTTTTTTAAGCCAAGTTTTATCTCAAAACTTGTCCATTGCTTTAGGATCATGTGCACTTAGAAAACAGTGGGTTTTTTTCCTTGCCCCTTTAAAAATTCTCTTCTAATGTATTATTTGCTCAGATTAGAAAAGTAGGTCAAATGAGACTGTGAACACATTTCAAACTGAGAGCATTTCAAAAAGAGATTTGTAAATCAAATTTATTTTCTAGGATTACTTGGTTCAGAGAGACCAATTATACTTATGGAAACCAAGAATTTCACTTTCATAGAATTAAAAAACCCATAATATTTTTAGAAGCAAAGTGTGAAATACAAATTAAAAATCAAGAAATGAAAGACAACAAAGAAAAGGAAGAGAAAGAAAGAAAGAAAGAAAGAAAGAAAAAAGAAAGAAAGAAAGAAAAGACAATTATTGCTAATTCATCCTAATAGGCTTTTTATAACTAAAAATAATAAACATTGAATAATCTTCCCTTGGTATCCTCAGTGCTTAGGTTCTAGAATTTACCTAACTTCTCCCCAGAAATCAAACATGCCAACTCTCTTGCCACTTAGAGAAAATGGCATGATATTTGCATCTAACTTACGTTCCTTTCTAAATATGTGTGTGTGTGTGTGTATATATATATATATATGAATATACATATATATATGTGTATGTCTGTGTATGTGTTTCTGTGTTTGTATATGTATATATATTTATAAACTGGCATGAAGGCAACAAATGAAATATTTTAATATTGTCATTCTAGGCCCAAACACTGAAACTGATGAGCTTTGCATTGAAAGTTTTTCAGACATATTATGAAATGTATTAACTGAAATGAAAAAGAAGACTGCAAGTCTTTCAGTGTCTTTCAGATGATTCTCATACAACTAAGAACTTGTGACCTTTACTCAAGTTTTAAAATTACAACTTGATATTAGAAAGACTATGATAAATATGATTTGTGCACTGTTATAATTTGAGTATGAAAAGTCCCCACCGGGTCATGTGTTTGAACCCTTGCTCCTTGGCTGTTAGCACTGTTTTTGGAGGTATTGAAACCTTTAAAATTATGAGCCCAACTGGTAGAAGTAGGTCACTTGGGAGAAGAGAGTCAGCTATAGGGACTCAACCCCAGTCCTGGCTAACCTCTCTTCTTCTTGTTCAGTGCTATGTAACAACCATCTTCTTTTGGTCCCAGTAACACACAGTGAGCTGCTGCATGGGCTTCTGCATCAGTGTGGACTGTATAACCTTAAAGTAAGCCAAATAAATCCTTGTTCCCTTAAAATGTATGTATCAGATATTCTGTCCCAGGACTGAGAAAGCAACTAATTCAAAAAATAGTACTGAGAAAAAGCTGTGTTGTTGAGGTAAACTTGATCAAGTTGTTCATAGGCCTTTGGAACTTATTTTTGGGGAAAATGTGGAAGAATTTTGTGTGGGGGGGAGAATGAGAAAGTTAGAGCTCAATGAATCATTTTGATGGAAGTTTTGAAGACCAGAGAGTTGAAAAAAATGAAGACAGAATACTTAGTGTCCATGAGGTTCCAAGGGAAATAAAGATTTCATCAGGAATCAGAGGACATTAATAACATTCTAGCAAAGGATTTGCTATGTTTTGAAATTTTAAGCAAGTCTAAGTTAAAATAACAGCTACTAATTTATTTAGTGAAGGAAATTTCAAGAGCGTATAATAGTGTGTAGGCTGTGCTATGTTTATTACTTACTGACTTCATTCAGATTTACAGTAAGGGAGTACAGAAAATGGAGAAAAATATTATAAAAATGTGGAGTTTGATGAAGGAAGAAAGTAAACACAGCTAAAGATTTCGACAAGCAGGTTAAGACAAAGTGGCTATATTTGGTAAAGAGATTAATGCAGCTAAGGAAACAATGAATTTAGCTCTCATCTATAGGAATGAAACCATGGGAATAAGATTCAGTAAAGTTACAGGCTGTAATACTGAAAAATAATATAAAAACCATTCATTTGAAAGGGAGAAACTTAAAGTTTGCTTGAACATAGAGTGCCTCTGTGTGGGTTCTCTGCTTTACAATTGCTGCCTAAAGGATTGTTTCTCCTGGTTTAGCTGTGTAGGCACTTAGTCACTGAAGCCATTGTCCATGTGGACAGTCTGTCTCAAGCTGGTGGTAGAACTTGGTGTTATCATCCTTGGATTGCTGGGTTTGAAAGTATTAAAGAATATAAGTTACGTAAGGCTTGCACTAACTTTTCAGAAGGCTGTTGGGTTCACACAATATAAGTCATGGTTGGAATCTCTTCTGCACGGAACAACTTAGTGGGTTGTGCAGGAAGCTGTAAAGGTAAAGCCTAATTTGTAATGGATTCCCCACTATGTTGGTGATGCCAGAAATTTGGGGCCTCACATGAAAAAAGCCATAGGGAAGCCAGCAGAAAGAGAATGCATGTATGCTGCAAGTGACAAAAATGGGGGCAGATATATAGAAGCCCATTAGACCCCATGTGATGTCAATATGCACTCCACATGAAGGACATAGAATGGCAGAAAATGATGCTTACATTTAGAGGTTTCGATCATCTTTTCTCTAATATTTTCTTGCTATGCCTCATTTCTTCTCTTTAGAAATATAAATGTATAGCTGTGTATTCAAAGCATGCAAGTTTAAAAAGGGTTTCAGATCATTTAAGCTTTTATTTTGCCTCTCAAGAGACATTTATGAACAAAGACTTTGTAGGCTTTCTGAGCATTGCTGGAATTGCAAGATAATTGGAATTTCAAAGTTGGGTTGGATGCACATTCCTTTATGAGATTGTCATGAACCTGTGGGAGTTAGGGCATAATGTTATAAGTATGAAATATATACTCTACCCCATGTTTTGAGTACCACTTCCCTAGCAAGTAGTGTTTGGGGAGGTTGTGGGATACTTGTTGCTCACAGCTGAAAAAAGTGAATCAGTTGGAGACAAGTTTTATGGGTTATATCCCAGCACTAGTGTATGCTGAGCTCTCTGCTTCCTGGTTGGTGCCATGTGACAAGCATCTGTTGCATCCTCCACCACAGACCACCCATTGTCATTCGTCCCCACCAGAATGGACTGCGTTGCTGAAAACCATGAACCAA
This sequence comes from Nannospalax galili, assembly GCF_000622305.1. Lineage (NCBI taxonomy): Eukaryota > Metazoa > Chordata > Mammalia > Rodentia > Spalacidae > Nannospalax > Nannospalax galili. The sequence goes on along the minus strand of NW_008358866.1, from coordinate 1,537,834 downwards.
AATACATGTTTTCTCCCTTAAGATCACAGTATGAGAAAAGTAACTAATATATACCAATGAACAAAGTGCATACAAGTGAAAACTATTTAAAACTTCATAGAAGAAAAACTTATAACTGCACAACCATTTGCTGTGTGTCTCCATTCATCCTTATCTCCTTTGGGAGGAAGAGATGACTACATTTTTCTTTTTCTTAATTTCTTTCTTTTCTTATTTGTACTTGTGGAATGTGTGTGTGATTTGAGGACAACCTTGAATGTTGATCCTTACCTTCAACCTGTGTGAGACAGTCTCTTCTTTACCACTGTGTACACCAGACTAACTGGCCCTTGAGCTCCAAGGGATCTTCCTGTTTCTACCTCACAGCTCCTTTTAGGAGTGCTAGTACTAGAAAATTACACTATCACATCTGGCTTTTTGCAGGTGCTTGTGATCTGAACTCAGGTCCTTCCACTTGGAAAATAAGAATTTTATTTACTAAGCCATTTTTCCAGCCTTGAAAATGTCCTACTTTTTTTTACCTGAATTTTGAACTTGATATAGGCAGTAATATTTCTGTTTGTAACACAGATCCAAACTTCACCTCTATTTTTCTCATTATATTTATCTGATGAACTAATGATTTCTAATAGAAATCTCTCTCTTGAATTTGTGTTTATACTTTCAAAAATGACTTGCTTATATATATGGAGCAGTTGATGATATGGAATAGTTTTCAATGTTGATCACTTCAGAAACAACAACATTAATGCTGATTTAAATTTATAATTAGACTATTAGTGAGAATGTATTTTTCTACTTCATTCATAACTTTTTCAAAAGGACATTTCAGTATTTGTTTTAATAATGGATAATTCTAAACATATAATCAATAAAGTAATTCTCTTTCAAATTATTTATTTTTATTTTTAGATAAATATTAGCTAAGTGACCCTGACTGGCTCCAAATTTTCTATATAGACCTGGCTGGCCTAAAATTCATTGCTCTGCCTCCACATTCTGAATGCTAAGATTATAGATGTGTGGTTCTTGAAAGATCCACTTCATCTTCCTAAAAGAAAGCACAATTTATATGCAAATCTTTGCCTTTGAAAAGCTGAGAAAAAAGTGATGGTTACTCACCAAGCACATACAATGTATTTGAGTCAAAGTAACTATGAATGGATATTACAGCATTTATATTTAGGCATGCTTGTAGTGATTAAAAAATACTAGTGACACTTTAGAAAATTATGACATTTATGAATATTCCACGTGGAAAGAACATTTACAAAGGAGTCTTCTAGATTATTGGAAGTGACCTAAGGTTAATTTATACCAACTATAAGGAATTTAAACTCTATTTTTCCACATGTGATATATAAGAACAAATTTATATGACATTTAAGAATAATGCGTATTAAATATTAGTTTACAGTAATATCGTTGCATCTTCAAAAACTATGTAGTTTGCATCTTAATTATAATAGTGAAAGAAATCAAGAAAGGTTCCTATTGTATTTTTCTTGGTTTCTCATTTCAAAATTAGGTGAACATTAACAAAGTTGTTATTTTCTTGGTATTAGGTATTTTCATATGTATCAAACATTACCAAAATATAATTTTCAATGAATTTTTATTAGTGCAGTATTGCTAGCTAAATTTTAAATTTTATTCATGTTTTGTCTTCTTTTTTAATTTAATTGACTTTGAAGGGAATTTCATACAATATATATTATTCAGAGCCTAATTTCATATCCTCTATTGTAATATTTTAAGGTCTAGCAAGTCTAAATTTTTGTTTCCAAATGCCCTTTGATGCCCTTAGGAACCTGGTCAATGTACTCAAATATCACACACTCATAGAAAACCGGCTCTCCCTCTCTGAACAGCTGTCGGTGACCAATAGTTTCTTGGCTAATATTGGGCCTTCTTATCCACCTCACCCCCCACCACTCCATTCTGGGGTTTTGTCTGTGATGAACTTACCCAGGGGATATGCAAGCTTTCACAACTGCTGTGAGTTCATACGAGCAACTCTTCTGCTGTCTGGAAAACACTGTTTCCTTGTCATTCACTGTCTCTCACTCTTACAATCATTCTTCCCTCTCTTCTGTAATGATTCCTGAGACATAGGCCAGTTGTAGATCTTGTTGTTAACTGCCATCTTGCAAGAAGCTATTCTGGTGAGAGGTGACAGATGTGTTAATCTATGGGTATGGCAATAAGTCTTTAGGATTCAGTGTAATACTCTGTCCATTTAGCAGAATAATAGTAGTGAGTCCTCCTGGACAACCTGAAAACTGTCTAGTCAGGTTCCTGTAGGCCTGATATAAGTGCCAGGAAGGGTTTCTTCTTGTATAACAGATCTTAAATTCAACCAGAAAGTGGTTGGTTATTCATATAACATCTGTGCCACTAATGTACCAGTGGACATATCATGTAGGCTACTTGTTCTAATAATTTTTATTTTTAATTGTGACTATGCATGTGTACCTGTGAGGCATTTTGGGCATGTTAAGTGCAGTTGCACACAGAAGCCAGAAGAGGACATCTAATCCCAAGGAACTGGGGTTACAGATGGTTGTGAGCTGTTCATATGGGTGCTAGGAACTAAACACAGATCTTTTGCCAGAATAGTATATATTCTCATCTTAACCATATCTCCAAGTCCTAATTTTAGCATCTTCACATTGCCTGTAGAAATTATTGTCTTGCTTGCCAAGTAATAATAATAGTTTTTGTATTCATTTATTAAATACAATTTTTAGGAAATAATTGTTCATTATTTTCTACTTATCTAATTAGTCTATTTATCATAGTATATTTAAGCGTATTTAGGTTATATAATTCAATATCATATTTGTTAATCACTTATTTGACCACATTAAGTCTTTCATATTGACCCTTGTGTCCTTTTAACATTCTGCATCCTCTTCCTTCTTCTCATCCTTCTCTTCTTCATCTTTCTCTTCTTTCTTCTCCTTCTCTCTCTTTTCTTAGAGCATCTATGAACTTTACAGTATCACAGGATGTAACATATTAATCCTGTCAATTCTATTATGCCTAGAATTAATTAGGTTTTCTAGGAATCTATAATTCCTATACTGGAAAATAGCATTTGGGAAGCAAGCTCTGGAAGCTAGGTTCTTATTGCTATTTTGTGTCACTTAAGCATTCATTCCTACAGTTCAGAAAAATATTAAGAAAGAAAAATAAAAGCATTGTTGAAATATCTTTCATTTTAAATAATGGACTAAAATCATATTGTATTTTCTATTTCCTGAAAAGAAAATGAATGAGCTGAGAGCAAGAACCATTAACAGAAACTCTTTCTCTATTAAGCAAATTATTCAGCTAGAAAATCAACTATATATTTAAATCTATGAATGAAAATGTAACTGATAGTGTAATATATGAAATATGCAATATGAAATTATGTAAGCGAAACATTTTAATTGTATTATATAACATGGATATTATACATTTGAGAATTGTGAAATACAAGGAGGATGTCAAGAATGATTTAAATATTTTTATGCTTTGATTCAGATATGAGGATCAGCAATCAGAACAAAAGTATATATTTCTAGTTATCTTGCAACTTTTTATGCAATATACACATCTATGCATCTGTTCAAATCATTGGATTTGCTCAAATCATATGCATTCATGTTTCTAAATATATTGCTGCAATTAGACAAAATATACAACTCATTCCTCTCTTCTGCTTCCAAGCCATTTTACTATTAATATCAAAGTCTCTGAAAACGTGATAACATTACAATCTTTTCTGATTCAAAATTTCTACCTATGTGAAGTAATGTGGTTGTTTTTCATATAGATACTGGTCATTTTCAAAGAAAACCTTCAGAAATTGCCAGCATTACACATTCCTCAATGTGTTATCCTTCCTATTTTCTTTGGTGCCTACTCATCAATGTCTAGTGCTTGCAAGCAGTTAGATCAGATTGTATGTGAATTTGGATTCTAGAGAGGCAGAATTTCAGATTTGCTAAAGTATAAGGTGGTAGAAATCCTGCCAAGTGTATGCCTTGGAACCCCAGCGAAAAGTTAGAGACAGGGTCCCATAGGGAAACACTTTGGCATGCAAGAGGCATAGGCAGAAAGAAATAAGCCAGCCAAGATTCAGAACCGGATAATAACAGAAACTATCTGGAAGAGGAGAGTCAATGACTGATGAAAGTAGATGCCACTCCTGGAGTCCATTCATCACAGACATTAATTAGTCCATCAAGTTTTACAGTGCATGCACTGTCTTAGTTGTGGACAAGAAGAGAATATTTAACCACAACAGACCAGCTCACTGAAATTTTCCACGTTTGCATGGGTGTTCTAAATTCTTCTCTATTTCCAACCCACTATTTTTTCAATTCACAGCTGCTTGAAGTATTTGTCTATTTATACCACTAAAGTTCTCTTTTACATGTTTTCCATAAATATTGAAGATTTTTTTCAAGTATCTTGTCCTTGATAGTTGAAAACTATAGGCAATAGCATGTTAGATCTAGCTGTATGCATACATATAAATTATCTGCAGCTTCTCTTTTTGTTCTAGTGTCTATAAACTGTCTGAGCATGCCTATCCATGGAAAAAACTGTGCTGAAACCTAATATTATCTCTAAAGAGATTTCAAAGACTGTACCATGGGAAAACTCAAGAGCCATTGATAGAGTAAAAACATCATTTATTTAACAGCTAGTTTTATGTGTGCTTATATTATTTTAATTTTGTTCTGCTTTCACTTGTAAATGCATTGACATTGACAATATACAGTTGCCTTCCACATCTGTAGGTTCACAGTTCCAAGCTTCATTCCAGTATGGCAGAAAAGTCAAAGTAGAATATGACTCAAGTAACTGGTCATGTCACAATCACAGAAGAAAAGATAAGGAATGGATGCATATCAGTGCTCATCTCGCTGCCTCCATTTTTATACAGTCCTGGAACCCCTGCCAGGGACTCATTCTATCCACAATAGGTGTTTTGTTTTCACATATCAATTAACCTAATCAAGACAATCTCTTCATGGAAGATCCCCCAGGTGATTTTAAATTCAGTCAGGTTCACAATCAACAGTAACCATCACAGAGCATCAGGGAAGCATGAGCAAAGGAGGCTGTTCACCTTTTGGTGGACAAGAAAAAGAGAGAGGCCAGGTATAAACCTCAGAGACACACCCCCAATGACTCCATTCTTCCAGCTAGGGCCTTCCTAACTCCTAAAATTTCCACAATCTTACAAGATAGCACTAGCATCTGGGAACACAACATGCCACATAAATGCAGGAGAAATATTTCATGCTCAAGCCAGAAAAATCCTTATTTTATATAAACCTACGATGGTTATGTGTGGATATCATTATTTTTTAATGGAAATATTTAAAAGTAAAGTTTGAAATGGGAAAAAGGTATAAAGAAAAGCATATTTCATTGCAGCTGTTCAATGTATACGTGTTTTAAGATGTATTATAAATTTAAATGTTCTTTTTTGTCAGGGTCTACCTAGTCTCAGCCTGCCTGAAAATCACTATGTGGACCAGACTGATCCGCCTGCCTCTGCCTCCCAAGGGCCTGTCATTAAAGGTGCTCATCACCATGCGTGGAGTAAATTCAAATATTCTTAATAGTTAAAGAGTTTAGAATAAAAGTTAGAGGAAATTAGAAAGAAATATAATTTCATAAACTTTATGCAGCTTACGTACACAGTGTTCCTGTTCTTTACCCTTGTGCACGGCACTGTTCTCAGCTTTCACATGCTTTCCTACTCGCCAAGAGCTACAACCCAATCTGAAAGAGCCATTCATTGTAAGATCTCTATTCAGCTGTTTGTGTTTATAATCTTTCTTTTGTAGGTTGCTTTTACTTTGCCTTTTCTAAAGTTTAGATAGTTATCACCATAGAGCTTCAAATGTTACATGTTATACAGGCTTGAAAACCAGCACCCAGCAATAGGCTATATTATGTGGACTAGGTATATAGGAAGCTAGACCATTTAACATTGTCATATGTAGCTTCTAGTTTGGGGGTAATCAAATAATTCCTTGACACAATTTCTTGAAAGTATTAGCCGGGTGTGCTAGCGTATGCCAATAATCCTAGCACTCTGTAGGCAGAGACAGGTGAATCTCTGTGAGATGGAATCCAGCCTGGTCTACATGGTGAATTCCAGGCCAACTGGAGCTACGGGGATAGCCTTTCTCCAAACAAACTAACAAACAAACTAAATATATCCTACTGTTTGTGTTCCACTTGGCTGTATGGCTATTTAAGGTAGTATGCAATTATTTGCATGCAAATACTATGACAAGAGGCAGTTTTTCTAATCATTCCCACAAATCAGTCCTCTCAGGACACCTGAGGCAGACTCATCTCCCCCCCCCCAACACACACACACAACTCATTGGGGCGCATGTATGTATGTATTTTTAGCATAAAATGCACTTTTGGTCCACATGAAGTATAATTTGGTGACAGAGAAACTGATTCATTCTTTTTACAGAACGACTTTACAGTGCATAATTGCAGTTAAATAGTTATTGAATACATATGCTCTAAAGAAGTGTTCTATAGGAGACTTTATTATTAGTCTATTTTTCACTTAAAAATTACTTGAGCATAGTTCAAATCCATTCTGAGGAGTTTCTTAAGTGGCAGTTGTCCTCTTGCAGTAGCATTTTGGGAGGATGATTTCTGGCTTGCATTAAAGGATATACTTCAGAACAGTCTAAGTTAATTTCCTTTCAACCAGATGTCATAGGTTTCTGTATACAAATGCCTCTAAACTCTGAGTCATCTTTCAGTCCTCAATTCTTCAATATCTATTTATATTCTATGCAGGGATTTATTAATGAGTTATAAAGAGTAGGTACATATACTTTCTGAACTAAATTCTATTGTGGTTCTTTTGATAAAAAAGAAACAAATATTTTATATTTTTAAAAGAGATTGCTCATCTTGCCTAGTTTTTTCATTTGCATGCCTTTCATTCATTTTTAAATAGAAAGCATTTTAAAAACATTAATATGTTGCCCATGCTTTGTATAGTTTCTAGCTGAAATACAGAGGAATCTAAGCAGGCTTGGCATTGCACACTTATAATCTCTGTACTGGAGGCTGAAGCAGGAGGACCAAGAATTCAAGGCCAGTCTGGGTTACCTAGTAAAACTGACTCAACAACAGAAGCAAGGGAAATCATGTTCTCAGTGATGGAGGTCAAGGAGTCATTTTGCCAACCAGCAACAATTGCCTTGAAGCATAAAATAATGTGTCTGTTCTAACTGTACAGTTTTTTTGACTTGATTTGTGATGCAATGAATACTTTTCTTTCATCTAGTTATAAAAGTGTGGATTTCTATTCTGTCACTGCAGTCATTACTTCAAGCAATCATTAAAATAACATTTCACTTTAGATAAATAACAACCATCAAATCACAGTTTGTTTTCATTTTGTATCATTATAGACATGCCAAGAATCTAGAGATTAACTGAATGTGGAGATTATCTGAGAAGCATTCATGACAAAAGTTTGTGATGATTTTTGTATCTTAAAATCTTACAATAACTAGGAAAGCAGAAAACAAATAAAATAGGAAGGGGATGGTGCAGGCAGCAGTGTAGCTATTATGAGGAGGAAGAGTAACACATGTAGAAGGGAAATTCATTTGAAAATAGTTTCATTTTAGTGGTTATTTCTGGTGCTCTCTGTGGGATATTTAAGAGTTAATTTTTACTGTCTGAAGATGAATTGTCAGAAGATGATATGTTCTAACCACAGGGAACAGATATATCAACATTAAAAGAATCTGGCAGTAAAGTTAAGCTTGGCTTTTAATCGTCTATCATTCAAATATAATTCACTAAAAACCAAGTATGACCCACAGGCTTATATAGAATTATGATATAAATCCTTTTATTTTGTAATAGTGCAATGAAGCTAGCAATAATAACTATTGCAAAAACCATTAACATTAATTTTTCTCAGTTTACACCTTTGAAAAGGATTACTCCCATATTTCTACATTTCCTTTTCCTCTGGTATCATAACTACATGAATTGAAGCACATTGGTTAAAAGGGGCCAATTGAAAATCTGGTATTCCATCACTATTACAATAATTGAGATATTTTAAGATTTGATTCAGTAAGAATTTTGACTGTCAGAACTCTAAAATTTGTCTATTGGGCCTGGAAAGATGGCTCAACTATTAAGAGCACTGGCTGCTCTTGCAGACAACCAAGGTTTGGTTCCCAACACCCAAGTGAAAGATCATAACCACCTGTAACTTCAATTTCAATTTCTGACATCCTCTTTTTTCCTGCACAGGCATTGTATGCATAGGTGCATGTCACACCACCTCCAGTGGAGCCCGCGTGAGGTACTCTCCATGGGTCGAGGCTGAGAAAACTTCAAAGGAAGAATGCTTCCTGGAGAATGGCTGTGTTAAAAAAGTATGCTGTGTCCTTGGCTGTTCTGCTTTAGTTCTTGTCTTCATTGCTGTCTTTATTCCTGATGTTTCCTCATAAAGGAACTGCTTTGTACCTACTCAGGTCATTAGGCCCACCT
>NW_008358866.1:1524625-1528951 GCF_000622305.1 Nannospalax galili | reverse complement strand
CATTCAGGAGTTTATGAAGAAAATAATAGATGGGTAAATATTGAAGGAAGGAAAGTTTCATGGTATTCACTATAGTTTATGGGTAGGTTAGCTAGATCTAGACCATCTTGGTGCCTTTACTACAAGCCAGCAGCAAAGTATACTTGAATAATTACAGGCAGTATAAGAAACATGGAAAGAAAGAATAGGAAAATAAGGATTAGAGGAAACAAGCCTTTAAAGTTATATGGAGTTATTATAACTTCACCGACCTAGTCATTGGACTCAGCCACCGAAACCTCAAAATTGAGAAAACGGAACCATAAAATTACCAACCATGAAATTTATAAGTAGCTGATGTTGCCAAACCACTAAGGGAAAAGGACAAATAGTCTAAGCACCTGATTAATTAGATAAGAACACTGTACACTGTACTGTATTGCTTTGATTTTGAATTGTATTTCTAAGAAAATGATTAACCATGAAATCAACCTGATGCTTGCACAGTCTTGTTCTGTAACTTGTATAAAATCTGATGCTCCACTTTAGAAAATTACATTCAGATCATCAACCATCTCTTGTGTTGTGTCTGTTTGTCACTCGCCGAATCCTTGCCCACTCTCCAATTCCCTGTTCCCGTTGGACTGAGTGCTCTGGTCTGGGCTAGTCCGTCTCAGGTGCACTTACATTGATTCATGCAAAACACTTATGCACATAATCTTTTTAATTAAATATTTTTTGTATAGAGGATAAAATGTAAAATATTTTGAGCCTACTGTTTTAAACATGTTTTTATTGTACTTTTATTGTTATTTTTATTGCAGTTGGCACTGACTTTTTTATCTTTTGGGACTTTAGAAATTTATCCTGATTAATAAAAATACATTAATCATAAACAAAACCCATTTGGGGTAAAATGAAGTTATGTCAGACTAATATATAAATTGCTTTACTTTCATATGAGCTGAATTTTTCTTTCATAAATTGTAGAATCAAGGTCCTGGTCCCAGCATCTTCCCTAGGTAAGTCCAGTGGGCCCAGCGTGCCTTTACTCCACTAGCCCCTTTCACCCTCCCAACTCCCCTACCGAGTCTCTCCTCCTAGGCAGAGTACAGGCCCATTTCTTGTCTTGGCACCCCAGACACTGGGGCTAACCTCTTGACCCAGAGCCATCAATGCTTCCTGATACTTTGCATCAGGACCAACCCAGTTCCTCCCTATGGCCCCCAGTAACCCTCTAGGCCTGGTCCCACCCTCACCTCCCTTTACTTCCCTGGGTGGTACAGCCACCACCTTCCTGAGACCAGCGTCTGATTAATGACCCTACTCCTAGGCCAGCCCAGGCCCCAAATTCTTGACGGCAGCATCTTTCCTGGAGGGACCCAGACCTTAGGAGTAAGCCTGATATCATCTGAGCCACATCTCACTTGGGCCTCGGTGGGAACTCCTGAAGACTAAAGCAATTAGGCCACTCCAATATAAAATCAAAAGAGAGAACCTGAAGCCTAGACCAACGAGCCTTTCATGCCCAACAAGTAAACCACTAAGGCATAAAAAGTTTACAAAAAGAAGTAGATCTAAACTCAACAAAGTTAGGCTTGAGTCTCACACAAGAATCAGAAACTAGGAAGCTAATTCACATATCAATATCATAAAAAAAAAATAACATGAAAAACCAAAATAATATATTCACCAAGTACCAATAGTTTTCTAGAGGAGTACAATGAGAACTCCCTAGAGATAACACAGGACATGGAACTCAAAAGAACAATTATAAACACATAAAAGAACTCAGTGAATTTGAAGAACACACAAAGAAAGAAATCAAAGAAATAAAGGAAGATAGGGATAAACTTCTGAATGAATTCAGAAAAGATTTAGAAATGCTGAATACTCAAGCTGAAATGAAGAAGGAAGTGAGACACTCAGTAAGCCAATTAGAAATGAGAGGAGAAAGCCTCACCAATAGGATGAATGAAATAGAAAACAGAATATCAAGACTGGAAGATAAAGTGGACAAATTAGACCACTCAAGCAAAGAATATGAAAAAAATTTTAAAAACACAAAAATGGAATATGCAAGAATTGTGTGACACCATAAAAAAATCAAAACTTATGAATAATAGGCATATAGGAAGGAGAAGACTCTCAGGATAATGTTATGGAAGAAAATTACTCAAAATTAAAAATAGACATGCCCATACAAATAAAAGAAGCATATAGTACACCAAATAGACAGGACCAGAAAAGGAACTCTCCATAGCAATCAGAGTAAAAACCAATAAATGTTCAGAACAAAGAAACAATACTGAAAGTTGCAAAAGAAAAACAACAAATCCCATATAAAGGAAAACCCATCAGGATTACATCTGACTTTTCAGTGCAAACTATGAAAGCCTGAAGAGCCTGGACCAAAGTATTCCCAGTTCTAAATGACCACAGATGCCAACCCTGATTACTATACCCAGCCAAAATGTCTGTAAAAGTCTAAGGGGAAAGAAAAATCTTCCATGAGATAAATAGGCTGAAATAATTCATGTCCACAAAACCAGCCTTTCAGAGAGTTCTTGAAGCAATACAAAGAGCTAAAGAATGGAACAACTATACCCAAGGGTTTATGGAAAGAAATTCAATGAAGGTAAAACTGTGTAAATACACAGCTATATCAAGAATGTAAACAGAAATAAAAATGACAAGATTCAATACACATCGTTCATTAATAACTTTAAATATCAATGGGCTGAACTCCCCAGTCAAAAGATACAAGCTAGTTGAGTGGATTAAGAAACAAAACCCATCTTTTTGTTGTCTTCAAAAACTCATCTCACTTTCAAGGACTACCTTAAGGTGAAAGGATGGAAAAAAATATACCAAGCACAAGTTACTAAGAAGAAAGCAGGCATTGCAATTCTAATATCTGATAAAATAGACTTTAAACTAAAACTAATCAAAAGAGACAAAGAAAGCCATTTCATTCTGTTCAAAGGAACAATAATCCAAGAAGATATTACAATAATGAATATATCTTCACCAAACTCTGGTGCACCCAACTTCATAAAAACAATACTACAGGACTTTAAGACCCAAATTAACCCCAACTCATTAATAGTAGGGGACTTCAATACCCCACTATCTCCATTAGATAGGTCAACAGGCCAGAGACTTAACAGAGAGACATCTGAATTAAACAACATATATCAAATGGACCTAACAGACATCTGCCGAATATTCCACCCAAACACCAAAGAATATACATTCTATTCAGCGCCCCATGTAACCATCTCCAAAATTGACCATAGACTGGAGCACAAAACAAATCCCAACAAATACAAAAAGACTGAAATAATTCCATGCATTCTATCCAACAACAATACAATAAAGCTTAAAAACAACACCAGAAGAATCCCCAGTAACCACATGAACACATGGAGATTAAACAACACACTCCTGAATGATGAATGCATCAGAAGAGAAATTAAGAGAGAAATAAAAATACCCCTGGAACTAAATGAAAAGGACACTACAATACAATAAAACCTCTGGGGCACACTGAAAGCAGTCCTTAGAGGGAAGTTTATAGCTCTAAGTGCCTACATTAAAAAATCGGAAAGATCACAAATAAATGATTTCACATTGCAACTCAAGATATTTGAAAAGCAACAGCAAAAGAAACCTAAACCCAGCAGACAAGATGAAATAATAAAAATCAAAGTGTATATTAATGAAATAAAAACAAAGAAAACAATACGAAGAAATAAATGAATCTAAGAGCTGGTTCTTTGAGAAGATAAACAAGACTGATAGACTGCTAGCCCAGATAACCAAAAGAAAGAAAGAGCACCTACAAATGAATGAAGTCAGAGATGAAAGAGGAAACATCACAACAGACACCAAAGGGATCCAGAATATTATAAGAGAATACTTTAAAAACTTATATGCTACTAAATTTGAAAAACTGAAAGAAATGTACATGTACCTAAAAGCATTGGAACCACCAAAGCTGAACCAAGAAGAGATTAACAGCTTCAACAGACCCATAAAACATAAAACATAAGGAAATTGAAGCAGTAATACAAAACCTCCTGACTTAAAAAAGCCCAAGACCGGATGGATTTACAATAGAATTCTACCAGACATTTAAAGAGGACCTACATCTGATACTACTTAAGTTATTCAAAAAGATAGAAACGGAGGGAGAACTTCCATGAAGCCATCATCACTCTAATACCAAAGCCAGGTAAAGATACAACAACAACAAAACTATAGACCCATATCTTTAATGAACATAGAAGCAAAAGTTCTCAACAGGATACTTGCAAACCACATACAAACACACATCAGAAAGAT
>NW_008358866.1:1513097-1524452 GCF_000622305.1 Nannospalax galili | reverse complement strand
TGCACAGAAACTTTTTAGTTTAATGAGGTCTCACTTGTTGATTGCTGACCTTAATGCCTGAGCAGCTGATGTCTGATTTAGAAAGTACTTTCCTACACCTACTCACAGCCAACATCATTCTAAATGGAGAAAAACTGGAAGCATTCCCATTGAAATCAGGAACCAGACAAGGCTGTCCACTATCTCCACTCTTGCAAGAGCAATAAGGCAAGAAAAAGAAATTAAATGAGTAATAATTGGAAAGAAAGATTTCAAATTATCCCTTTTTGACAATGATATGATACCTGAGATGCCAAAATTCCAACAGAAAACTCCTAGAAATTAATAACACGTTCAGTAAAGTGCCAGGTTACAAAATTAATCTACAAAAGTCTGTAGCCTTTCTATACACCAATAACAAACAATCAAAGAAAGAGTACATGGAAACACTCCCTTTCACAATAGCTGCAATATATATGTATGTATGTATCTGGGAATAAACCTGACCAAAGACATTAAAGACTTCTACAGTAAAAATTTTAAAACCTTAAAGACAGAGACTGAGGAAGACATCAGAAGATAGAAGGACCTTCCATGCTCATGGATTGGAGGAATTAATATTGAGAATATGAGCATCTTACCAAAATCCATTTATAGATTCAATGCAATGCCCATCAAAATCCCCATGACATTTTTCAATAATTAAAAAAAATAAATCCTAAGATTCACATGGAAGCACAAAAGACCTCGGAAAAACCAAAGCAACCCTGAGCACTAAGAGCAATGCCGGGGAGATTACTATACCAGATATTAAACTGTATTACAGAGCTATAGTCATAAAAATGACATGATACTGGCTCAAAAATAGACCCATAGATCAATGGAGCAGAATGGAAGACACAAATATGTGTACATTCAATTTCAGCCATCTGATATTTGACAAAGGAACCAAGAACATTCACTGGAGGAATGACAGCATGTTCAACAAAGGGTGCTGGCTAAACTGGATCTCCACCTGTAGAAGAATGAAACCAAACCCCTATCTTGAAACTAAACTCCTATCTTTCACCTTGCACAAAAGTCAACTCCAAATGGATCAAAGGCCTCAATGTGAAGCCTGAAACTGTTAGAAGAAAACATTGGCAATAACCTACAAGATATAGGTGTAGGAAAGGATTCTCTTAACCAGACATCAACTGCCCAGGAAACACTGTCAAGAATCAACAAATGGGACCTCATTAAACTAAAAAGCTTCTGTGCATCAAAAGAAGCAACCAAGGAAGTGAAGAGAAAACCCACAGAATAGGAGAACATCTTCACCAGTGACACATCTGACAGGGGTTTACCATCCAGAATATATAATGAACTCAACAAACAAAGTATCAAGAAAGGAAGTAACACAATCAAAAGATGGGCTAAGGAACTGAAGAGAGAGTTCTCAAAAGAAGAAATAGAGATGGCTAAGAAGCATCTTAAAAGGTGTTCAACATCATTACTAATTATGAAATGAAAATTAAAATCACTTTAAGATTTCATCTTACCCCAGTCAGACTGGCTAAGATCAAGAAAACAAATGATACCAAATGTTCGAGAGGATGTGGGGAAAGGGGAACACTCATCCACTGCTGGTGGCACTGCAAGCTTGTTCAACCCCTATGGAAAGCAGTGTGGAGAACTCTTTAAAAACTACAAATGAACCTACCATTTGACCCAGTTATACCACTCCTTGGCATATACTCAAAGAACTCATCCTATTGCAGAGACACTTGTACATCCATGTTTGTTGCTGCTCTTTTCACAGTAGCTAAGAGGTGGTAGCAACCTAAGTGTCCCTCAATTGACGAGAGAATAATGAAAATGTGGTTCATTTATATGATGGAGTTTTACTCAGCAGTAAAGAAAGATTAAATCATGAAATTTCCAGGTAAATGGATGGAACGAGAAACTGTTATACTAAGTGAAGTAACACAGGCTCAGAAAAAAAAAATCGACATATATTCTCCCTCATATTTGGATCCTAGGACCAAAATTCTGATAAGTGAGTTTATATCCAGACATAACTACAGGAACCAGGATAATGAAGAGGAACCAGGGAAGTTAAGGAAAAGAAAGAATCTGAAATAGAAGAACAGTAGGTAATGGGTGTTAACAAGGTACATATGGATAATAATGGGGTTATTTTTGAGGGGAGGAGGGAGGGATGGTTATACAAAAAACCTACAGGATAAAGGGTAAGAAGGAGCTCAAGAAATGTGGGATAATAGGAGAAGGGTATTATTAAGGGAGAAATGAAAAAAAACGAGGCACCTTAAATGGGGAAATCATGGTGGAAGGATTAGACAATGAGAGAGATAAATAATGCCTAGCTAGTTTTAGAAAACCAGAGGGAACCATATTAGGCCAACAACATACTGACAAATTATGCATACAACCAGATCAAAGAATGTATTATATGCCTAGGCAAGGTTTACCTGAGAGCACTGGGTCTTTTCCCAAGCTCTTTCTACATGGCATATGGTATTTAAAAGTACCAGACTGGTGGAATTATCCTTCTTGGATGTTTAACAGCCATACTTTGAGGCCTATACTAATTTGGTCAAGGGGACATAAAGGACATTTTTTGCTCCTTGCCCTCCTAGATCGACTAAGTTCCAGGGGACTACAAACATCTCTCAAAATGTCCTGTAACTGTGGTGAGTCACCTGTCCTCTTGAGCAAGGAGGCCATGGAGACCCCACCAGATGGACCAGTCTACAAACAAGAGGGTCAACACAGAGGGAACATCTCCTACATGCTTCCAAGTGAAGCCAGCCTTGGTTGAACAGGACCTTTGACCTATCTTCACACTGACGGAACTGGTAAAAGAAAGGAACAGATCCTCAAATGACCTTAAGGGTGAAAATAAATTTTGGGGGGCTGGAGAGATGGCTCAGCAGTTAAGAGCACTGCCTGCTCTTGTAGAGGACCTGGGTTTGAATCCCGGCACCCACATGGTGGCTATGAACCATCTTTAACTCCAGTTCTGGGGGAATCTGAAGCCCTCTTCTGACCTCTGTGGCATTGCACAACATGGGTGCACACACATACATGCAGGCAATACACTCATACACATAAAATAAAAATAATAAATAAAATATTTTTTAAAAAATAAATTGTTTCATCCGGGCCAACTGTAGGGTCTTAAACACCCAAAAGGAAAGTATAATCAGAGATTAATGGGGTCAATATAATTTTTAAGAGTCCATATGTATAGCTAAAGGCTATATAATAAGAAACAATGCCAGACAGGAGATACCTTTCTTTGAGTTATTTGTCAAGGTGGCGCAAGAGACTCCCAGACACTAACCCAGTGTAGAACTGGAAAATGAACAGCAGACTCCAATCTTATCTAAAGGAATATTGACAACTGATTGCTGCTAGATAAGGAACAGCTGATCTTCCTAAAACAAGGATCTCTAGATAGGCTGACTAGATTCAGAAGACGGACAAGCACTAGAGAATGGCTGGGGGATGTCGACAACACAGAGGACAGTAACAGGGATGACGGAGTACATGGGCTCCAGTATGTGGGAGGGGAGGCTATGGGAGGGTGACATTTGGCAAGTGGGTGAATAAGATGAATAAGACTGTGTGGTATGTTCTATATGATATACACACAGAAAAATCAACAAATTAGAAAAAAAGATATATTTGAGGAGGTAGCATAAAAATTTACTTCATGTTAAATAGTAGATGTGATAAACATTACCAGTGAAACCTACCAGATGACTGTATATCCATACTCAGGTACTAAGGATCTGAATGTAACCCACTGTGACTAGTAATCATCAGATATATAGAGATTAAAGACACATGTGCAAACATCTGTTAGTAGCATTAACAATATAGGAAATAGAGTATTTTAAAATGAAATGGAGATCTTTTTTAAAGGGTAAAAACTCAATTTTATATCTTACAGGGTTTATACTGAGTTCAATATAGTGGGGGGGGTCACTTGGGATGTGGGTATATAGATGAATAAGATTGTTTGGGATGTTCTATATGAAATACACACAAAGAATCAATCAATAAAAATGAGTTATATTTGAGGAAGAAGAATAAAAATTTGCTTCATGTTAATTAGCAGAGGCAAAAAACGTTACCATTGAAATCTACCTGACGACTTTACATCCATGCTCAGATGCCAAGGATCTCAGAAAGTAACTTACTGTGACTAGTAATAATCAGATAGATAGAGATTAGAAATGCATGTGCAAACATTTTAGTGTTAACTGCATTAAAAATGAATTTTTCTGTATGAAACTGTGTATTTTAATAATGAAATGGAGATCTCTTTTTTAAAGCTTAAGGCCTCATTTAATTTTATATCTTATAGGATTTATACTGAGTACAATATTCTATAACTGTATTAATTCAACTGTAAACCTAAAAATTTACAGCCAATTTTGAAAGAGCTGCATCTTAGCTCTGGAAACTGTTATTGAATATGTCAATGCTGCTGTAATGAAATGCTTCTTCTAATTATGTGGTTATTAAATAAATAATTTAAAAAATTGTAGAATCAAATTTTTTTACATTAGTGTTTTTTTTTTGTTTGTTTTCTATTTCAATTTTGTTTGTTTGAGAAAGGGTTTCTGTGTAGCTCCAGCTGGTTTATAACTCACTATGTAGACAACTTGATCTCATAGAGATCTGCTTGCTCTGCCTCTTGAGTTCTGGGATTAAAGGCGTGTGCCATGTGAAGAGTGTCCATTTCAAAGTATATGTGGCAGCTGATCACATTGCATCCATGGATGTCAGAAAGAGCGAGATAAAACACGGAGCTCAGCTCATATTCTCCTTTGTTCCCCTTTTCTTCAGTTTGGAACCTCACTCCATGGTATGGTGCTGTCGGCCCTACATACCAAGTAAGCTTCTCTAGAACACTCTTCTAAAAGGCACACCCAGAATCATGTCCCCAAGCACTTTTCAATTCTAGCCATCTTGACAATGATATCTATTCATAACATACTAGTTCCTTGTCTCTCTTTCTGCCATCTTAGTGCATACATCTCCTTTGACTTTGTGTCTTAAGAGGATATTGCCAAAATAAGCACTTGTTCTTAATCAGAATTCTATGGAGCTTTTCTATATACACTAGAATCTGGACTTAGTGGTCTATGTCTTCTCCCCTGCAGTTGCGTATTACTAGTTTTGATGAAAACTATGAAGGTTGTAAAATCTAGAATGAAGTTCTTCTCACTCATTTTAATTACAACAATGCCAAATATTTTTACTATGTATCTAAGGGGAAAATGGAGTCAGGGTTCTACTGAGAATGTCAGGTTGGCCTTGAACTTAAGATCCTCTTGTCTCAGCCTCCTAAGGGCTCCCATTGCATATAGGTACTACTAGGGAGGCTCAAAACTCTACTAATTTTTGTAAGCCAACCCTTAATGTCAGCAGAACTCTTGTCATAATTTTGCATGTGTATATGCTTTGAGAATTATAAATAATTGTCTTAATTTCATTTTCCGTTAAATGCTTCTAACTATTAATGACATTATCATGCATTGGCGATACTTTGGTTCCTTGCTCCCCCAAAAAACAGACTGCTCAAACAAGAACAACAAAAAAGACAAGTGTGTCTCTTCCAGCATTCCACCAGATCAGGAAATTATCTGCTTTGATTTTTGTTGGTTTGCTGCTTTCATGGATGCCCTTTCCTGGATGCTGAATGTTATCACTTTTTTAGTATTAGGTCCTCTTACCTCTGATTTGTGATATCATTAGAGAAATAACAAGAATGATCAGTATTCTTTAACATGTCTGAGACACTATTCTAAGCATTTATTTAAATCAGAAACAATGCTACAAAGTAGGTGCCCAGAAAATACTAAATACAACTTATGGTGATGAAAATACCTGTCCCATGATCTGAGGCCAGTAAACATCAGAATTTAAATGTAAAATTCTGCTGGCTGGCTAAAAAAGTATTCCTAATGGAGGAAGTGTCACATGCTCTGCCATTTGAAATACAAATAGGTTACCCCTTTCAGTGCCACATTTCCCTTCCTTTTAGAAATACTTCTTATATTCAAATTTCCTTTTCTTTTTTTATTACCCTTTACTCTGGATACTTCAAAATGAAGATTCTTAAAATGTTTTTTTCAATACTTAATTTTTTTAATCATTATTTTATGTGTATATTACTTGCATGTGGGTAGATACAGAAAAGTAGAAATTTCAAAACTAGGAAAGACAGTTAAAAACTTCCAATGGATAATCCAGGAAGGAGAAATAAGCAAAAAGTTATTATGATCTAGTTGAGGGGAAGAGAGCGAAATTCTAAAGGCGTTGATATTTTATTTAATGCTTTGAAGTTTTATGTCTGAAGTTTCAGGTTGAATTTTTTCAGTATTTTTCTCTTTCACATCATATATTTCTTTCATATCATATATTGATTTCCTTATTTCAGACAGCCATTTATATTCTCTTTGAATCAGCTCAGGAGTTCATTTGTATTCTTTTTGATTCTGTTGAATATTATTACAAAATTATTCTTTTGATTATTTGTGATTTCATCTAACTCATTGTAATTGAGCTCATTTCTATTTAACTGATTTTTTTTTTGGAAAAGTAATGCTGCCTTATTTTTCATATTCTTGCATTTGTGTCCTAGGACTTGTATTCTGGGCTTGGGTCCTTGATTAGATGGTTTTAAGTTACATATTTCTTTCAGTCAAAGTATTTGAAATTTTTTTTAATCTTTTTTTTTTTTTTTTTTTGAGACAGGGCCCCCTAGAGCCCTAGCTGGCCTTGAACTCATTATATAGATCAGGTTGGCTTTGAACTCACAGAAATTTGCCTGCCTCTGCCTCCTGAGTGCTGAAATTAATTTGAAATATCTCAATAGAACTAGATTGTAGTTTGATTGAGGTAACAGTTCTCCACACTAGATGGGGGATGTAGCTCCATAGGTTAACTCTCAGGCCACATGCTCAGGAAACCAGTCCTGAACTCCAGCATCACTCCGAGAGTAGAATAGCAACTGTAGAAGCAAACAAAACTGATGAGTAATCCAAGACTTTTTAACACCCTTTTCAAATTTAGTAATTTTGGGTATGCAAAAGAATAAAAAAGCTAACATGTTGTGTGCTAGCTACATTATTAGTTACTAAGAGCAGGAATGAGAAGAAAATAAGCAGGGTATGACTTGTGAGGGGTAATAGTGACAGAAGAAGGGGGGGGCTGGAGAGATGGCTCAGTGGTTAAGAACACTGGCTGCTCTTACAGAGGACTTGGGTTCATTTCCTAGCACCAAATAGCCGCTAAGAACCATCTATAACTCCAGTTCCAGGGGAATTCAATGCCTTCTTCCGACCTCTGCATGCATTGCACAACACAGGTGCACTTACATACGTGCAAGTAATACAGTCATATTCATAAAAAAAAATAATTAGAAAGATAAAAAAGAAGTAGATAAGCCAGCTTCAACTAAAGGTAGAAAGAATGAGAGGAATAAAGGAATGCAAACAGCTTAAAACAACCCTATAAATAAGGAAGCTGAGACAAAGACTTCCCAACTTCAGAACAACCCGTGTTCTTTGGGAAAATCTATTTAAAACAAACGAATAAAACCGAACATAAAACAATTCATGGGACAACATTAAACAATAGCAGAAACCAATGGAAAAGAGCAGAAAAAACTGTCAACTACTTTGAAACTAGATATTAAACAATGGAAGTAAAAAGTGGATGGGCGTGCAGGATCTGTGCCTTTGTGGTTCTTCAAATGAACATAGATTCAGGGTCTGTCTCTATTAATTTTCTTACATGAGTGCAGGTACAGAGCTTTCCTCTATGCATTCCATTGACATGGATAAAGTTTCAGAGTCTGGTCTGTGTAGTTCATTTCAGTCTAAGGCTCAGACCAGATTTTCACCTTGTGGAACACTGCCTGGTTATGACAGATTTTCCCCTTTAATGAGGAAAGATTCTGTAGGCCAAGCCTCAGAGAATAGTTTCCTAACACTTGGCTGTGGGTCCTCAGAGTGAACACTGTAAAGAAGGAACTATGCCTAAGGCTGTCTAGACACTGGCTCCACAGAGGTCTTTAAAAAAAATTAAAACAAGAACATTTTTAAAATGAATTTTTGTGGGACTGGAGTGATGCCTCAGGTGTTAAAACCATGGTCTGTTCTTGTAGAGGACCAAGGTTTGGCTCCCAGCACCTACATGGCAGTTAACAATGTCTATAACTTCAGTCCAAAAATCTAATGACCTCTCTGACCTCCGTGGTCATTGCATAACACAGGTACACTTACATACATACAGGCAATATACTCAGGCATAAGTAATAAATAAAATATTTTTAAATGAATTTTTGCAAATTTCATAGAATACATTTTGGTCAAATTTAGATTCCCTTGCCCTACCTGCACCCTCCCTTACTACCCCAGGCTGAATTTCATGTATTCAATTATGTATATTATACATATATATTATATATACATATAATATACTGCATATGCCTACATAGTCAAATATGTGTTCCCAAATGTCTTTTGGTGTGATTCCATCCACTGGAGCCTAGTTAACCTACCAGAGTCACACACTTAAAAATACTGACTCTCCCCTCTCAGCAGCCATCTATTGACAACATTTCCTCAGGTATGGTTGGGGTTCTTAACCACTGCTGTAAGACTTTGTTCAGATTTTGTGTGGTTGGAAATTATGTGGGACTTGTACATGCTGTCTCCATTGCTGTGACTTCATATGAATAGCTGGGTAACTATATAAAACTCTGTTTCCTTGTGATCATCCACCACCTCTGGCTCTTACAATCTTTTCACCACCTCTTCCAAAATAAACCCTGAGCCTTTGGAGACAGAAGTTAAATATATGTGTCCAATTCTGGTTTAATAACTCTGTAGGTTTATTTTTTTCTACGTGTTGGCCAGTTGTGGATTTCTGGATTCTGTATTCTGTATCACCATCTGTTGCATAGGGAAGTTCTCTGGTGAAGTTGAGAGACACATTAATCTATTAGTCTTAAGAAGTCATTTGGAGTCAGTTTAATATTATCTATTTAGCTGAATAATAGTATGGGGCCCTTCCCTATGGCCTGGGGCCTATGTAGCTCCATGTCCCTAAGCCTGATAGCAATATCAGGTATGGGCTCCATCTTATGAAGTAGACCTTAAATCCAGTTAGAAAGTGAGTGGTTGCTCCAATAAAAATCAGGTGGAGGAAATTTGGGGCGGGATAACAAACACTAAAGGCCTTTTAAAAAAGACATCTAGAAACCTGAAAGTATAGAAGTTTTTTAAGCATTTATATGTATACAATATAAAAGGAGATTAAAATGAATTACATTATAATAGGGGACAGTGCCCTAGTAGATACCATAGGCCAGAAAATTAAAAGGCCAATGCTAGGGATGGGCTCCCTCTTTTGAGGCTGTTCACCAGGAGTCTTATAGACCCTCAAACAATACTGATCATTGGCCCTGCTCTTGGGAACTCACCAAAACTTGATGGTAAGACCCTACTGTTGAAGACACTCCATATGTGAGTTTTAGAAGAAGCAAGGGAAATCAAGCTGGTACTGACATGAAAGCTCAATCTCTATTGACTGGCTTTCAAAGTGACAGAAGGTGCTATGCATGCTACCAGAAGAAAAATATGAAGCACCGGCCTTTTTAAATGGCTTCTTGCCACTGTTCGCATCAGTGCCATAAAGAGAGGAATTTCCAGGCACCTGCATGGCATGCAGACCCCAGGATCCTCTGGTTCAATTTCAGATCTGTTCAGTGATATGCTCTGGGTTGTTCATGACTTTGAGTCTATGATTCCCAGGCTGGTATCTATACCTCTCTGCCAGCACAATTGTCACTCATGGCAGCTCTTGTCTCTTCATGGCCCCTCTGCCTCTTTCTCTTTTTTGTCTCTCTTTTTTAGACAATGACAAAAGTAGAATAATTCGGAAACAAGCAGAATGTTTGACACATATTGTATTAATCGTGGCTCTCCAAAGAAACAGAACCAGTAGAATGACTATATATGTATAGCAAATTATCACCTTAGCTCACAGGATAGAGTCTGAGTAGTCCAACAATGGCTGCACCACACTGGAGAGGCTGAGAATCCGTAGTCGCTCAGTCCACAAGGCTGGATGTCTCAGTAGTCCCAATCGGCTCTGAAGGTTTGACAATTCCAAAAGATCAGCTAGTCTTCAGTCTACAGCAGAAAAATGAACTCACCAGCAAGAGAGAAGGCAAGCAGCAAGAAGCCAGGGTTCTCCTCTGCCATGGCCTTTTATAGGGGCTGCCATCAGAAGGTAACACCCACATTTAGGGTGTGTCTTCCACCTTCAGATGATCCAATCAAGAAGATCTCTGTCATTTCAGTTAATCCCAGATCCAATCAAGTTGACACTCAGGATTAGCCATCATACATATTGAATATAAAAATGCCCAAATTTATGAACCATGAACACAAGAATGTACTGGCACAGAAAATATGATCAATCAAATCATAACAGAAAATTTCTCAACTCTTGGGGTAAATGGCTATCTAGATAAAGAAAGGGTTTAGAATGTTAAATAGAGAAGACCAGAAAAGTATCTCCTCATAGCATATTAGAGTTAAGGAACAGAGTATATAGCAGAAAGAAAATACAGAAAGCCAAGAGAAGCTACAAGTCACAAATACAGGCAATTAGAATAACAGCAGATTTCTCAACAGAGACTCCAAAAGCCAAGCCAAGAAGATCATTATATTTTCAGCTCTGAAACATAACTCACAACAAAGCTAGCAATATCCAGCAAACGTAAATTACAATGGAAGGAGAAAAACTTTCTAGGATAAGCACAAGTTAAAAAACTTCATGAACACTAAGCCAATATTATAGAAGGCATTTAAAGTAATTTTACGCATTGAAGAGAAGTATGAGTTCATTCATGAGGCTAGAGGAAAGAAAAAAATACTGCACTAAAATAGTAAACAAACAAATGAAAATTAGAAAAACACAAAAGACTACAAAACAACAAAATGTCAGGGATAAGTACATGTGTTTCAGTAATAATTCAAAACAATATTGATCTCAGTTCTCTAATCAAAATACACAGAAATGCAGGACCCATTATTTGTTGCCTATGAGAGATTTACTTCACCAGCAAGTAGAAAAGCAGCCTAATGGTGAAAGGATAGAAAACAGTCCAAGCAAATGGAATGAGAAGGCAAGAAGGTGTAGATTTTCTGTCTAATAAAATAGAATCCAAATGAAACACAGAAGAGAAAGAACACTACTTAAACTGATTAAAGTAACAATAAATCCACAAGCCATATATATATATATATATATATATATATATATATAAACTCAACATTGACA
>NW_008358866.1:1462164-1513069 GCF_000622305.1 Nannospalax galili | reverse complement strand
TAAATTAATAAAAAAAAAAAGAGTGGGTAAATTCAGCACCCCATTCTCACTGTTCTCACTCTGGACTGGCTAAATGAAGGAAAGTCATAGTTAAATATCATTACGGATCAAACAAACTTAGAAGATATGAACAGAATAATATAAAATACACATTCTTCCTCCACACGATCCTGTAACTTTCTCAAAAACTAGAGGTTGGGTTTGGTTCCCAACACCCACATGGCAGTTAACAATTGTCCATAACTCCAATTCCAGGGGAATCTGACTCTGGCCATGGCCAGACCATGACCTCCATGGCCATTGTAGAACATGGGTGCACTTACATACATGTAGGCAAGACACTCCTACACATAAAATAATAATAATAATAATATATAAATTAAAAATAAAATGAGAACCTGTGAGATACAATAGAAGTGCTTCTAAGAGGGAAGCTTATAGCTACAATTGTCTACACTGAACACAGAAATATCAAGTAAATAACAATTATGTTATGGTCTCAGCAAAATAAGGACAAGCCAAACTCCAAATCAGTAGACAGAAATCAACAATAAAATCAGGGGAGAAATTTTGGAAGTAAAATGAACAGTGCAAATAATTAAGCAATCAGCTGGCCCTTTGAAAAGACTAGACTGGTAAATTCTTAGCCAAAACAGACAAAAGAAAGAAGTCTGTAATTAATAAAATTAGATATAATAAAAGATATCACAACATATTTCAACAAAATTCAAAAGATCATTAGGGTATATTTTGAAAACATATTCCAATAAATTTGAAGACTTAGAAGACATAGATATCTATCTAGACATATAAAACCTACCAATATTAAATCAAGAGGATAGAAACTAAAAACTAAATCCACAATAAACAATGAGAAGTCTCTCAACTCAAAACTCTCCCAACAAAATTTAAGCCAAAATGGACTCACTGCTTAATCCATCCACTTCTTTAAAGGGCTAACACCAATGCTGTTCAAACTATTCCATATAGAAATTCAACATATACTTCAAAAGTCATTTTAAGAAACCAGTGTTTCAGTTCCTCCACAAGTTCATGCCTTGACATCCCTTGATGATGTACCGTGATGATGAAGTATAAATCAAATGACCCCTTTCCTCCCTGTGTTACTTTGTTCAGTCAACAGAGAAGCAATTTAACAAGATTCAATGTAATTCCTAGCAAGATTACAATGTTATTCTTCTTAGAACTGTAAAAACCAACCTAAAATTCATTTGGAAACACAAGAGATCCTAGATAGATCAAATATCATGAGCTGTAAGAACAGTTGTAGAAATATTGCCATATCGATTTAAGGTTATTCAGAGCCATAGTAATCAAAATAGCATGGTATTGGCTCAAGACCAGTCATGTAGGCCAATGAACTAGAAAATATGACCCAAAGCTAAACCTGTACACTATAGCCACCTCATTCTGCTTTTTTTTTAAAAAACACAAAGATGCTAAAATAATATATTTGAGGAAAGAAATGATTCAACAAATGATTCTGGGAAAATTGAACAGTTATACATAGAAAAATAAAACTAGATTCCCTATCTCTCATCCAGTACAAAAATTTATTAAAATGAATCAAAGACCTTAATTTAAGGCCTCAAACTCTGAAGCTGTTAGTAGAAAACATAGAAAAAAGACTCAGAGATATAGGCATGGAAAGATCTTTTAGAAAAGGACTCCAATTGGCCAGTAAATAATGACAGAAAAATTGACAAATGGGAGTGCATGAAATTAAAAAATTTCTCTACAATAAAAGGAAAAATAGAATGAAGAAACAACCTATTGAACAAGAGAAATATCTTTGTTATCTATACATTTTGAATTTACAATGAACTCATAAAATTAAATACAAAAAAAACATTAAAATCAAGTAAGGAATAAATAAATAGTACTCAGAAGATGAAATGAGAACAATTAATAAACATTTAGAAAAATGTTCATCATTTCTGGGGAAATGAAAATTAAAACGACACTAAGACTTTATCTCATTCCAGCCAGGATGAGTATTTTAAGTAATCAAACAGCAAATAATGCTGAGGATATAGAAAAGGGAAACTTCATACATTACTAATGGGAGTGCAAAGTGGTTGAGCCCTATGGAAATCAGATAAATAGAATGATATAGATATATACCCAAAGGACATTAAATCAATATATCACAGAGATACTGATACGTCTACATTTGTTGCAGCATTATCCACAATAACCAAGTTATGAATTCCACCAAGATGTCTGGCAATAGATGAATGAATAAAGGAAGCATGCTATATATACATAGTTTTATTCAGCCATAAATTAAAATGAAATTATGTCTTTACAATTAAATGGATATATATATAATTATCAGAATAACTAATATTCCATGTTTTCACTCATTTGCAGATTCTGGATTACATATTATTAATAAAGCATACACATAGAGAGGAGGGAGAAAGGAGGAAGAGGAAGGAATTAGAGGGAATCTTGTTAAAGTACATGATTTATTTAAAAATTTTATTTATGAAACCTATCACTAGATACAATCACTTTTCAATAAAAAAGGAAGCCAGGATAGCAGAAAATTTTGCATGAGATGCACATGAGTATAGCTTATTTTTTATTCTGTAAACTATGAAATGTGACTCTTCCTCCCACCTAAAAATCTTTAAGAGAGACTGCACAGAGCTGACAAGGTGGCGTAATGGGTAAGGGTACTTATTACTAACCCTCACGGCGTGAGTTTGATGCTCAGGAGAAAAATGACAACTGACTCCAAGTTTTCCTCTGTTCCTCACAGATGCACTGTGGTGTGCTTGTACACACACCATAAATAAATCAACAAATAAATAGACTGCACATATATTTCAATACTTACTTGTGCATATGCCATTTGAAAATTGACCAAGGTGCTGGATGTGCAAGAGCATGAATCACACTGAATTCAAGTAACCACACATTTGGAAGATGGAGAGCTGTCTTCCATATTCCACAGGTAATGCATCTTGAATCATGTTTCAAGTCGGCAAAACATTAGCACGGGTCTGGTGTCACTTCAAGTTAAATAAGAACCGATTTAATGTGATAGATAAATTTACATATAAGTGAATAAAATGTCCAAAGCAGTTTTTTCCCCTTTGTGATGCATGCATGAATGAGTTCTTTTGACACAGTACCGTGACCAATTCCATTATTTCAAAATTCCTCTTAGCAGAATGAGAGTAGCAACAGAGGTATCACTGATGATGCTTAAAATGTTTTATGCCAATGTTTCAAATGGAGACATTTATGTTGTGTTTGAAACACTTTGTGGATTTTCAATTATAAAAGAGTTATTTTTAAACATATTGGGAATCATTTTTCTGGAATCAATTGACTGGTATAATTGTTATTCTGACTCCTATGTGTTCATTTTCTTTTGATCTATTATCAAATTGCCACAAACAGCAGCTAAAACAGCACATCATTTGTTCTCAGTTGCTATAACCCATGTGTGCTAGTGTGCCCTATGCTATCTTCTGTTCTCAGTCTTAGAGAGATGATCCAAGTATCAGTAGAGCCTGTACATTGATCTGAGATGGAATTCTGTATTAAGACCATATAGTTAACAGGACAGAAATCCCCTAGCTACAATTTCTTGCCACTGAACCTTCTTCACAAGGCAG
Organism: Nannospalax galili; assembly: GCF_000622305.1. NCBI lineage: Eukaryota > Metazoa > Chordata > Mammalia > Rodentia > Spalacidae > Nannospalax > Nannospalax galili. The sequence goes on along the minus strand of NW_008358866.1, from coordinate 1,509,416 downwards.
TTAATGTCATGGCATCATATCCCTTTTTACCCCAGTGTCCTAAGATGGATGATGGACATGCTAACGTGGTGTACATAAAGCACCTGTAGAAGCAGGAATAAACACTAAGCTCCATGGAAAACAACAGAAGATTCTACTGTAGTGTACAAAGCTGCAGAATCTGAGTCACATTAAGCCTTTAAAATGATCTTAAGAAGTTTCTTTAAAATGTCTTAGTCATACTCTTGGCTACCGAAGTTGCTGAGAGTAAGGGGGCAGTTGAGTGCTCAATCTTAAACAGGACATTTAAATCAAACCTCTAAGGCTCAGGGAATATTGAAGAAGATGGGGCAGAAGAATGTAAGAGTCAGAAAGACAGGGAGAAGGGCTGCAAAATACCTTCTTCTAGAGATAATATGGCCATTGAAATCATCAACTCACAGCAACTGTAGTTGAATGCACCTGGGCCTGAAAAAGGCTGGGCCTGTCAACAGTCAGGATAGAGGAGGGGCTCATAAAAACCACCCATCCTTGTTGAATTATTGGATACTGTTGGATTCTTGTGGAGAAGAAGTTATTATATTCAGTTGGATACCCACAGGTGAGCCACCAGATTCCAATGAACATTTCCAAAAAACATGCCATTCAGATGCCCCTGATTAAATTCAGTGGGTCACAAAATAGGACAAAAGGACATGAACATGAGAAAGGGACCTGTTAGAGAGGGGTAAATTGACAGGGGTGAAAGGGGAACAAGAGAGATTGGGTGAGAATAATCAGAATACTTTATATTCATGTATGAGATGGTCAAAGAAAAATTTAATTTATAAAAAAATATTAGTCATAGATGGATTTTCCAAAAGACAGGACAAAAGATGGAAAATACTTGGAATTTAAAGATGCCCTTTGGAGGCTCCACTCTGTGCAAGACAGTAATATGTCCACATTAAGTTATTAAGATAATTGCTACAACTTAAGTATTGGATATATAACATGACCCAAAATAAATCTTTTCTTTTTGCTCATTTGATTCCAAATTTCTGTTCATATTGTTGACTCAATATTTTCTGTTCCATTATATTTATAAAATTTCACACCCAATGTATAAATCTGGCATACCTGCATTATCTAATAGATCAAATGCTCTTTATACTACTTTTAGACATCCTGTCAGGTATTTTTTTGATATTTAACTTGCTAATTGGAATTCCTTCCTACTCTTTCCTTTTATTAGCTAGTCTTTTGTCTAGTACCCTAAGCAATTATTACTTTCAACTTATTTTTTAACAGAATTTTTTAAAGCATGTGCATTCCATATCTGCCCATGTTCAGTAATGCAAACAAGGACAAATCATTCGTATGGGGTCAGCTAAGAACTCAGAAAGAGCAGCCATGCATTCTTAAATTGCATTGTACATCTCAGAACACCACAAAACCTGCATTGATTTAGCTCTACTAGACCTCTAGCTTTTCAAGGATATGCCTCCTTTGACAGTTTCTCTGTAATTTAATCTCATATACACCATGCTTGAGTGTGCATAAAGTCTGATACATATGAAAGTCAAAACTCACCAATATTGATCTAGAACACCATACATGCTAAAATTACCAGTCTTTAGATTTTCACGTTCTTGTGCACACAGTGCTTCTTGGACTCCCCAGCCTGCTACTCCCACCACCTACACTAGAAATCAAAATTAAAGCCCAATTTTGTTCCCATGCTAACCTGAGTACGGATATCTCTCTAAAAATAAATGACAAAGGTTCATTTTGCATTCAATCAAAAACTAATTCTCTGGTAAAGTCAAAAGATGATCCAAATCAGTCTCCTTTCTAACTCACTTCAAAGATCTCTCATCATAATTGCTACTTCATTGCAGCTGTCAGTCTTGCATTCCAGGTGAGTCACTCCATGGTATTGTGACTCTGATCAGTTTTACTTGTCAGATCCTTGACTGATCCAGCCCTCTACTCACTTTATGTTAGCTTTATATAAAAATTACAATATGAAAATCCAAAGTGTAAAATCTTACTTGATTAAAAATTGTCAGTCTGTATGTTATTTATGAAATGATTTTTCTCAATAAACTCACAATTATTTCCACTCAAAATTCAGTGGATTTAGAGAATTGAAACCAACTGCTTGTTATAGACACTGAATTAAAAAATTTAAAATGGAAGGTAGCATGCACTAATTTTTCACTCAAATTAACTGACATATAATAGCAGTTTTATGAATTTGTATATAAAAGTCATTGGAATTATACGCCATCTATAAAAGAGAATTATGACTAATCAAAGAAATACCAAGTGACTTTCTTAAAATCAATTGCAAGTATATATTTTTCTATTTTACTATTTAAGTAATAATATAAACATGTACAGACATACCTGAGGGTAGCTCTGTTTAGCTATACAGAAAGAATTCTTGAGAATTCTAAGGCATAAGTTACAAAAAGAAAGCTCAGTGAAAAAGTAGAGCAGATACACATGCACAAGGCTTGAGAGGAGACCCTACTTACTGATCAATTCAAATGCTGTCTGAAAGGGGTACGTTTTAATCTTTTTTTAAACTAAATAATTTATTGAGAATTTCATAATGCATATAAGGTGTTTTGATCGTATCCATGCCCACTCCCTCCCCTCCATCTCCTCCCATATCTCCCGATCACTTATTTCTGATAATTTCATGTATTCTTCTTTGATTGATTAATTTTTATGGGACTTTTGGCTACTCTAACATTCCTCCCTCTGAAGAGGTAACAATAAAATCTTTTAAGGATTAGAAAAACGCTCTCAAATATTTTCGACATTTTTGGCCTTTGGAACAGAGTATGTTGCTAAGAGGCCCAAAGACATTGTGACTTTTGGCCAAGAAAGTAGCTACTTGTCTTTGAGGTCTTTTTACCCTAACCACCCAGCCAATTCCTACCTCCTCTTCTTATCACACCACCCTCTGAAGAGGTTACCCAAATTGCCAAAAGGGAATTGGGAGGCAGACTACTCTTGCTTCTTCCTTGATGAGCAGGGATGCAGGCTGAGGCAATTGGAGTACCCCTTCTAAAAGACTCCCAAATTGCATGACTCTTATCTCTAGGGGGAAAAGAAGTCTTGAATCATGAATAGGAGATGTGAAGGAGAAGTAAAGGCAAGAGTAATTAGCATTACAAGTTCTAGACAGGGAACTAGAAAAAAGTCAGAACAAGGCAATTTTCATGTTCATATGAGAGTCCATTAGAATTTCTTGACAAGGGCTTCCAAAAGCATCCCTCTATTGGGTTCTTCCTCATTTTCTTTTGTCTTCCAAGACTGGACTCTAGAGTGAGGGAATTTTTGATGTAGGCACTTAGAGCTATAAACTTCCATCTAAGGACTGCTTTCAGTGTGTCCCAGAGGTTTTGCTGAGTTGTATTGTCCTTTTGATTTAGTTCTAGGAATACATTTATTTTTTTCTTAATTTCTCCTTTGACCCATTCATCATTCAGGAATGTGTTGTTTAATCTCCATGTGTTCACGTAGTTACTAGGATTTCTTCTGGTGTTGATTTTAAGCTTTATTGCATTGTGTTCTGATAGAATGCATGGAATAATTTCAGTCTTTTTGTATTTGTTGGGATTTGTTTTGTGCCCAGTTTATGGTTGATTTTGGAGAAAGTTACATGGGGCGCTGAATAGAAAGTATATTCTTTCTTCCTTGGGTAGACTATTTCGTAGATGTCTGTTAGGCCCATTTGATGTATGGTATTGTTTAATTCAGATGTGTCTCTGTTAATTCTCTGTCCTGTTGACCTATCCAATGGAGACAATGGAGTATTGAAGTCCCCTACTATTAATGAGTTGGGATTAATCTGGGTCTTAAAGTCCTGTTGTACTGATTTTATGAATTTGGGTGCACCAGAGTTTCGTGAATATATGTTCGTGATTATAATATTTTCTTGGTCAAATGTTCCTTTGATCAGAATGAAGTGGCCTTCTTTTCCTCTTCTGATTAGTTTTAGTTTAAAGTCTATTTTGTCAGATATTAGAATTGCAATGCCTACCTTTTTTCTTAGTACCATTGGCTTGGTAAATTTTTTTTTCCATTCTTTTAACTTAAGGTAATAACTGTCCCTGAAATTGAGAAGAGTTTCTTCCAGACTACAAAAAAGATGGAATTTGTTTCTTAATCCATTCAACTAATCTGTGTCTTTTGACTGGGGAGCTCAGTCCATTGATATTTAAAGTTATCAATGAAAGATGTGTATTGATTCCATTGATTTTTATTTCTGTTCACACTCTTTGTGTAACTGTGCATTTCCCTTGTAATACCTTTATTAATTTTCTTTCCATAAACCCTTGGGTATAGTCGTTCCTTTCTTCAGCTCTTTGTATTGCTTCAAGAACTCTCTGAAAGGCTGGTTTTGTGGACATGAATTCTTTCAGCCTATTTATCTCATGGAAGATTTTTCTCTCCCCTTCGATTATTACAGACATTTTGGCTGGGTAAAGTAATCAGGTTTGGCATCTGTGGTCATTTAGAACTGGGAATACTTTGGTCCAGGCTCTTCAAGCTTTCATAGTTTGCACTGAAAAATCAGCTATAATTGTTATGGGTTTTCCTTTATATGTGATTTGTCATTTTTCTTTTGCAGCTTTGAATATTGTCTGTTCTGTACTTTTAGTGTTTTTACTATAATGTGTGGTGGAGAGTTTCTTTTCTGGTCTTGTCTATTTGGTGTTCTATAAGATTCTCGTATTTGTATGGGCACATCTTTCTTTAATTTTGGGAAATTTTCTTCTCCAATCCTGTTGAAGATCTGGTCCATGCCATTATCCTGAGATTCTTCTTCTTCCTGTATGCCTGTGATTCATAAGTTTGGTCTTTTTATGGTGTCACACAATTCCTGCATATTCCACTCTTATATTTTTAAAAATTTTTCATAATCTTTGCTTGAGTTGTCTAATTTGCCTGCTTTATCTTCCAGTCTTGATATTCTGTTTTCCATTTCATTCATCCTATTGGTGAGGCTTTCTCTTGTCATTTCTAACTAGCTTACTGAGTATTTCACTTCCTTCTTCATTTCAGCCTGAGCATTCTTCGATATTTCTAACCCTTTTCTGAATTCATTCAGAAGTTTATCCCTATCTTCTTTCACTTCTTTGATTTTTGTGTGTTCTTTAAATTCACTGAATTATTTTATCATGTTTATAATTTTCTTTTGAGTTCCATGTTCTATGTTATCTCTAGGGGGTTCTCATTGTACTCCTCTAGAGGACTGATAGTACTTGGTGGGGATACATTATTTTGATTTTTCATGTTATTATTTTTTCTCTGTGACTTTGATACATAGATTTCGTTGGTACATTCTGGTGCTTGTGTGAGACTCAAACTTTCCTTTGTTGAGTTATGTCTGCTGGTGCTTGTGTGAGACTCAAACCTTCCTTTGTTGAGTTATGTCTGCTTCTTTTTGTAAACTTTATGGTTTACTTGTTGGGCATGAAAAGCTGGTTTGTCTAAGTTTCAGGCTCTCTGTTTTGATTTTATACTGGAGTGGCCAAATTTTATTTTGCTGCTCAGGAATTCCCACAGAGGCCAGAGTTGGATGAGGATCAGATGCTCTCAGGCTTTCTCTTAACGTCTGGATCCCCCAGGAAAGATGCTGGCCTCAGGAATTTGAGGACTGGGCTGGCCTGGGAGCAGGGCCCAGGGAAGATGCTGGCCCCCAGGAATGCAAGGGGAGGTGGGGATTAGAAGAGGCTTGAGGGCTCCTGAGGACTACAGGGAGGAATTGGGTAGGTCTTTACACAAAGGATCAGGAAGCAGTGGGGATTCTAGGCAAAGAGGTCAGTCCATGGGTCTAGGATTTCACAAGAGATGGTTCAATGTCCCTGCTAGGAAGAGAGATGAGGTTGGGGAGCTGGGAGGATGAATAATAAGGCCAGGGGAATCACGGCACAGTGGGCCCAGCCAAACTTACCCAGGCAAGCTGCTGGCACCTGGCAGCTGGGGGGCTGGGCTGCCCAGAGATGCAACGGGAGGTGGGGACTAGAGGGAAGAATTGGTTTGGTTTGGATGCAAAGGATCAGGAAGAAATGGAGAGGTTAGACCAAGAGGTCAGTCCAGAGGTCTGGGGTGCCAAGGCAGGAAATGCGCCAGTCCCCCTGCTAGGAGGAGAGATGGGGTGGGGGAGCTGGGAGGCTCGGTGAGGCTGTGGGAGTCAAGGAGCAGTGGGCTAAGCAGTTAAACTTACCCAGGTAAGTTGCTGGCTCCCTGGAAGGGGTATTTTTAAGGAATTAAACAAACCCTCTTGTGAAACATGAGTGACATGAGGAAAATTGGCATATGATAACCAATTCTTGTTTAAACTAATTATTTGAATTTGCCCCTTAGGTGGCAAGCAGCTAAAATAGTTTGTTGGCACTCTAATTCTAGTTTGTTTTCTATTGCTTTGAAGAGCACTATGATCAAAAGCAAACTGAGGAGAAAAGGATTTGTTTCATCTTACAGGTTACAGTCTATCATGATGAGAAGCCAAAGCAAGAACTCAGTGAAGGAACTTGGGGGTAGAAACTGAAGCAGAGACCATGGAAGTACTGCTGCTTAGTGCCTTGCTTCCTCTTGCTTGGACAGCTACTTTTCTTATCCAGCCCACCTGTCCAGGGAGTACACTGCCAACACTGGGCTGGGTCTTCCTGCATCAATCAGCAATCAAGAAAAGGCTGCATAGATGTCCAAAGGCTGGTTTGGTAGAGGAAATGCCTCTGTTGATGTATGTTCCCTTTTCCCAGATGACACTAGCTTGTATCAAGCTGACATAAGTAACCAGCATAATTGATCCCTTGTCAACCTACCACATAATCTCTTCACTATTAACTATACCATTTCCTTTTGTGTTTGACCCCAGGATCTCATGTGAATGGTATGTAAACCACAGTCTACCTTTAAAATCCCACAGTCTTAAAAAATCTGTAATTAAAAGTTCAATGTCTTGTTGCATGCCTCTAATCATAGCACTCAAGAGGCAGAGTCAGATGAATCTCTGTGAGCTCAGGCCAACCTGACGCTGTAGCGAGACCTTGTCTCAAAAAGACAAAAAAAAAAAGTTGAATGTCTATTATTTTTTTAACTTTTTTATTGAATTTTTGTACATTTCATACCATGCATCTTAACCGTATTTAGACCCCCTCCACCCTCCCTTGGCCCTCACCATATTTTATGTATTCTGTCATATATGTTAATATCTACTGAGTCAGGTTTGTGCCTGCAAATGTCCCTTGGAATAAGTTCATCCACTGGAATCTGTTCAGCCTATCTAATACCAGCCCTTTAAAGAAGACAAACTCAACTCTTCCTTGCTAAGCAATGATCAATTGCCAATAGTTTCTCAGTTAATCCTGGGTTTTCTTACCAATTTTTCTTACTTTTTTGCTGTCTCTTTTTCCGATTTGAGTTTGCATGGATCTTGTGCATGCTGTCATCATTGCTGTAAATTCAGATGACCAAGTTCCCAGAAGCCTGAAAAACTATGTTTCCTTGTGATCATCAACCACCCCAGGCTCCTACAGTCTTTCAGCCCAATCTTCTGCAGTGGTCCACGGGCTCTGGGTAGTAGGTTTAATATTGGAGTCCAATCCAGGGACATGTACTATGAAACCCTATATTATCTGCACTTTGGCCAATTGTGGATTTCTGTTTTAATTACCATCTGCTGCATGAGAAATTTTCATCGGTGAGAGTTGAGAGATGCATTAACATTCTTTCTGCCCCCTCTTGTGCTGTGTTCCATGAGCCTTGGAGGCTGCATTATAGGTGTATCTATTAGGGCTGGGCATCTCATAGACACTTATTCTTTGGATTTGATCAGTTGTGGAATTCTGTAATAATCCCATCTGTTGCAAAAGAAGTTTCTTTGATGAGTGGTGACTAATATACCTTTTTGTAAATTTAAGGATGCATATTTAGCATATAGCAAGAAATTACATTGGTCTAGGGTTGTGGCTAAGGAATGTTTCTCTCTAAGATCTATGACTTCTCTAGCCATGTGTATTTGGCTATGTTTACAGTATCACACACAAGTTCCTTCCTATTGGTGGGCTTTAAGCCCCATTTGATAAGTATTGATTAAATATTCCTGTTTTTTAATTTTAATTTTCTATAAAATAAAAAAGTTAAATACTACTTATTCTAAAAGGGAAGAACCAGGGAATGTAAACAATCACACTTAAGCAAAACCAAAATCCAGCAATGAAACTCCAAATCTTGTAGCTTAGTATCTGACATATGAGACTCACAATCTTCTGGGATCAAAAGGCTTGGGAGGTTCCACTTTTCCAGCTCTGGCATCAGCAACAAAAAGACTTTGTCTCATGGACTTAGGCCTGCTCCACTCCACACCTGCCTCTGTCCTTAATAGATGTCCCATGGCCCTGGTATTTCTAATACGCTGGAGTCTCCACTGCAACTGAGGCTGTACTTTCACCAGTGGGTTCTTGGCCTGTCTGCAGGCACTCCATCACTGATTCATGATGCCAAGCCTAAACTGCTCTCAATTACAGCATTCTATCACAACAATAAAAATTAATAATCTGTCTCCTTTAAATTTTAGAATTGGGGTCAGAAAATATTTTCCAGCTCCCCAAAATACATAGAATTTTCTTTAATGAGAACTTGTTAGCAGTACCATCTCAGTTACTGTTTTATGAAACTATCATTCATCCCACTCTAATTTCTGAACAATATGTATATTGATGACATGTTTTTTATTTATCTGTTGTTTATTTGTTATTTTGCTAATTCTACAAATACGCTTCATGTATATTCCAGTTTTGTTTATAAAAACTTGTCCCCTATTGTTTCTTTCCTTGTAGTTTTTTTCTTTCTGTGTATTTTCAGACATTGGCAATTTATTAATTTGCAAGTCATTTCTTTTGTTTTTCTTGGTGTTCCCTTGGACTGTTAGTGGAATTAAAATTTCCTTAAGTGTTGAACCTTCTTCACGCTCTACCTCTGTCAGTAATCCTGAGCAGAATTTTCTTATGATTTTCCTATGTTCCTCAATTTGACACATTAGACCTCCCCCCTTTATTTGAAAGTTCTCTAAATTTATATTTATATTTTATGTTATTTGGTCTTTCTAATCTATGGTACACAAAGATTGTTAACTTATATTTTCTAGTTAACCCATTATTTGCATAGCTTTTTTATCAGTCTCTAAATGCTTAAGAATTAAACAAATTCATATATCAATTTTGTTGTATTTCTAATAAATATTTTTTACAAATCTACATCTTTTAGATTTTAATATTGTCATACTTTATTTCATATTTAAATTCAATTTTCAATTTTTTAAAAATAATTACATTTGTTTATCGTGTATGTATGTGTGTTTGTGTGTAAGCATGTAAGTGTGCACTTGCCACAGCCCCTGTGTGAAAGTCAGAGGACAATTTGTGTGAGTTGTTCTATTCTTCTATTCCATGGATTCCAGAGTTCAAACTCAGGTCATCAGGCTTGGCGTAAAGCTACCTTATCCACTGAACTATCTCACCAGTCTTAAATTAACGTTTATGTTCTTAACTAAAATGATGTCGTATGGTGTTTGCATGACATATATAGTACATATTAGACTAACAATGTATGGAAGATCATACTCCGGGTACAGGTATTCAGAGGCAACTTCCTCTGTCCTTTATGTGAGGACAATTTAGCTGAGTGAACAGGTTTTGTCATTGTTCATTTTCTCTGTCTTTGTACTACCATGAGTTTTGGAGTTAATATAATTCCCCCAATATATTATTTGTCTGAAGTATTATTTTAACATTAAAATATTTTTATTACACTTGATTTCTATGAGTGTGTATATATGAGAATGTACATATCATGGTGTGTGTTTGCGTGTGTGTGTGTGTGTGTGTGTGTGTGTGCATGTAGGCCAGAGGACAAACTATGGGAGTTAATTCTTTCCTTCTACAATGTGGGTTCTTCAGATCAAACTCAGGTCACGAGCACTTGTCTGCAAGTGCCTTTATTTGCTAAGCCATTATGCTATCTCTAAGATTTTATTGATTTTTTTTTATTCACCCTTCATACGTAATTCAGGTATGACAGAACTACAAAACATCTTTGGTGTACTAATGGCCAGGAAAGAATGAATCACTCCCATTTACATGCCCTTATTACACCTAGTGTACATTGAAAAACTGAACCTAAATTTTGAAACATTTTCTTATGTTGCTGCTTCCCTCAACAATCTTTAATCAAGATGAGGTCTAATTTGTGTTATTGTACTCAGAATACCTAACAGCAGATTTGCCCTATAAAATATATGAAATAGCTGCTTAGATTACTTTAGCTTTTATTAATGGGAATGTAAATAATTTTATTTCACATTCACAACGATTTTTTAATTAGACTTATCAAATACTTTATTATATTTGTTAATATTAAAATGATTTTTCAGTTTAACTCAAAACTTATCAGTTCTATAACACTAGTGCAACTTTTGATAAAAAATAATTTCTTAAGTATCTATGTATTATATGTCTGCTTCTATGGTGGATACTTACATTTTAGAAATAATCTGAAGGAGTTAAATTTCAATAAGCTGAATTTAAACTGCACTATATCATTTTCTATATCTAGTGTTCTCCTGACTCTTAGATAAAATCTAGGCCAATCTTTCAATTTATGTAGTCATGCTTAGGTGATGGAAATTCCTCCTGTCACTTCTGATCGCGAGCATAATCTCATTTCCAGAATAGTGAAGTCTACAAATTTTATTGAATGCAGTGATTTCCTCCTATTCTACTTTTGTCAGCGGTAGGAAAAGAGGATTATAATTGACTACTTCTATATTTTTTCAATGTTTTTATAACTTTTATTAACCAACCATTCTGCCAAATTGGCCCAAATAATGGAGAGGAGTTAAGACCAGGAAACATCTTATTAGATTAGTATAGATTTGATTCTTTTCAGCTATGACAGATTCTCAAAAATATGCTTTCTCTTTCAGAGTACATCATGAGCTCATTTGAGACTCCTCAAATTGATAGTTATCACTTTCCAGTCAATTCTGTAGTAGGTAGAGCATTCTATTGCACAGATAGCCCCTAGCTCCTTTCCTTGTGCACTCTTAAGCGTGTATCCACACTAACACTCAGAGCATCTCTATGGGAATCCATCATGGCACCCGCTAGTACTCACAACATCTGAAGAAATCCATTACCTAAGAATTTTCCAAAATTATTAAAGTCGGTTGCAAGCTTTCTTTTTGCCTCCATAGCCCCATCTTGTCTTTGGAAAACAGGCTTGACTCATCTTTACTCATACAAACAGTTCTCTATCTGTGGCCATATATAACTTCAGTAAAATTTGTTCTTTACATTTGTATAGACTTAAAGTAGTTTTCAAATACAAATGTGCTACATATAGACAATAGAATATTACTTATTTATAAATGAAAATGAAATCATGAAATCTGCAAGTAAATAGAAGGAACTAGAAAAAAACACACTGTGTGTATGTAACCCATGACCAAGAAAACATTAATGTTTTCTCTCATATATGGAGCTTAGCTTCAAATCCTTTGTTTTGTGTTTAACCTGGGATACATTTGGAAGCCAGAAAACTGGAAATGGGCCATGAAGGTGTATTAAGGGAGTGAGAATAACAGAATATAAGTAAAATACAATTAGTGAGGAGGTTCTAGCAGTTATGGAAATGATGGGTATTTGGAAATAAGGGGACAAAGGAAGGTGTATGGAAACCAATGATCTTGCAACTCAAGTTGAAAATATTAAGAGGGCCTAAAAAAGAATAGAGGGCAATTCTGAGGACTAAAAGTTTAAAGCAGGGATAGGAGCTTGAACAGAGGCACCCCGCATAGGTGAACAATGCTGCTCCCAGAACACATAGGTAATTAAATGAAGATCCAAATGCAGGATAACCCACTGTGAATTATTGGTCTGGAAGGCTTGACATGTCCCCACAATAACAGGCTGTTGTTATTACTCTTGGTTGTTCACTAGAACTAAATGCAAGCCCCTATTGTTGAAGACATCAAACTTTGGTTGCAGGACATAGAAAAAAGTCATCCTTGAACCTGGAAATTGCACCCCTACTGGCTAGCTTTCATAGCAATAGAAGGTGCTATACAGGCTGCTGGGCAAGAAAGAGCATCAGTGTTCTTACCTAGTCCTGGGATCCACATGCTATGATACTACCTTCCATGAAAGATGTGTCCACTAGTACAATAATTGCAATGGTATTTATGGGAATAACTTATCACTGTAGTGTATTTGAGGCCATCTCCACAGAAAGGAATTCATGTCTGATACTGTAAACATAATCAAAATCCATGGCTAGGGAGGTCATAATCCTCGCTGGCGGAACGTACAATTCTTAATTTTCTAAATGGTTATGCTGTCAAACTAACTTCAAAATAGTTCAAAATATTTGTGTTGTTCCCAACTTTTGTCAGAGTAGCTTATCATTGCAGTGGATAGTGGTTAATGCAGAGACTCATCACTATTCAAAGTGATCAGTCTAAGGAACTGTAAGTGCTCAGCCACAGATAGGACATCTATATCACTGGCCCCTATTCGACCCAGGAACAATGTAAATGAGGTGTTGGAAAGAATGGAAGAGCCAAAGGATGGGAAGGAATACTCTGAAGTGTTGTCTCCTGGATATGTCGTGATTGTTATACATATGAACTCACAGTAACTGAGGTTAATTATGCAAAACTTGCACAAAGTCAAGCCAGTTAAAAATTTCAGCATTAGTGAGGGAGGGACTACAGATGCTCCACTTCTTTATGGACAGTTATTTGCAATGGATGGCTGCTGGGGAAGGGGTCTACTTCTTTGGGGGAATAGTTAGTCTAGACTGCCCACACATCAGTGGATGAGCCCTCACCCATGTGCATATGTGCAGCACGAATTGGGCTTGGTGGGTTAAAACATAGCAATAATAAAATTTTTAAGAGGATATGAAATTGCAAATGAGATGTACTGGGGGTAGTTTAGGGCAGAGAGTGGGAGGTGGGTATGATCAGGATACACTGAATATGTGCTTTAAATATCCAAGAAATAAATAAAAATATGATTAAAATGTAATCATGTATGAATTTTAATGTTTTACAAAAAAACCCAAGTATTGAAAGCATAACTTCCAGATAGCCTGGTGTTAATTATGTACAGAGAGTATAGCAGTTGTTTAGAAAGTAGTCATAATTGAGGCTGGAGTGCTGACTCAGTGGTTTAGACACTGACAGCTCAGGCAGAGGACCTGGGTTCAATTCCCAATACCCACATGGAAGCTAACAACCATTCATACTTCAGTTCCAGGGAATCCAATGCCCTCTTCTGAACTCCGTGGGCATGGCAAAATATGAGTACACTTACATGCATGTAGACAATTCACTCACACACATAAAATAAATAAAAACATATTTCTAAAATATTTTATTTATTATTTTTATGTGTGAGTATATTACCTGCATGTATGTGAGTGCACCCATGTCATGCAATGTGCTGGATGTCAGAAGAGGGCTTTGGATTGCTCTGGAACTGGACTTAAGGGCTGTTCATAGCTGCCATGTTGGTGCTGGGAACCAAATCCAGGTCCTTTGCAAGACAAGTCAGTGATCTTAACCATTGAGCCATCTCTCCAGATCCAATAAAAATATTTTTAAAAATTAAAAAATGATAATCATCACTATTTCCATGAAAATGTTTGATAATTTTAATGATGGAAGTAACTGTTGAGTTGATAAAGATTAATGTGGAAGACTTTTTTTATATTAGGGTATTAGAACATAGTGAAAAATGATGGGACTAGAAGATGGTTCAGTCAATAAAGTGCCTACTACACAATACTTAGGATCTAAGTTAAGATCCCCAGTGTCCATGTTAAAGGTGGGCACAGTGGTGCACACCTGTAACACCAGTGTTGGAGTGTTGTCAGGCAGAGAAAAGTGGATCTCTGAAGCTCATTGGCCAATCAGCCTGGCCAGTGAGTAAGAGTGAGGTTCAACTAGAGACTGTCAGTCAAGCCGAAGGACATTTGGGTACACAAATTAGATTCTTGGGAGGATGTGGAAGGAGGGTTACACAGGAAGAGAGAGAGGAGAGATAAATAATACCTAGCTAGTATAAAAAAAAACCAGAGGGAAGCATATCAGTGCAAAAATCTGCTGGAAAAATTGCACATACAATATCTCTACATGAGTCTATTTGTATAGCTGAAGGCTACATAACAAGAAACAGTGTCAGACAGGAGAAACCTTCCTTTCAGTTGTTAGCCATGGTAGTCCAAGAGACTCCCAAGTAAACACAGGCTATGGCCACAGCCCTTGATTGCCTTCTAGAGCTTGAAGGTCCTTGCTGAAGACAGGACATATTTTGGACACAGGATTTGGAGCAACGGAGCTGGAACTAACCAGTAATCCACCTCCCCTGAAGGTTGGCTCTCATATCTTTGTAGAGCACTATGCAAGCTGGTAAGGAAGAATATCAACCAATGCTCCAACCCCAGCTTCAAGGCCTAATAACCACATCAATGACTTGGCATAGCAAATGACATTGATGCAGTAGTGGTTGTTTTATCTTAGGGGTAATCAACAGCTACCTAATTGGACTTAAAGCTCACTCAATGGGAGGAAACTCATGTGTGGTACTGTAAAACTAGCCAAATACACATAGATGGAGAGGTCATAGATCTTAGAGAGAGTCCAAGGCTGTCATATCCCTAGACAAATGTATTTTTTTACTATGTGCAAAATATGGATCTTTAAATTTACCCCAGTCACCACCCATCAAAGAAGCTTCCCATCCAACAGACAGATTATTACATAGTTCCATGACTAGTCATACACAGATGTCTGTGAATTTTTTCAAGCCTAAATTTCACATCTATAATGTAACCTTTATACCTAAGGCTCACAGAACACAGAACAAGGGATAAACAGAACACTAATGCATCTTTCATTTCTCATCAACGAAACTCCCTCACGCAACAGATGGCCAGGGACTCAAAGGTCACAAATGGCCAAAACATAGAGAATAAGAGTCTATAGATATGGCTCCTTGGACAGGACTCCTATATTAAAACCCACACACCCAGGGCTCAGGGACCATTGTGGAAGAAGGGGAGTAAAGACTGTAAGAGCCAGGGAAGAGGTGTATGTCCATATGGAAATAGAGTTGTACAGGCTCCTGGGACCCTTCTCACATAAACCTAAAGCAATGGTCTCAGCATGCACAAGACCCATGCAAACACAAGCAGACAAAAATGCAGCACACAGAAATGGACAGCAGGCCCCAATCTTTGTGGAAAAATTATTGGCAGCTGATCACTGCTGGCTGAGGAAGAGCAGTTCTTCTTAAAGTAAGGGACTCTAGATAGGTTGATTAGAACTCAGTGGATGAACTTGCACTGAGGGATGTCTGGGACATTAACTTGACATAAAAGACCTTAACACAAATGACAGAATATATGAATTCCAGTTGCTGGATTATGAGTGGGTGTCAATTGGGAAAGGGGTATAAAGTTAAGATGTTCCATATGAAGTACATAAAAATTAAGATTAAAAAAACAGATTCTATAGGCATATATATAGAGTACATTAATTTGACCAGAGGGATAGTACAGGAGTTATGGATAAGGGAGGAGCTCTAAATACAATAAAAATTTATTATATGAAAATTGCAAAAATTCCATTAAAAATAAGGCACGAAAACAATTGGAAAAGGCACCTGACATTGACTACTGAGCTTCATAGACACAAGAACATGTATACCTACAAACATAACACACACACACACACACACACATACGCACAATAAAGGAAGGAAGGAAGGAAGGAAGGAAGGAAGGAAGAAAGGAAGGAAGGATGGAAGGAAGGAAGGAAG
Organism: Nannospalax galili; assembly: GCF_000622305.1. Lineage (NCBI taxonomy): Eukaryota > Metazoa > Chordata > Mammalia > Rodentia > Spalacidae > Nannospalax > Nannospalax galili. Next base: position 1,493,547 of record NW_008358866.1, on the reverse strand, counting down.
ATGAAAAATGTGTTGTTTCTGTCTTACAGCTCCAACTTCCACTTAAAATTGAATGTAAAACCATTCCCAGAAATTGAACAAGCATAAAAAGTTTTGGATTGACTTTCATTACAATATGAGTTTGGTCATATTTTCAGAAGTATTGTGCATTATACAGAGTCTGCAAAATACTATATTTTGCTTGCTAAAGGTGGTTGCTGCTTGATACTTGAATTGAAAAATAGTTGGCAATTCAGCATCTATAAGAATTTTGGTTGGGAAAGTAGCCCAGTCAGTTGCATGCTTGCCTTCAAGCATGAGGACCTGTGTTTAATATCCAGAACTCATCTAAAAATGTAGGGCTTCTTCATATATTCTTCTAATCGAAGCTCTGGTCAGGCAGACCAGTTGATAATTAGAGATCTCTGGCTATCCAGTGTAGCCTGCTTGGCAAGTTAAATGTCAATAAGCTACCCTGTCTCTTTAAAGAAGGTGAGTGATTCCCAAGGAATTACATCCAAAGTTGTCTTTGGTCTAATACACACACACACACACACACACACACACACAATTACACACACATAGAAACACAGAAACACACACAACCACACACTCATTCATATGCACATTTACACACACACTGTCAGACACACTCACAGACACACACTCACAGACGTACACAGAACTGTATTTCCATGTACACTCAACCTAGTTCTAATCTGGGAGATACATCTTTGAATAAAAATAATTAAAATTTCTTGAATGAAATGTCCTGTTTTGTGGAATAAATGACACTGCCTAGGCCACAGGTGATATCTATGAATGTTATTAATTACCTAGCATATTTCTTTCTGACAGCATCTACATGTTGGCAGAAGAGGGGGCAATTTATGAGATTTTATAAACAGCAATTCTTACATCTTGGAAAAAAATTCAGTTTTCCGTTGAAAGCTATATTGTGACTTCTATTTCCAGTAACAGTGCTGAGTCTACATTCAGGAAAAAATTGACATACAATATATAGAAAGTCTGTTTTTCAGTGCAAAGCTGACACCGCAAGCTACTGAGGGAAATCTCTGAAAAAGAAACTGAAAGAAACCTGCTAAGAGCCTTAGCCTTCTGGGTGCCCTGAGGATATTTACTGAGTTCAATAATCCAAAATGTGCATTTGGACATCTGCAAAAGGAAGAGGAAGCAAGGCTTCGAGCATGTGTGAGGGGGAGGGGTTCTTAGACTTAGCAGTTCAGTCTCCAACAAGACCATTAAGAAACTTCAACTCGAGGAAAGTAGATGAAAGAAATGTTCTTCCTATATTCAGTGCCAGACATCAGTAGCACTTGGTTAGACTTGGTTCAAGGTAAAATTTCAAACCTAGAATAGGAAAATAAAATCTTTACCAGTTCTAAAGATACGCTTGGCCTCACATAGAATTATTTTGAATTTATAATTCTTGAGTAGTTTACTACTTCAAAGATCAATTTAAATTGAGCAAATAGTTATAGCATTCTGAGGTACTTGGCAGGGATAAATGATCTCTGGAAAGAGATTTATCTTTGATCTAACAAAATATCAAAACATTTGAGAGGAAATTCACACTTGAAAGAAAAATGAACTGTTAGACAATCATTGAGAATAATCACAGTACATCCCCAAATTAACATGTATTTAGAACATATTATATATCAATAAAATATATAGAAGTATAGATCTATACATTGTCATATTAGAGAGAAAATATCTCAGATGATCTTTGTCCAAAGAAATGTGATAACAAATTAAAAATACTAAAATATGCATAAAATATGACATCAAAGATGATGTAATATCTTTGAAGAAAATAAAAATAATAAAAAGATGCAAAAGAGGTTTCTGATTTTACTTATTTATGAATTTTAATTTTATGTGTATGACTGTTTTGCCTGCATATAAGTGAGTCCAGGTTATGCATTGTCTGAGAAGGTCAGAAGAGGGTGTCAGATACTTTGGACCTGATATTTTAGCCTATTTTTAGCCTCCAAGTGGGTGCTGGGAACCAAACCCAGGTCCTCCGTAAGAATAGCCAGTGCTCCTAATCACTGAGCATTTTCTCCATCACCTAAAGAGGTACTTTAAATTAAAGAAAAGGATAGGTGGTTGTCCTGAGAGAAGGCTCAAAGGTTAAGAGCATAATCTGCTCTTGTAGACCTTGGTTTGGTTTCTAGCACCCTTGTGATGGCTAACAACCATCCTTCACTCCAGTTCTAGGGAGTCTGATGCCTAATTCTGACCCTCAAGGTCACTGCATGGCTGGTTACACTTACATACACATATGAAGACAAAAACAATCACACACATAAAGTAAAAATAAAAATTTAAAAAGTAAAAAGAGACACTAAATAATCATTGAATTCACATGCATGAATGGAGACTAAAAGAATGAAAAATATTGGATAAGAATAAGAGTTTACATGTTTTGGGATGGAAAGATGGCTCAGCAGTTAAAAGCTTTGGTTATTCTTACAGAACACCTGGGTTTGAATCCCAATGCCCACATGGTTGCTAATAACCATATGTAACTCCAGTTCAAGGGCATCTGCCACTGTTAGGGTCCTTGACTCAGTGGGTCTCTTCTGGAGAACAAATGCACGAGTATGGAGATGCAAAAATCAAGCAGAGTTTTATTAAACCAGCTAGCTGGGGCCGACCCAAGACACGCAGGTCTGGTTAGAGCGATCGACCCTGAGGCAATTTTAGGTAAAGATTATATAGGCTCCCACAACTGTTACACAAAAGCCCATGTTCATACAGCCAATAGTTTCAAAGCAAGCATTTCACAAACCAATAACAAAAAAATGTTACAACTCCCTTCAGGTGTCTCAATTAGGGAGAGATGCTTGATATATGCCTTGCACGACTCTTTCCTGTTATCTTATGTAAGCAGACATGTCTACGTGACATGACACAGATCAGGTCAGGCTCCAGGGGGAGGGCTGTAGTGCTCGCCCCTATCTCCGGATGCCTGTGTCTCCAGTTGAGTTAATTGGTTACAAGCAGTAAATTTAAACAAGTAAATTCAGGCAGTAAATTCAGACAAGCAGTATATTCAAACAAGCAGTAAATTCTTCTTTCCCTAACACCACCTTCTTCTGACCTCCACGGGTATTGCGTGATACGGTTGTTCTTACACATAACATTATACAGAACAAGTTTAATACTCTACTGTGTGGTTTATGACACATAGGCATGCAATTTTATAACAATAAAACACCAAGGAGAAAAAGAAAAAGAATACATCAGAGCAAAGATTCTATACTATGTCAGAAATAGGTCAGTATTATTCTGAATTAAAGTATAAGTTCTGATCTACTGATCTATTTTTAACTCAGCAAATAACAACAAGAAAACAGAAAATGGATTTTAAAATACACAGAGGAAAAAGAGTGGAATACACAAAATATTTTTGACACAAAAATAGACACTAAGGGAGATAAAAAGGAATTAAAATAGGGTTGTATTTAAAGCAGTGTGCAAAATGATGAACTGAAATTTGACCACTTCAAAAGTATTAAGAAGATGATCTCCATATATTTACATGTGAGAGTTAAATCACAAAAACTGCCCAGAGACAAAGGATAAAATCTTATCACTTTGGGGTGACTAAAGGTGTTTTAAATACTACCAAAAGCGTGAATCTTAAAAAAGGGAAAGAAAGGATAATGTACAATGAATTTAAATAACAAATTGCAATTCAAAGGACACTGTTAAATAAATGAAAACACAAATTGCCAAATATCCATTATTTATAAATAATGTATAGTGAATGAGTCCCAGGTGATCCACCATAGTTTCTTCCACAATTCTGTAAGACTGAAGAAACACTGGAAAACTTATCCTTCCTGCTAATGTGGTATACTAAGCAGACATGGTGACGGGCCCATTTCAAGGAACCATGGGCACATTTTATGACATATGAACCACCTCCTGCAAAGGGTCCAACTTCTGAAAGCAATGACTTAGGCCAGCCTCCAGCCCACAGCTAGCAAAAGTCAGGACTTGTGGTCATATGTTAAGAAAATAAATTCTTTTTTTAAATATTTTATTTATATATTTATTATTTTTATTTTGTGTGTGTGAGTGTATTGTCTCTGTGTAGGTAGGCACAGCTGTGTTGTGCAGTGCTGGAGGTGATCAGAAAGAGGCATCGGACCCCTTGAAACTTGAATTATGGTTGGTTGCTGGCTGCCACGTGGGTGTTGGGAACCAAACCTGGGTCCTTTGAAAGAGCAATCAGTGCTCCAGTGCTCTTAAACATCTGACAATCTCCCTAGCCCAAGAAAATAAATTCTTACAAAAAGTTGCATGAACTTGGAAACAGATCTGTGAGAAGAAAAAAAATAGGTAATACTCTATAAGATACAGGTATAGGAAAGAACTTTCTAAATCAGACTTCAGGCACTCAGGAACAAATGTCAACAATTGACAAATAGGACCTCATTAAAATAAAAAGCTTCTGTACAGCAAAGGAAATAATAAAGTTAAGAGGAAGCACAGAGAGTGTGAGAAATTCTCCACCATCTATACAGCTGGCAGAGGATCAGTATCCAGAATATAGAAAGAACAAAGAATCAAGAAAACCAATGACTCAATTAAAGTTGGGCTATGGATCTGAACAAAGGGCTCACAAAAGAAGAAAAATGTCTAAGAATCACTTTCAAAAGTATTCAACATCTTTAATAATTAGAAAAATGCAAATCTGAAAACCTTAAGAATTCATCTTACTGCAGTCACCAAATGCTGGTTAGGATATAGGAAAGAGGAACCCTCAGTTCACTGCTGGTGAGACTAAAAACTGGTAAAACCATTGTGGAAATCAATGTGGAGAACTCTTAAAAAACTAAAAAATAATCTACTGCATGATCTGGATACACCGCCCCTTGGCATATACCAAAAGGATGCATCATGTTATGGAGACACTTGCACAGCCATGTTTATTGCTGCTCATTTCACAATTGCTAAGTAATGGAAACAATCTAAATGTCCCTGAACTGATGAATGGATAATGAAGATGTGGTACATTTACACAATGAATTTCTACCCAGTGGCAAAGAAAAATGAAATCATGAAAATTAAAGGCAAATGGATAAAATTAGAAGGTATTACACAAAGTGAAGCAACACAGACTCAGAAAAACAAATAACATATGAAGCTACAAGTAACATCTAAATTTGTGACACTTTTCCCATTAAGTTGAGGAAATACGCATCACCTCAAGCCTTAGTTTCTTTATCTGAAAAGCATGGAGACAAGTACAAAATACGGAGACAAAGAAAGGTTAGATTAGTGTACATTAGTACAGTTTAATTAGCAATTATCAGGTTTTAATTGTCATATATTATCTGCAAGATATTATCCTTGGAAAACTTTCAACTTTCCACTCATTATTTTCCATTATTTCCATTTATGACATTATCTCCCTTTGTATATCAAAGTTTATATAAAGTAAACTCATTGACTACAGAGACAATTTTTCTAAGTACATGTGTGTGTATGTGTGTATTGATAATATATTAAGAGGTATGTGATAACCTCCTATTTCTTTCCTATTATACTCATCTGACTTTCCAATAAACTATCACAGATAGGTAAAGTGACTAGGAGTCACAAAGCAGGAAATGTTATAATGTGGACTCACATTTGAGTACAGTGCCATTCTTATTTAGATGTTTCATTCTTACTACTGTTCTCTAGATATATTGCAAGAAAATATTTCAGAAGAACAGTTGCTTATTTTAAAGTTAATCTTTCATTGTATTTTAAATATGGAACATGAACATTTTTTAGGTACACATAGAGTATCTTTAACCATATGACTGCTCTGTATTCCAACAATTCCAGCGGTACTTTTGAATACCTTCAAGGACTAATTGGAATATAAATAAACAATTTTAAAGCATTTTAGAAATTACTTAGGAGGACTGGAAGTAGAATAATTAAATGAAAAATAGTAATTCATTAAACAAATTTGCAAAGAACATAAAAATAGAGGCATGGATTATGACAAGCAATGCTGTTGTGTGTAACATATATTCTGCTGAATTTATTAATAGTTAATAATATTCTTTTCATAAGAAGTCCCAAATACATAGAAAACAATTGTTCATATACATCATATACTATTAAATTGAATTAAGTAAACTAAGATCTTAGTAGTGATTAAAAGCCTGTTTGGGACCCTAGGTTGTGGAAAACACTAGGCAATACTTCTTTATTGTCAACAATGTCTCTAGAAAAGTGAAGTGCCATTACATCCAGACAGCTAGCAAGGTGTATTCATTCGCTTTTCTTTTTCTCTTTTCACATCATACTATTGCTTCAGCTATTAATTTTCACTCTGCTGCTACAGAACCTTAAGAGAGGATGATAGATCACCTGTCAACCACTGGAACAGCTACATGGATGAAGACACATTGCAAGAAATGGACTTGCTGAGAGTCATTTTCACAGAACTTTGAAACCTCAAGTGGCTCAAATAGCCTAGCATGACAGGTTTCAATCAAGAGAATCAGTATAGTTCCATCTGTTGGGTGAGAGGCTCCGAATAATGTTCATATACTTGAAGTTCTTAATTAGGTAATAAATATAACACAGCTCAACAGTATTTGCAGATACAGACTTTATAAAATCCAGTATTTAATATCTAGATGTAGAGAACTAATGGAGAGAACCAGTGATAGATGCAATTAAAGATGGATGTGTCAAGTGTAATTTGAACTTAAGAGACTCTTTATCTCATGGCCACAGAAACGAATGAGGGTAGAGGCAGGAAAATATTTTTTGGTAAATCAAAAATATTGACTCAATTTATTTTCACCATGGCCATGAATTTATACTTTTTAATGTATATTTTAATGAATTAATATAATAGAATTTAATCCAATTAGAACCCCTCCCCTATTCATGCTTCCCCCCACTACCTCCCTTCCACTGGACTCTAGATACACTGACTAGAATCCAATAGCTGAACTTAAACTGAGGAATATCTGGGTACAAATGCTTGACCAGATAGAACTTAACATATATGACAGAATGTGTGAAATCCAGTGTGGATTTATACTTTTGAATCAATGTTTACACAGTAGAAATATTGGTTAGAAAAATATTTTTTATTTTGATAATATTGTTGCCAGATATTTAAGGTTTGGTTTTAAATGTATCGAATTGTTCCTATTTTTTGTGAAGAAGGAAAACATAGGCTATAAGTTAGTAACCTAGGACTCTACTTGGCTTACGTTAAGCTTTCAGCAGCTTAGTTCCTTAGCCTGCATATAATATTCACACACACACACACACACACACACACACACACACACACACACACACCTCTCAACAATGTACCTAGCACCCTTGGGAATCTGTCTGTATCAGGGTACACATACACTCCTCTCTGAACAACTGGATAAGTTTCTCCTCTCATTAATGGCCATCAATCACACACAGTTTCCTTCAAAACATGTTCTTAATACATTCATGTCCAATGATGGGAGGGCCAGTCTGGCATGAACTGATTCTGGGTACATGTGCTTTAAAGGCAAAACTGTTTCCTCACATGTACTTCAGGGTAGAATCCTCCATTTATCCTTTTTGCTTATGCATAATTGGTCAGGCATATAATTAAAGTAAGATACACTATAGGAAGGGATGTGTGCGATAGAAAATAATTTTATGACCTAATGTATAAATTCAAACAGTCAGTGAACTACCCCTCACTACCCATCTAGTAACCAAACTCTTCCTTCTCCTGACCTCTATAAAACAAACCCCCATGAAATAACCAGTCAACACACTGAGATTCCTCACTGATGTTGCCCACTGTTCTGTAATCAAACCTTCTATTGCTTTTTGAATAAAATCTCATTGTTACTTTAGCAGATTTATTTGACCCTTTACCTTTTTATATATGTGGCAAGGCTTGGAAACACCCAGGTCAGACTCTGATCACCAGTAAGAGTTGGAGATGATTTGCCCTTCACTGAATTGGAAAGGACATCTGCATTTAAAAAGTGATTTTCATTTCAGTCAAAGTTATAACAATCATCACTATACTGGATATAGTATGTCGGGACTGTTTCTGTTTATAAGTTAACATTATGATGGCCTGCCTCTAAAATCAAGTATTAGATATGACAAAGGACTTATTGAAGACATGGGCATTGTTAAGTGGCTGTTCGTTAGTAACTTGCATACAAGGGTCAAGCGTGGAGGTAGGTGAAATTTGCCATCACTGTGTCTTACAAAAGGAGAGCCTGTGAAGATCATTTTTCTTTATAGATTTAATGAACACTCTTAGCAACCTTCTATGTTAATAATAACAACTCTGGTTTCACCTAAAGCCTTAGGCACTAAAAATGAAAATAATAGTTTATAATAATATGTTATTTATCATTTCCAAAGTACTTTTTAATATGTTATTTCATGTGATCTTCATCCCTGTTTTCAGGGACATAGGTCTTACTATTCATCTTAGGTTAGAAGAAAGAACAAAGTATATGTTTAATGACGTTTCATAGATTTTAATAGGTTTGATATTTATGTGAAAATTGTTACTGATATTTATAATTCTAGTTCTTGTGGCTTTGTACAGGTGAAGATGAAAATTTAAAAGTAGGATGTCATTAGATGATTTCTTAAAAATCAATTTTTAGCTGTGAAATCTTCATTTGTAATTTATAAATATTTCATTGTGTAATTTTATTAATTGATGGTTTTCCTTATTTTCAATCTTAAGGGTGAATTGAGAGTTAAAAAATCAAAATAATTTTATTTCTATTTGGAATTTTACTTTTCTAAAAGTCTATTTGTTCGTTCACACCTTCATACATACACACAGTTCTTTCATCAAGGTCTCCCCGCTCTTCTCTTGTTCCCTTCCCCTCCCAAATTTCTTTCTCTTCTAAAGTCACCTTCCTCCTGTTATGTCTGCTTTTGTGTGTGTGTGTGTGTGTGTGTGTGTGTGTGTGTGTCTGTGTATTCCACTGAATTCATTTAGTGTTGCCTTCATGAGCACAGGAATGGAGTTTATTTTATTAAGTGAGGGCAATGTACCAGTGGCTACATCATTGTGAAATGTGATCGTCCCGTCTTCCTACAACCTTTAACTGTCTGTAGCTCCTCAGGAAGGTTCCTCCCCCATCTATGAAGGAATGCTAATGGGTTCCATCTTGTACAGCTAAGGTATAGGTAGGCTGAAGGTGCTACAACCATATTATATGAAGAAGACAGCATTTTACATCATTCCTTCTAATCCTCAAGTTCTTAGCTTTTTTCAAACCTTCTTTAACAATGTTTCCTCACCCTTGGGCGTATCATATAGTTGTCCAGTTTAGGCTAGATTCTCAACAGTCAGCAATTTTCAGTACAATGTGCCAGTATGAGTCTCTGCATTAAATGTCTCCCACTGAAAACAGAAGCATCTATGATCAAGGCTCAGAGCAGCACTAAAGTGTGGGTATAACAAAAATACCCACACTTTAGAGCAAAATATGACATAATGCCAATTTAGCAACAGAGCATTAGCGGGTTTCACTCTAGGACCTGTGATCATCCCAGTCATGGGTATTTACCAGTTTTACCATTCTAGGTATGAATTCTTCTTGTGGAGCAGTCATAATCTTCGATCAGAAAAAAGTTGGTTACCTTCATAACTGTCAAGCTACTATCATACTAGCGAGCACACATTTTATTATTATAATTCACAATGTCCATAGCTGGGTAAGTGTGCTGAGTACTTTTCTCTTCCAGCATCCTGCATAGCACCTTCAAGCATTTTGAAGCTAGCCAGAAGAGAGGAAGATTTTATAACAGTTTGTTAAAAGGGAAATTGAAGTCTTAGGCTAGTTCATAAAATAATTTAAAAACAAATTCAGAAGTTCAAGACCAATTTTACTAGAGTAGGAGAAGAAAAAAAATATGGCAGGCAAGCTGTTAATTCTGGAAGTTTTCTGGAGCATTCCTACCTCAATAACCTCCAAGGCTATTAATACCTGTAAAAGTTTGATTTCTCTGTATGTTAAAACCAAGGTTTGGAGTAGCATCAGCATTATGTCTTATTATCTAGTTCTGGAGTGCAACCAATAGGAATGGCTTGAGCCTGTATTTTAAGTGGGGGTGCTTTTGTGACTTCCTTAATCAACAACTCAGAAAGAGAGCTCACACTGGGATTTTTGTTTAGTAACTCATGACTTCTAGGAGCAAAATTCTCTAGCCATTAAGGTTTTTCTCATCGAAAATTCTCTTTTTTGGATTTATATTTATAATTGGCTTAGAAAATAGTACAATTCCATATGACTTTCGGTTAATCCTCCCTTCTTTGTCTCCTTCCTTAAGCCTACCCTTACTTAAAGCTTTCCACAGGTAGTATTTCCCCTCTACTTTGATACCAACTATGTGCTCCTATCCCTCATCCCTTAAGGAATTCTCTTCCAAGGGTGCATTTCTAGCTTCCTGGTCTCTATATGTACTCTGAGTTAAACACTCAAATTAAAACTGAATTCTCATATGCACATATGAGAGAACATGTAGTATTTGCCTTTCTGAACCTGGTTTGCCCCTGTTGCCCAAGTTTTCTAGGGTCCCTTGCCCCTGGTGCTATTAGACAAACCACATAATATCTTCATCTGAATTTTTCAGTTTATATCTTTGGAGGGGTGAGGGGGAGCAAATTACAAAGAAACGAACACCCTGAACCCTGTTCTACTTCTTGGCTCAGCAGCCCACTGTTCCAGATTATTTCTGCAGCCATGCCCTCACTCACTGTTAGCTCCTTCTCATGCCTTGTGGGACTGCAATCTTGCCTCAGGTTAGTAAATGCCCCCTCTTGCATCCATGTGAGCAAGAGACTGGGCCATTCCTTTGTGCAGGGCATTGCTTCCAAGATGGCGCCCAAAAGCCCCTCCCTCCACAACTAATTCTCTGCAGTCAATTCTCAGCAGCCACCCCCACCCCCACCCCTGCCCCAAGGAACCAGGCAGCTTGGGACACATTCCACCTTTTTCCTCTGCTCTTACAATCTTTCCGCCAATCTTCCACTAAGGTCCCTGAGCCTCACAGGGGGTGACAGATGTAGGGTGATCTCTTGTATCATGGTGAGATAGTGACTTCTGGGGCCTCCCCATTATCTGTCTTTAAGCCAGGACCATTAATCAATCTCAGTGGTGTTGCTTCTACTATAAAGACAAATAGAAGGAAGTAGATACATCTAAACAAACATGAATGCAAATAGAAATGCTTAGAGGATATCCCAGTAGGTGTACTATATTCATCAAACAGTATATTTGTAATGGCTTCCCCACTAGGGCCTGTAGCCGTTTTCAACACAGGGGTTTGGCCTGGTGTACAGCATCAGATGTGTGTTCCACCCCTAGGAGTGTGCCTTATCCAATTAAAAGTTTGTCCGTTGTATATATGTTGGTCAAGCCATTATCGCATTTCCAAACATTGTTTGTCATGTCCATAATGTGCAGTACAAGGGGTCTATTGTTGATGAGTACAATCACAGGGGAGCCTTTCCTCCCCAACCATCTGCATAGCATCTTCTGGCACTATGAATGTCATCCATCCAGTGGCATGGAGTTTTTTTGCTTAGCCTCAGCTCCATCTCTTCTCCCCCCATGCTCACATCATGTAGTGTCTTCAGCAACATGGCCTTACCAACCTTTCTAGTGTACAACTGATATTAATGGTAATAGCCTTGGTGAATTTAAGGACCTCTAGTATCTCTCTCTGACCAACAGCCCATAGGGGGGCAACCCACCCCAGTACTGTAGATTTTCTTAACAGTTTTATAGTTTGGGAGCCTTTGTTTTTATCTTATCCAACCATAAAACTCCCAAGAATCTTACAGTGATAGCTGGCCTTTGCTTCTTCAGATATCTTTCAAATGGATTTCACACCGGTAAAACACTCAAAGGAAGGTTAACATTATACATTAAATCAATCATAGACAAGGTCTCAAACAGCATGGAAAGGTTCATCCATTTGTATTGTTTTCTCCATAGATCTTTGTTAGGTACCATAGCATGGGTACACAGCATTAATTTGGTTTGTTCTTTACTGTCTTTAGTTATCCCTTTGGAGTCATTTTGCACTTGGGGGATTTTACATAGAGTCTCCTTGTATTATTTTATTCTTGATACACTTGCAGGTGTTGGCTCCAGTTGCCTGAGCCTGCACTGGGCTAAGGAGACAGGGTTTTCTCCTATCCCCCCTGCATCTGTTGGTTTGGTGAGTCCGGCAGGCCCTGGGTCTGCCTCCTGACTGTAGACGTATCTCTCATCTCTCCATTGACCACACCTGATTGCTGGGGGAAGCCTTGATGGGATAAATTGCTTCCACCCTTAGTATAGCCTTTATCAGAACAGAAATGTACCTTATTTAATCTTTGGGGATTCTTAACCACCCCAGGACAGTTTTTATTCTTTGAATGTCTTTTGTAAACTGTTTTAAAGCCTTCTAGAAACTCTTTAGAACTGAATTTGGTTTTCTATCAATTTTTTTCTCTGGGAATTTGGGCTTGACATAATTCTTGTTGCATTTGTCTTCATGCAACCCAAACGGACCATTTTTCTCTGTCTGATCTTTTTCATATCTCTTGTAGTGTGGTCTGTTATTCTACAGACACATTTTATATGCTGATTAGAATCATTTAGATCTGATAAAGCCTCTCTCACTTCACAATGATCCTGTCCCATTAAAGGGCTTAACAAAACCACTAAAGCTCCATATAATTTTCAAGGTCACAGTTGAATTAAGCTTTCCTTTACATCTCTGGTGAACACAGTCTTATCTGGCCCAGTGAACTGGACATTGTATATTGCTTTTCTCATACCTAGTTCTCTCAATAATGCCTATCCCTCCTTTATATCCTCCAGCCTTTGTTAAATATTGGAGTTTTACTTGGTGATGAGCATGTATATCTAATGCCTTCAACCAGCCATCCCATTTGCATTGGCCCAGGTTGAACAACTTGTATCACAAGGACGGATGGGTGGTTATATAACTCAGCTGTGAAACTTCTGAAGGTCTTACACTGATGCCATTTGCTCCCATGTCCTACACTCTCACAAGCCACAGGTCTAGGGGCTCTTGAATTGCTTGCTTGTAAGCTTTTCCTAGTTTTAACAGTTCTAGTGTGGAGTATTTCCTAGATACAGCACTACTAGCTTTTTGTTTTTTTTTTGGATCAATGGTTGAATCTGAAGAGCAGCTTTAGCTGCTTGCATTTCAGGTCATCTCCTTTTGAATTATTATGTCTTTTCTTCTGAGTCCTTGGACCTTACACAAGTTAAAATATCTCTTTTATTTTGTTTTGTTTTGTTTTAGTTTAGCTTTGTTTTGTTTTGTTTTGTTTTCTCTCAAGCTCTGCACCTGGGTCTGCCAGTACTTCCCTAGCCTCTTCAGTCTTCCCTGCCTTGGGCACATCTTTTATTATGCAAAGTGGCCCCACCCCTGCTCCGGGTTCTCTGCTTGTATCCAAGGTCCATTAGAGTTTTTCTAGTTTTCCTATAACCTGTAACAAATCTTCATATATCCACAATTCGGCTGTTTTCCCACATTTAGAACACAGCTGTGGCCTAAGCTTCAGTGTGGCTGGCCTGTTTTTACTTACATACTTCATAATTCATTGTAAAATCCATATCAGTGCCTCCATTAGTTCCCTGGCTTTTTTTAAATGCCTGTGGTTTGTCATTCCTACCACCATCATCCTGCTAACCTGTGCCAATTTATCACCTGAGTTTTCTAGGGTCCCTTGCCCCTGGAACTATTAGACAAACCACATATCTTTATCTGAATTTTTCATAGTTTATATCCTTGGAGGGGGAGAGGAGACTTACAAAGAAATGAACACCCCCACGCCCCATTCCACTTCATGGCTCAGTGGCCCACTGATCCAGATCACTTCCATGCCCAGCCCACAGTCATCATTAGCTTCCTTGTGGGCCCATAGTCTTGTCCCAGGTGAGTAAATGCCACCTCTCGTGTCCACCCAAGCATGACACCAGGGCCATTCCTTTCTGTGCTGCACAGCTTCTTTTCCAAGATGGTGCCCAAAAGCCCCTCTCTCCATGGCTAACTGTCCACAGTTAATTCTTCACAGCTGGCCCCGCCCATTGGAGGAACCAGGTCACTTTGGACACAACCTCATTCAGTAAAATTTGTTTCAGTCACATCAATTTATCAGAAAATATCATAATTTAATTTCTCTTTATAACTGCATAAAATTTGATTGTGAATTACATTTTCATTATCCATCCATTATTTGATGGATTTCTTTCCTAGATAACACTAATAGATCATAAATGAACATGTCTGTAGTAACACAGAGTCATTTAGACATGTATCCAGCAGTAGTAAAGATGAGATATATATTAGATATATAGTAGCATTAAAATAACAGAAGCAGCTCTCAGCTCTGCCAGAAACCTTGTGTGCCCCTGGGGACTGTCCCAGAGCTGCTGTGGTGCACTCCTTTCTCACAACTCCTTGTACCCTGCCATCTCAGCTCTGTCAGAAATCTTAGCTCCAAGGTCTCAGAGTTTTTCCAGACCTGTGCTCCACCATCTCAGCTCTCAGACTTGCTCAGGTTACTAGGATCCTCATGTTCCAATACCTGTGAGCTCTCCCAAAGTGATCTACCAGTCAGTCTACTCTTCTATGACCATGAAGAATCAACCATAGATCCTCAATTAAAAGTTGCACCTATCACTAGCTTAACTGAGACCATTTCTTATATCCCATTTGCACAACAACATATAGTGACACCACACTGAACACCAAGCACTACTCATTTGGGCCATAACCTTACAAGTTGGGGAAACAGTAACACAGATGCAAACAACCATTCAACAATGATGAAATCACCTGACCATAGCAAGAAGCCCCACCCATGACACTAGCTCAGATGCCTAGGTCTCATTTAAAAAAAATAAAATAAACAAGATACTATGTCTACTGCAGAACTTAGCACCTCTATCATAATGTTATCTGAGAATGTTACCTAACACTAACAGATACAGAAGAAAGTGAATTCAAAATAACAGTTTTAAATATATTTGAGGAGTTCAAAGAGGATATGAATAAGATTCAATGAAGACAGTGAATCACAGTTAAAAGAAATATATGAAATAATTCAAAACACAAAATTAGAATTTAATAAAGAGATAGAATCTTTGAAGAAAAATCAAACTGAAATAAATTCAGAAATGGAAACCTTGGGACTCAAGCAAAAATCTTATAGGAAAGAAGCAAACAGGAAGTGGAGGAAATGGAAAAGAGTGTATCACGTCTTGAGGACAAGTTTGGAAAAATGGATTATTCAATCAAAGAAAATGTTAAAACTAAAATAACCCAGGAACCAAATATCCAAGACCTCTGGGAGGGTAATGAAAGAAACCTATGAGTCATAGGCATACAAGAAAGAGAAGAAGCTCAGATCGAAGGCACAGAAAATATTTTAAATAAAATCATAGAAGAAAATTTACCAAATCCAGAGAAAGAGAAACCTATTAAAGTACAAGAGCCATATAGAACACCAAGTAGACAGGACCAGAAAAGGAATTTTCCATGCCATATAATGTTCAAATCACTAAATGTACAGAAATAAAGATAAATTATTGAAAGCTGTAAGAGAGAAAGATCAAATCACATATAAAGGCAGACCTATCAGAAAAACAGCTGAATTTTCAGTGAAGACTATGAAAGCCAGAAAGGTTTGGACCAATGACCTACTAGTCATAAAAGAACATTGATTACTGATTTCAGCCCAGGCTACTATACCCAGCAAAAGTATAACTCATAATTGAAGGAGAAAGAAAAAGATTCCATGATAAAAATAGATTTGAGGAATTTTTGTCCATGAAACAAGCTCTACAGAGAACACTCATTTTAATACCTTGGTCTGAAAATTAAATGCTCTCAAGTTGGCACAAAGAGTAAATAATTTACCCAGAAACATCAATCAAAAGAGATCTATGAAAACAGTACTATAACTAAACACTGGTCAAAAATAACTACAAAAATAATGGTCTCAATGCCATGGTAAAGAGTCACAGACCAACTGAATTAGGAAACAGGATCCATTGATTTTCTGCCTCCAAGAAACACATCTTACAAACAATGATCAACACTACTTTAAGATAATAAGATAGAAAAATGTATTTTAAGCAAAAGTAACTGAGAACCAACTGGATATTGCTCTTCTATTACCTGACAAAATAGATTTTAAAGTAAGACTAGTCAAAATAGGCAGTGATGGTCACTTCATACTCATTAAAGGAAAGATATATTAAGAGGATATTGGAATCCCAAACATACATGCACCACAAAAAGGGGAACTCAATTTTATAAAAAAATATTTTATTATATCTAAAAGTATATATTGACTCCAATACAATGATAGTGGGTGACTTCAATGCCCCACTGTCACCAATAGACAGATCAATGAGAATAAAACTCTAAATAGAGAAACCCTGAAGTTAAATGATACCATAAATCAAATGAGCCTAATAGACATGTACAGAACATTCCACACAAACAAGAATAAATTTTCTTCTCAATAGTCCATGGATTTTTTTCTGAAATTGACCATAAATTAAGACACAAAGCAAGTCTCCAAAAATTTAGGAAAATTAAAATGTTAACCTGTTTTCTATCTGACCACAAAAGTATAGAGCTAGATACCGACAACAATAAAAATAGAGACAAGTACACAAACTCACAGATGCGTCCATGTCCCATAGGCTTTGGTATGTTGTTCTTTCATTTTCATTCAATTCGAGGAATTTTTATAAATATTTTATTGTTTTTATTATATGTGTATGTGTATTGCTTGCATATGTGTAGGTGCATCCGTGTTGGGTGATGCCAGCAGAGGTCAGAAAAGGGCATCAAATCCCCTAGAACTGGAGTTACAGACAGTTGTTAGATGCCATCTGGGTGCTGGGAAGCAAACCTGGGTCCTCTGCAAGAGCATCCAGTGCTCTTAACCACTGATCCATCTCTCCATCCCTAATTCTAGGGATTTTTAAAGTTTTTTTTTTCTTGATTTCTCCCTTCATCTAATATTTATCCAGTAAATTAATTCATTAAAATTTAATTCTTTATTCATAAGTTTTTCCTTGGTAAATTCCTGTGAATTTTTGCAGAGACTACACTAATCCTCATGGCTGTATTTGAAATTTTTTATGCTTTGTTATGACTCGCACTTTTTTTATTTAACTAGATCATGTTTCACTGTATTTGGTTAAATTAATAATGATTATTTTTATCTCTATTACAAACATCTATTTTGAAACAGCTATAATTCCTCCTTTTGAATTAACCTATTTAATTTTCTCTCTATTTTCCTATACTTTCTATGCTATCTAAAATCTGCAAAAGAGATAGATATAGACCTAAAAATTAAACCCATGTAGGTTTCGGACATTTGTATATCACTACTGACTTTTCTCATCAAGGATTTGATATTAATTTTGAGAAAAAAGATAGACCTGTTTATCACTATTAGTCATTCAAAATACTAATCAAGAAGACTTCAAAATTGAGATGTAAAAATCTATGTCAGTCAGTATCTTTCCATAATGACCTTCCTGAGGAGGTATTATGGTACCTACTGAAATGGGATGGTGTAGTGAAAGAATAAGCATTTTAATATTAACTGTCAGCTGCTCTCTGTAATAATAATGGAGTGGCCTGTATCTCAGGTTTTTTAATTCTATGGCAACCACAACTTGGGTAATTCACCCTCTGGTAGCAATCTTAACACTAATTATTTCAGTAACTTAAAAAATATCCCTATATGTAGCAGGAGGCCTCCAAAGATGGCACAGACCCAGAGCCCTGGGATTCAGCAAGAATTCACTTCACTTCTTGGTCTGCAAATAGCCCACCAAAAGGAGCCCACGCCTCCGCCTCCGTACCCTGCTCGGGAGCCCAGTGACTGCTGACAGACTGCATGGCGTGGACCAATCAGAATATGATACGCTGACTAAAGGACCTTGGGGGCAGAGAAAAGGGAACTATAAGGTGTGCCTCCTCCTGCATTAAAAGTAACTTAAGGTAGAAAAGGTTTATTTTGGCATAGGGTTCTGGAGGGATAGAGTCCACGATGGAGGGGGAGGCATGGCAAAGTTCATGAAACCAAAAGTGGCAGGAGCGGGCATCTGGCTTATCACATTTTCAACCACGTACAGGAATCTGCAGTGCTTCTGCACTTTGGATGGACTCTGACCCCCTTGGACCACAGATGCAAAAACTTCTATGTACTGAAGCTGTGGAAAATCTTACTTAGACAGTTGCTTTCTAGAAGCATGAAATCCCCTAGGCTTTCTCTTTTCACTAGTTGAAAACACAGTTGGGGAGGGTATGGCCCTCAGAGCACTATTCTTATTGTTATAATGCAGTACAAGAGGATTTTCTTTCATGGTGCTAAGCTCTGTAGCATCTATAGACTTTTTTTCAATACATGACTTGGTTGTAAACTCATTCCTAGCATGTTGCTGTTTTTCATTGTCGACTTGCATAAGACTAATAAATAATCATTCACGGACTCAATGTTATGCTATCTTGAAATTTCATCTGCTAAAGAAAATTATCAATTACCTTTTACTGCAGCCTCATCCAAATGGGCAGCCAAATTCTTTGCCAAAATCAAACATGAATTGCTCCTAACCATTCTTCTGATAGAGTCCTTGTTCTGCTCTCAAATCTGACAAGCAAGGCTTCTATTGAATCCATTTCTATCAGTATTCTTATCTTCAAAGCTGCTAGTAGAACAGTCATTAAACTCTGCTTCCAATATTCAATGGTTTTCCCATCAAAACTTCCAAACTGTCCCACAATATAGTTGAAAGGCATAAAAGTCTCATGGTCAGGTTTACTACAGTAACACCCCACTTTCTCTGGTTCCAATTTCTTAATTAGTCATTTTTCTATTGTTGTGATAGAGGACCCTGACTAAAACAACTAAAGAAAGAAAGGATTTATTCTGGCTTAAAGTTCCAGAAGAATAGAGTCTTGTCATGGCAGAGAAGACATTGAAAATGTCAGGGAAAGCAGAGTGGCAGAAGAAGGAAGCTTATTGATCACACTTTCATCCACAAACAAGAACCAGATAGAACAGGAAGTGGGGTTAAGCTATAAACCCTCAAAGCCGGCTCCCAATGATGTATCCTCCAACAAAGCTTTAATTCTTAGGACCTCCATAACTGTCACAAACTTCCAACCAACTTGGGGCCAAGTGTTCAAGTACAGAAACCTGTGGGGAACTTTTTTCATTCAAAATATCACAGTCAAGGAAGGCCCCATTGTTCCCCCAAAGAACAACAGCAAATGTCTTTGAGAAGGTTACCACTACATGATGAGACCCTAGTGCTAAAGATATCACACACTTTGGCTACAGAACACAGGAAAAAAATCAGGCTGGAACTGAGCAATAAGATTTCTCCCTGCTAACTAGCATTCACAGTACTAGAAAGCACTATTCAAGCTACTCAGGAAAAAAATGATAGTGGTCCGAGAGCCCCATATGATATAACATCTATCTGCCAAGCATAATATACCTACTGGTGACAATAAGTATGACTGGCTAGTGAGAGCCAAAGGCAAGCAGGCAAAACATAGAAAGTTTTTTCTTGAGATCTTCTTTTATCTGAGTTGGGACTAGAAGATGTTACCCACATTTAGGGTGAGTGTTTCCTTTTCTATTAGCCTATTTAAAAAATCCTTTGCAAGTTGGTCCAGCAACTTGTCCTTTATTTGATTGCAGAGCCAGTCAAGTAATTGACAACCAGGATTAACTATCACACATATGCAATCAAAATACTTTATAAATTTTTGTTTATCCTACAGATTAGTGATGCTTTCAACCTGTGTCAGAAAAGCTTCTTTTATAGTCAGTGGTAGTTAATGCAAAGGCTTGTATCTGGTCACTGTGTTTAAAATAAGTGACTCTTGAGTGCTCAGATCTCAACAGAACATCTATATTACCACTTTTAAAGGCTAGGAAATGACACAAAAAAGGAAGAAAGACTATAAGAGGTGGAAGATGGGGAGGGATGCTGCAAAATATTGTCTTCTGATTATGATGCAGTCATTGCATTCATGAACTCACAGCAACTATAGTTACTGAAACAATACTTGTAATAAGATTGGGCCCATTGACATTCTATCATGGATGGGGTTGGCTCTCTTAAGGCTCATCCTTTTTTTAGAAGCCATTGGCAGTTAGCGGGTTGTTGTGGGAATGGGATTCATTTGTATCAGTAGTATAGTGTCAACAAGGCGCCCAAATCTAGAACACAACCACCTATCCATCTTTATGAAAATAACCCTAATGAAACTCAGTGGACCAAAAAAGCAGGAGAGTACTAGGTAGAAAGAGGAAAGCATTCATCAGGAATAGGATGGAGAAAATAGCAATAGGGGTGAAACATTTATACATGTAAGAAATTTTTAAAAATTATATCAAAAAGTAAGTAATCTACCCATGCATAAAGAAGTAATATTTCACTAAGCTTTCTCCATGCCCAATAAAGGATGCCAGCTCCTTACAATGAATGCCCACATAATATTTTCAATAGTTAAAGAATGACACAAATGTGTACATCTCTTCTAGCAGTTATAGAGGATAATTACTTGCTGATTAATTGCCTTTTTAAGCTCAGCTATTTTAAGCTCATTTGTACAAATTATGTAACCTATTAATGTTGAATGCAGTATGGTTCATACTTTTTAACATTTGCTGAAAATATAAACTAGTATGGCAGTTATTTTGCAGTATCTGTCATATTTTAATTTTCTCTATTTTTTAGCACATTGTTGATTGTTGATTTTAGTATGAACTTCTGAGAAGTTCCTCTCCTAGAAGACGGGATATTCTCCCATCTGTATTATTTTATCAACTGTTGCTTCACTGGACTCTATAGTGTCTTAAATTACACTGTCCTTACATCACTGTAGTTTCTAAAGAAATATAATAGTTATGAACTGCATACTTTTGATAACTCATTATCTTTTTCCAGAAACTTCTTTTTCATAAGGCTACAGCAAGCATTTTTTAAACTTTAAAAAAAAATTATTGAGAATTTCATACATGCATATAAAGTGTTTTGATCCAATCCATTTCCATTCCCTCCCCTCCAATGCATCCCATATCTCCCCATCACTTTTTCCTGAACAACTTCATGTACTCTTTCTTTTTTTATGGAGCTTTTGCCACTCTAATATTCCCCCTCTGAAGAGGTAACCCTAGAATCTTTTAAGGATTGGATAAGAGCTCCCAAATACTTTTGAGATTTTAGGCCTTTGGAACACAATATGTTGCTAAAAAGCCCAAGAACATTTTGATTTTTAGCAAAAAAAAATGGCTGTTTTTCTTTGGGTCTTTTTACCCTAACTGACTAGCAAATTACTACTTCCTATTCTTATCACACCATCCCCTGAGGAGGTTACCCAAATTGCCAATAGGGAATTGGGACACAGACTGCTCTGGCTTCTTCCATCTTAATAGGGATGCAGGGTGAGGCAATTAGGGTACCCCTTCAGTGGGTCTATCCAAAAGACTCCCAAATTAAATAACTCTTAACTGTAGAGAGAAAAGAAAGTCCTTAATTGGTACCTAGGAGATGCTAAGGAGAAGTAAAGGCAAGAGTAGTTAGCATTACAAGTTCTAGACAGGGAACAAGAAAAAAATCAAAACAGTGCAAATTTCAAATGTTCATATCAAAGTCCATTGGAATGTTCTTGATGAGGGCTTCCAAAGCATCCCTCCATTGGGTTCTTCCATATTTTTCTTTTGTTTGCCAAGTCTGGACTCGAGAATAGCGGACTCAGGATTTGTTTTCAGGCACTTTGATAGCTGTTGGAGTGGCTAGAATCAGTGTCAGTTCCCTCTCAAAGGCTTCTAGATAGGGGGAGAAAACAAATTTAGCCATCATTTTAGAACAATAGTGGGTGGTGTGCCTTAGCTACAGGTGGGCAATACAATATTGCAGACCAAGATTTGAAATCTTACATCTGAGCAGCACTTTGTGATTAGAAACAAAATCGTCAATGAGAAATAATTGTCTAACATTTTTTTTTTTTGGGGGTCTTTGTGAGACAGGGTCTCCCTGTAGCCCCAGCTGGCCTGGATTCACTATGGAGACCAGACTGGTCTCAACTCCCAGAGATCTGCCTGCCTCTGCCTCCTGAGAGCTGGGATTAAAGGTGTGTGCCACCTGTGGATTTAAATCTAACATCTGGGAAGTGTAATCCCTTGAAATCTTAATGAAATATACTGATCACTTTAATCTTAGTTTATAGTTTCTTTTCTAATGTTTAAGACTACTCAATTGGCCCAAATAAACCAATTTATATTTACTCTTAAGGTTTTTTGAGAATCTGTTCTTCAGGGGTCACATGGGCTTGAGAGGAGCCCCTGGCTCCTTTCTTTTATCAGTTTTGTCTATGTGATCGGTCAAAGGTTCTGCTTGACCGTAGCTGGCTTCACTTGGAAGCATGGAGGAAATGTTTGTAGATGGGATATTGGTTCAAGTCCATCTGGTGGGGTCTCCAGGGCCTCCTTGAACAAGAGGACAGGTGACATTTTGAGAGATGCTCCATAGTCTCCTGGAACTTAGTCGACCTTAGAAGGCAAGGAGCAAAAAGTTTCCTTTAAGTCTTTCTGACCAGATTAGTATAGGCTTCAAAGTATGGCTGTTCAACATCCAAGAAGGTTAGTTTCACTATTCTGGTACTTTTAATTATCATGTGCTAAGTAGATAAAGCTTGAGCAAAAACAAGACTTTCTCAGATAAACACTGACTAGACATATATTTTGTTCCTTAAACTAGTTGACTAAATTATGACCTTAGAAATTTTAAGATTATGTGTTTACTGTTTTGTTTCATTTTTATATATCATAACAAACCTGTGCAGACCTTCATCACTTGCTTAGGCTTTCTCATTTTTTCTATTTGGGAAAATATCTCCATTCAAGTTTACCTAAAAAGTAATAAGCAGCATTTTCTTTTATACATTTTGTTTCCTATATGACTTTTCATGGCTAAAGTTTTGTATTAAATTTTTAATTAAAAAAAGTTTATTTGAGAATTTCATACTTGAGTGCTGTATTTACATCATTTCCCACTTCTTTTCTCCATCCACCTCCTCCCTGGTCCCCGAATCACTCACAAATTGAAGACCACTGCTTCTTTTAGTGTTACTGTTACATTTATACACACACTTATCTGCAAATTTTTAGGTCTTACCAAGTTCATGAACCTGTCTGTGTCACTTATGACAGGATACATAACGCACCAGCACTACATTGCCCCCAATTCCATTGGCTGGAAAAAACAACGTTTATCTTGTTTACTTTCATTTATTTTATGACTTGCTTTTCTGACTTTGATCTGTGTAACTCGATTGACAATTCTAGACTTTTCAAAATTCCTTAGAAGAAATAATTCTGGTCACTTTAGAAAATGGGTAGCATGTAAGGAATTACATAATGGCTCTTAGAATTTCTTTGCAGCCATGGCATTGTATTGTATCTTTTATGTTCTTAGTCAATGCATCTGTTGAAGGGTTCATAGAACTTTAACTTCACCCTATTTTTAGGAGAAAAATGATAAAATTTGTTAGATACTATTAAAAACTACCATAAATAGGAAAGAATAATAATATTGAACAGCATTATGAGAACAAAGGGGTTCTTGATATTTTTTCTACTAAGTTGGTTTTTTTTTTTAATATATACACCTGGTAAATATCACTAAAGGCTGCTAATGTGTCTTGATTTGAAATGCATAAAATGAGTCACTAATATCTTAATATTCATAAAGTAAATATATATACATAAAAATTTATCTGATTTTCAAGGAGATGATTTAACAGTTTCATTATTATGGGCTTTCTTTTTCTTTCATCTGCTGAAAGAGGGTACCATTATTCAGCCCTGACAGGCCCTGAGCTCACTCTGTAGACCAGGCTGGCCTCAAACTCCCAGAGATCTGCCTGCCTCTGCATAGTACTGGGGTTAAAGGTTGGCACAACCATGCCCAGTCTTGGATTTTCTTTTTGATTTTGAAAATTTACCACTTCATCTTTGAACATGAACAAAGCATTCTCTAAGCTCTTTTTGCACATTAGAACTGAAAATGCACAGGTTTCTTAAGTAATAGGAAGCTGGACAATGTGTTCTATATGTTAGGTATTTTTTTTCTAAGTTAAATGTAAGATTTTGCTGTAAGTATATTAATCAGACAGCATGGGGAGTAGGGCATATGCTCTACATGTTTCATCATGGAATGTGTTCTGTGGAGAATAAAGCAACTCATACAGTGACAAAATTCTACTAGATATTTTTGAAAAAGCGTATCTGTAAACATATGTACAAGTGAATAAGATATATTATATATATATGATCAAGATCTCTATATATAGAAGTTGGAAAATCTGAGAATTGAGAACTGAGAATTGAGTCTTAATTGACATAGAACCTTCAATTCAAATCCATTCATTTAAAATAAAATTAATATATATAATTAATTAAAATTTATACATGTGTGTTTGTGAGTTATATGTGTATTTATACATATATGCATATATATACACATATACATATGTATGTGTATATATTTAAATATATATGCAAAGAAAAATATTATTAACTACTCAAGTTCTGGAAATCTTAGCAAATCCCTCAAGAACATCTGCTGTTACAAACAAATGAACAAACAAACAAATAAAAATTGAAGCCATGTATTCTAAGATACTTTGATTTTATATAAACAGATCAGTGATGGGACATCCCACGGTGATGGTAGCAAGGTTAGCTTCAGCTATCAACTTGACTCACCTGGGATGAGGGAACCTCAATTGAGAAAGTTCCTCCACTAGATTAGTCAATGGGCATGTCTAGAAGACATTTCCTTGATTGTTAATTGAAGCAGGATGCCCAGCCTACTATGAGTAGTACCATTATAGGCTGCATGAGCCTGTGCTATAAAAAATAATAGTAACTTAGCCATCTCTATTTCTTTACTTGAGAACTCTGTGTTCAGATTCTTAGCGATCTTTTAATGGGATCATTCGTTTTTTGAGTTCTTTATATATTCTGAATGTTAAACTTCTGTCAGATGTGTCAATGGTGAATCTTTCTCCTACTCTGTGGGTTTTCTCTTTACTTCCTTGATTGTATCTTTTTCTTCACAGAAGCCTCAGGAAAGTCACAAGCTTCTCCATGACAATGGAAAGATTCCAGATTGTTTACCTAGACACACTAATTGGAAGTTGTGGGTCTTTTAAATTCTTGGCCTAAAGCTGGCTAAGTATTTTTAATACCTTATTTGTTGTCCAAACAGTCATTTAACCTAGGGAGATTCAAGCAAAAGATTCTTCGTTCATTGCCAAGAAAAAGTTTGTATTTTAAAAACGCTGTTCATTTTAACTTGGTTTTCATAATACCCTGTTGGTTCAGTTTTCCCTGATTTACATAGTCTATCTAGAAAATTTTCATTAATTAAAAATTTTATAAAATACGGAATTTTCCTAATGGTTTTAGAAAGAATAGAAATGTTATTAAACAGATATATTTAAAAGAAAGTGAGAAATAATACTTAAGAAATGAAAAGAAAAAGAGTGGAATTGTTGGTAAAGAATTCAAATATCTTTGTTTTCCACAGAAAGTGGCAAAACATTATTTGTAGTTGCTGTGGCATGAAATAAAAACATATTTTAAATGTTTGAATATATAAAACTGATGGAGAAAAATTTAGAATGTACAGCAATGGTAAGACCATAAAAGTAAGACTCACAGGACTATAGTAGTTAATGTAGTGGAACTGAATGCTTATCTAGCATGTGGAAAGTCAGTATATAAAATGCAATGCAATTACATAACAAATAATGTTATAAACAAATTTTTAGTGATTTAGAGGTATTTCCCTCAGGAAAATGTAAAATCTATAAAAATTCCTCAAAGTTGGCTTTAAGGTCACCAATCAACAAGTAGGACCTCATTAAACTTAAAAGTTTCTGTACAGCAAAAATAACAACCAAGGTAATGAAGAGGAAACCCACTGCGTGAGAGAAAATTTTTATCTACTACACATTTGACAGAGAACAAATATCTAGAATACACAAAGAACTCAAAAAAAGAAGAAATAAGAAAATAAATTACCCAATAAAAATATGGGTTAAGGACTTCAGCAGAGAGGTCTCAAACAAAGGAAAATTGCTCAGGAACACCTTAAAAATGCTGAGCATCCTTAGTAATTAGAGAAATGCAGATAAAACCCACTTTAATATTTCCATCTTAACCCAGTTAGATAGACAAAGCTCAAGAGAAAAAAAGATGCCTAATGCTGGCAAGGATGTGGAGAAAGGGGCACTCATCCATAGCTGGTGGGAATGCAAACTCCTGCAACCACTATGGAAAGCAGTGTGGAGAACTTTAAATGAATCTATAATGTGATCAGTTTATGTAGCTCCTCAGCATATACCTAAAGGGTTTATTCTACTGTAGAGGTATCTGTACATTCATGTTTATTGCTGCTCTTTTCATAGTAAATAAGAAATGGAAACAACTGAAATGTCCCTCAGTTGACGAATGGATGATGAAAATGTGATACATTTACACAATGGAGTTCTACTCAGTGGTAAGAAAATATTGAATTGTGAAATTTGCAGGTAAATGAAGAGAACTAGAAACTGCTATACTAAATGAAGTAACACAGACTCAGAAAGCAAGCAATGTGTGTTCTCCCTCATTTGCAGATCCCTCACATGTGAGTGTATATCCTGATGTAACAGCAGGAGC
Organism: Nannospalax galili; assembly: GCF_000622305.1. NCBI lineage: Eukaryota > Metazoa > Chordata > Mammalia > Rodentia > Spalacidae > Nannospalax > Nannospalax galili. The sequence goes on along the minus strand of NW_008358866.1, from coordinate 1,466,732 downwards.
CAGGAAAATGGAAAGGAAACACGGAGGTAAAGGTAAAGGAAGATCCCCAAAGAGGGGGATTTTGGAGAACAGATATTGCCAGGGGTGAGGTGGGGAATGCAGGGGTGTTAGTCTGGAAGGGAGGAGGGAGTGACATGCAGGGGTCCATGGAAGTGTGGGGGGAGGGAACTCAGAAGAAGAAGGATAATGGGAAGCAGGTATTGTCGGGGGGGCAGTTGGAGAAAATTTGGGGTGCTTGGACTGAAGAAGGATAAGGGAAGTTGGACTGGGCAAGAGACAGGAGAAATTTGGGATGCACAGAAAGTCAGAAGGAAATGTGTTGGCTCTGGAACCCCCTGAAAAATACATACAGTGTCTGAACATGAGTACATGTGTATAACTGGGGTTTTATGACAAGGAACACAGTGCCAGACAGGGGAAACCTCCCTTCAAGTGGTTGATCAGAATAGTCCAAGAGACTCCCAAAATAACACAGGCTGTTGCCAGAGCCCTTGATTATCACCCAGAACTTGAAGGGAAGAATCTACTGCTGAAGACAGGACATATTTTGGACATAGGACTTGAAACAATGGAGCTAGAACTGACCTGGAAGTTTTCTCCTTGAAGACTATCTCTGATAGTTCTAGAGGATACTATGCAAGCTGCCAAGGGAGAAAATCAATCAATGGTACCACCCAGCTCTAAAACATTATAACCACAATGACTGGCACAGCAAACCACCTCTTTTGGTGCAAATAGCGACTCTGTTATCTGCAGGGTAATCAAAACCTATCTTATTATACTTAAATTCTTCTCAGTGGGAAAGAACTCATGGGTTGCACTGCAAATATAGCCAAATACACATGGCTGGAGAGGTCATAGATCCCAGAGAAAACCCTATTTCTGTCATGTCTCTTGACAAATGACATTTCTTACTGTATGCTAAATATGAATTCTTATTTTTATAGTCAAATATACTGTACACCACTGATCAAGGAAGCTTCTTTCCTTGATAGATAGAGGTAACAGAGGCCATTACAGAGACCACAACTGCTGAGACACAGAGTATACTTTTCTGAGAGATGTCTAGCCCTAAATAATACATCTGCAGTAGAGCCTCGCCATCTAAGGCTCTTGAAACATGGTGGATCAGGGTAGAGAAAATACTAGGGCTTCCTTCAGCTCTTCAGAGAAGCTTCCTTACACAACAGAGTACAATGCACATAGAAGGTCCCTACTGGCTAAGTTTTAGAGAATAAGAAACTGCGTGTATCTTTCAGTTGACAGGACTCCTAAATTAAACCCCAAGATTGGTCCATGGATAGAGGAAAATAGTCTTTCAGGGCACTGGAAGCTTGTTCATGTGAACTTGAAGCAATGGTGGCAGGGTACAAAAGACCCATGCCAATTCAATCACACAAGGGCTTAGTGTGGAGGGAGAGAAATGATTGGCAGCCCCAGATCTAGCCTGGGAACTGCTGCAACTGATTACTACTGAGTGAGGAAGAGTAGATCTTCTTTAAGATATCTAGATAGGCTGACGAGACTCCATTGGATGAACTTGCATTGAAAGACATCTGGGTAAAAATGCTTGACCAGATAGGACTCAACATATATGACAAAATGCATGAGGTTGGGGGGTGGTATGGGGGGTGTGGATGGGATAGGGGATTTAATTTGATTAAGAACTATTGTATGAAATGCACAAAACCACAATAAAAATATTAGAGCAAAAAGCTCTCAAAGGTTACTGAGACTGAACATGGAACAGGAATCAAGCAGAAAGTGTGTCTTGTTCATATAAGTCCTTTGCTTTTGCTAGTTTGTAGATACTTTGCTTTTAAAATGTGCATATATTCATTACTAAATGGTAGTAAAACCAAAAGTAGATAAAAAATAAAAACAAAATGTGGACCTCCCCAACATTCATACTTTTCTGATGCCAGTCAGATGAGCCAGCTTGATATTCGAAGTTCTGAAGGTCAAGGATTCTGAGATGGAAAGCCAAGAAAGAAGCAGGAGTGTGGGTCTAAGGTTCACATGGAAGAGAAGAACAAAATGGGTGAACCAAGAGTAAATATAAGAAAAAAAAAAATCTGTTCCAATACAACGAAGAAAAATATAAAACACATTGGTTATGATACAGGGGAGAAGGAACATCCCCTAGAGGGTCCTTAGTCTTATTCATAGAAGTATTTAAGAATGAACTCAGACAAATGTTTAAGACAATTTTATTAGGATTCCAAGAAAATTCCCCAGGGCAGGCAAGCTGCTGTCTTGGAGAGGAGAAGGAAAAAAGCCATGAAGCCATGATGGTTTAGTCCCCCCATAGAGATCAGAGAGATGCAGGGAAAACTATAAAAACCCCAAATATTGGGGCGGTCCAAAATGCAAAGGAAGGCATTACTATAAAAGAAGTATAAAGAAAGGGAAAGATTATACTTTTCTGAAGAATTCAGAAAAGCAGGCAAAACTTATGGAGAGCCACATGTCTACCTGGAACTCTATTCAAACAACCTGAACTTTTCCTATCAGGAAAAGCTTACCATCTCATCAACACACTATGTATTCTGCTCATTTCTTTAGCATGCCTTAATGTAAACCTGCTTTCCTAAGGGTGATCCAGTGACCAGGTGATTGACCAGCAAAACAGGAAAGTTGGGTATTTATTCAGACCAGAGACATAAGAGATAGTTATTCTCTTGACCAGTTAGTCTTTTGGGGCTTCTTGCTGCCCTAATAGTCATACTTGTGCTTTTTTAAAAAAAAAGCAACAAAATTTGTACCAAAGAATGCACAACTAAATAAAATTAGAGTGAAACACTATGAATCTTCAAATGGATAGATAGAATTATATTGGGATTCTGGTGTGTATTAAAAACAATTTCATAGGATATATCATATCAGTCATACAAATATAACTTTTAAGGGAATGGTTAATTATATACCCACTTTTCTGATTTGTCACATCTCTTATTTTGGTGCATTTAATTAAGAGTCTTACCAAGTGGCCAAGATCTGGTATGGAAGGCTGGCATGAGTAGCATAGAGAATTCTCAGGCACTGTGGTTGGGATTGATACAAGCACCAATTTTAAGAATTTTTTTATCGAGTGAATTTCATAATTCCGGTTATTTCTGTTCCTATTTCTTATGCACAGATTTTTGCAAATTCTAAAGCTCTGGGATGTAGAACTCTCCTCCAGTTCTGCTAGCTACAGCTGCTGTAAATACCAAGGAACATGTATGAATCTAAATGCCTGCTGTTGTGGGAGGGTTTACGTAAGATTCCTGGCTCCTGGTGGAAAGAGAACAGTCTCTAATTTGAGGAGAGAATTACCCTTTTCTCCATTTTTCTACAGCAATAACATACTTAGAAATTATTTTTATTGTGAGCTTCCATGTAGTTAGGGTTGTAAAATATGTCTTTTTATTTTCTTTTTATAGTTTAAATGTATCAAATATAAATATAATATATGACTCTATCAACAATAATTTGTTTATACTTTTACCTATGTTATTAACTTTATATTTATTTTTAGGTTTCAAGATCTGGTTCATTACTTTAATTATAATTGGTTTCCTTCCTGCGAACAATATATTAGACCAAACATACCTATTATAGTGTACAGATAATTCACTTATTAGGAAATAAATATTTTGAACAACTTGTAGTAATCTAAATATGATCATGATTTTTAAAAGCTTATAGTTTGAGGAAATACACAATAAATTCTCAAAATATTTATAGATATACAGAGATGGAATACCTCATTCCTAACAGGTATGGAGAAGTGTGTATATATATATATATGATTGAGAAATTAACTAAGAAATAAATGACTTTCAGGCTGAGAAAAATCTGTTAAACCATATCCCCATCAGTCCATCAGTTGTTTTACATGGAGCGGTGATTTTATCACATTCCCCTAAAATAGAAGTGCCACTCTGCAACCGCAAACATTCCTAAACTAAAAACGATTACCTGAACTACTGATCCTGGTATCAGTATTAGTATTTATTCACTTGTATTTTTCATTCAAATTATTAACTTATTGTGTGCAGGAAATAAATAGTATAGAAAGCCTTACAAGGCTATCTTTTCAGAAGGAAACTTATAAGGTTAGCTCCTGGCTTAAATTTCATGAATAAGATTTTGGGAAGTTTCCACCATTAATTTTTAAGTGTGGTTCACCATGCCCGAAGTTTTTGAACAAACAATAGCATGTATGCTCAACATAAATGTTTTCCTTCTGGGTGTCTGGAATTTGGTTATTTGTCAGGTAGGATAGCCTACTAGATCAAACAGAGGTTATAGCTCTGGGCTTCTGACACATCAGAGAAATTGTCTTGGTAGAAATTCATATGTACACACACCAACTATTGCCTGAAATATGTCCTTTTGACTCTTTCAAAGGGAATCTTAGAAGATGGCTTCTGGTCCCCTGGGCTTCATTCATGATATTTTTTTCTTTTGCTGATTGCATGTGTTATTCTTTCTTTTTTATAGGTCTGCATTGTAAGTGTTTCTATGTGATGAGCTTTTAGAATGTTTAGGAAATCACCAAACCAAAGGTGACATTAAGACCC
>NW_008358866.1:1455153-1462115 GCF_000622305.1 Nannospalax galili | reverse complement strand
AAATTTGTGTCCAATAGAAATTCTTGAATCAAAAATTCTACCTTTAATAGACAAAGCTATTATCTCGGAGTACAAAGGTCTTAAAGGCAATCACCTATTAGTTTTCCAAATGCAGAATGGTATTTTACAATGTCAAATACTTAAGACAGATTACATATGGATATATACAATTATACATATATGAAATTTTATTATCTGTTTATGTTTGTGTCTGTGTGTCCTTTGAGCTAATAAATGCAATGTAAAAATACACCTTCTGATTTGGAGGCAGAGTTTAAATTTATACTCTTCAAGCACAAGGATTACTGTTATCTCTTCTGTTATTGGTGAACTCCAATGAGAACTCACACACTTTACTTAGTTGTCTTGATTAATATCAATTATTTTACTTGCCACTTGAAAGTAAAAGTTAAAGGTATTAGAATAGGTTTTTTTTCGGGTATAGTTTTCCTTTCTTCAAGTCTAGTTGCTATTTCAATAGAGTGAGTTGAGCATTACTTTGGTTTCTGCTTGATCACAGAGGTTGATTTGACAGACCCAACTGACATGTGGATGATCTGAAATTCCTGAAAGTATGTGTCCAAGATCTTTGCTCTTGCAAAGAAATTCCCAGATACATAAAGGGTCATTTCTCTTTTGACAGTGATTATTTGGTCAGTTCAAAGAAAATCTGAAATTATAGAAAATAGAGAAATAAAAACTTATTAAAAGAGTCAAGTTATGTTATATGTGTCAAGAGCTTAGGAGGAACTATAAAGGACAGTTTGAAAGGAAAAAAATGCCAAGATTGTAGAAAAAGCCATGAAGCACTGCACTCAGAAGGATAAAGAGGTAGAAAGTACAATACAACTGTGACATCTGAACTGATGGTGATGCCTAATGAAAATAGCCACTGCCCACAGCATCTACTGAAGAGAGTGTCTTCTAACTAATTTTCATTTTTCAAACCCAGCAACCCTTGTCCTTGGCAAATTCTAATGATGTGTCATACAAGAAAGAAAAATATAGGACAATTCAATGACTTAGAAGAAATACCTAGCTAAAAAGTAACAATTTAGTAAAGTGGTATCAAGTAGTCTTAACAAATCTCAGCACAAATAATGATTCTGGAATCTATGAATATGTAGTTTTATGGTATTTGAAAATGCATTAAGAAGGTATAAATAGCTCTGCTTCCCTGGGCCTGCATGACCTGAAGACCTCTCTCCTACTCATAGGCCTCTCTCTCTCTGGTGTGAGTTGATGTGCCCTACAAGACTTGACACCTCCAGCCTCATGCACCATCCCATCTCCCCGGCAGGTCTCTCCTCCTAGCCTGGGTCCTGTCCCATTCCTTATCTTGGCACCCAGGACACCTGGGGAACCACCACTGCTTCCTGATCCTTTGCATCCAGACCAACTCAGTTCCTTTTCAGGTACCCAGGAGCACTCTGGGCTTGGCCCTGCCCTCACCTCATTCTACTTCCCTGGGCCTGCATGACCTGCCAGCCTCTTTCCTGGACACCTGGGCTGACCTTCTGCTTCCTGACACTTTGCATCCAGACCAACCCAGCTTCTCAGTGCAGTCCCTAGGAACACTTGAGGATGCTTCCTGCCCCCATCTTCCTTTGCATCTCTGGGTGACATGGCCACCAGCTACCCTAGACAAGCATCTTTCTTGGGCCTGGCTCACATGCCAGTCCAACCCCCAAATTCCTGAGGCCAAAATCTTTCCTGGAGGGATCCAGACCTTAGGAGAAACTCTGAGAGTATCTGATCCTCATCTGACTTGGGCCACTGTGGGAAATCCAGAAGACAAAAGCAATCTGGACACTACAATATAAAATCAAAAGAGAGGACCAGAAGCTAAGAGGAACCAGCTTTTCATGCCCAAAAAGGAAACCACAATGACACGTAAATTTCACAAAAAGAAGCAGACCTAGACTTGAAGGCTTGAGTCTCACACAAGAATCAGAAATTACAAAAGAAATTAACATGTCAAAATCACAGAGAGAAAACAATAACATGAAGTACCAAAATAACATATCTCCACCAAATACCAATAGTCCCCTAGAGAAGTACAATGAGAACCCCCTAGAGATAATGCAGAATATGGAACTCAAAAGAACAATGATGAATATCATAAAAGAATGCAGTGAATTTAAAGGACACACAAACAAGGTAATCATAGATCTGAAGGAAGATAGGGATAAACTTCTGAATGAATTCAGAAAAGAGCTAGAAATATTGAAGAATACTCAGGCTGAAATAAAGAATGACGTGAAACACCCCATAAGCCAATTAGTTAGAAATATCAGGAGAAAGCCTCACCAACAGGATGAATGAAATGGAAAACAGAATATCAAGACTGGAAGATAAGTGGATGAACTAGACCACTCAAGCACAGATTATGAAAATTTTAAGAAAGCACAAGAATAGAATATGCAGGAATTGTGTGACACCATTAAAAGACCAAACTTACACATCATAGGCATACAGGAAGGAGAAGAATATCAGGTATGGACCAGATCTTCAACAGGATTGTAGAAGAAAAATTTCCAAAATTAAAAAAAGACATGCCCATACAAATTCAAGAAGCACATAGATCACCAAACAGACAGGACCAGAACAGAAACTCTCCATGGCACATCATAGTAAAAACACTAATCATACAAAAAAAAAAAAAGAGACAATACTGAGAGCTTCAAAAGAGAAACAACAAGTCACAAATAAAGGGAAACCCATTAGGATTACAGTTGACTTTTCAGTGTAAACTATGAAAGCCAGAAGAGCCTGGACCAAAGTATTTCCAGTTTTAAATGACCACAGATGCCAACCCAGACTACTCTACCCAGCCAAAATGTCTATCATAGTCAAAGGAGAAAGAAAAATTTTCCATGACACAAATAAACTGAAGGAATTCATGTCCAAACACCAGCCCTTCAGAGAGTTCTGGAAGCAATACAAAGAGCTGAAGAAAGGAATGACTATACCCAAGGGGTTGTGGAAAGAAATTCAATGAAGGTATAACTGTGGAAAAGTACAGTGATATCACAAATGTAAACAGAATAAAAATGACAGGATTCAATACTCATCTTTCATTAATAACTTTAAATATTAACAGACTTAACTCCCCAGTCAAAAGACACAGGCTTTGTGAATGGATTAAGAAACAAAACCCATCTATTTGTTGTCTGCCAGAAATTCATCTCACTTTCAGAACAGGCACTATCTTAAGGTGAAAGGATGGAGAAAAATATACCAAGCAAATGGCACTAAGAAAAAAACAGGTGTAGCAATTCTAATATGTGACAAAATAGACTTTAAACCAAAACTAATCAGAAGAACAGAGAGGGCCACTTCATTTTGATGAAAGGAACAATGAATCAAGAAAATATTACAATCATGAACATATTTTCACCAAACTCTGGTGTGCCGAACTTCATAAAAACAATACTACAGGACTTTAAGACCTAGATTAACCCAAAATCATTAACAGTTGGGGAATTCAATACCCCACTATCTCCATTAGATAGGTCAACAGGGCAGAGTGTTAGCAGAGAGACATCTGAATTAAACAATACCATATATCAAATGGACTTAACAGACATCTACTGAGTATTCCACACAAGCACCAAAGGACATACTTTCTACTCAGCACCCTGTGGAACCTTCTCCAAAATCAACGATATACTGGGGCACAAAAAAACCTCAGCAAATACAAAAAGACTAAAATAATTCCATGCATTCTATCAGACCACAATGCAATAAAGCTTACAATCAACACCCGAAGAAGCCATAACCACCATGTGAACACAGAGAGATTAAACAACACACTTCAGAATGATGAATGGGTCAAAAGAGAAATTAAGAAAGAAATAAATGTACTCCTGGAATTAAGTGAAAAGGACAATACAACACAATAGAACCTCTGTGCCTCGCTGAAAGTGGCCCTTAGTGGGAAGATTATAGCTCTAAGTGCCTACCTCAAAAAATCAGAAATAACACAAATAAATGACCTAATATTGCAACTCAACACACTTGAAAAGCAACAGCAAAGGAAACCCAAACCCAGCAGACAAGAAGAAATAACAAAAATCAGGGCAGAAATTAATGAAATTGAAACAAAGAAAAGAATACCAAGAATCAATTTCAAGAGCTGGTCCTTTGAAAAGATAAACAAGTTTGACAGACCGCTAGCCCAGTTAACCAAAAGAAAGAAAGAGCAATTCCAAATCAACAATATCAGAGATGAAAGGGGAAACATTACAACAGACACCAGAAAGATACAGAACATTATAAGGGAATACCTTAAAAACCTATATGCTACTAAATTTGAAAACCTAAAATAAATGGATGTATATATAAAGGCATGGGAACAACCAAAACTAAACCATGAAGAGATTAACAGCTTAAACAGACCCATAAACAAAAGGAAATTGAAACAATAATACAAAACCTCCTGACTAAAAAAAGCCCAGGACCAGATGGATGTGCAGCAGAATTCTATCAGACATTTAAAGAAGATCTGAATCCAATTCTACTTAATTTATTCAAAAAAAATAGAAATGGAGGGAGAACTTCCAAATTCCTTCTTTGAAGCCAGCATCACACTAATACCAAAGTCAGGTAAAGATACAACTAAAAAAGGGAAATATAAGGTGTGCCTCCTCCTGCATTAAACGAGTCTACAGCACCTCACCTTAGTGCTTGCTTCTACCAGACTCCCAGGGTCTGTGTGTGGTGACCTCACGCCTTTTATCTCCCCCCAATCACAGGGGACCCGATCCAGGTTAGGGTCTTCACAGCTGGCCTGAGGAGAACCGGCAACACCTGGCGCCTGAACAGGGACTCCTGCCCACAGTGTTGGCAACACACAGAACCTCAGTTCGTCTGGTAAGTTGGCCCCAAGTCTTGTCTGTTTCTTCGGCTCCTCGAGGGTAAGAGTGTAGCCCCCTCCTCTGTCCCCTCCACCCTGTCTGTCATCTTTATTGTTGGAATAGTTTGTTAGATCAGGGAGGCAAACTCCGTCATGTGGTCCTGAAGCCCACGTTGGCACCTCCCGCCTCTTGGCTTGTCCCGGTGAGTTCACATAAAGGCTGATCCACCCTGGACTCAGAGCCCAGGCTTTGGGTCACCCTGTTACCTGTCCCAGAGACACCCCATGTGAGCATACGGCTGGAGGTGTCACAGCCTCCAGAAGTCCCTCACTGATCACCAGACATTTTGATCCAATACACCTTTACATGTTGGAGCAGTTTACATCCTAGTGGCTCATAGTGCTTCTTTGCTTCCTTTGTGCCCTCTTGGTAATCACCCTCGTCTTCTACTTTTGTGGCAAATTTCCCTTCTTGTGCAGGGAAACACAAACAGCAGCACTCAAGGTGCTCCTTAAATCCAGAGGGTTGAAAGTAAAACCAAAAGATATCGAACACTTTTGGGATGAAGCCACTAATTTAGCTCCATGGGTCTCCCCTGAAAACATGTGGGACCCTGACACGTGGATGCAGGTCCTCTTCCTGGCCCGAAAAAGGGAGGTCGGGTCAGGGATCAATCCCCTGCATTGTTCGAACCGATCCTCCTAGCCATCATTGCTAGCCTTAAATCCTCCTCTCCTGAGGAAGTCATCTTGGCCCACAACAAACACTGCCAGGAGCAATCTAGTATAGATCTGGCTATTACCTTGACCCCAGAGCCCCCGGACCTCCTGGACCCTGAAGTGGATGCCGCCTCTGTACCCACTTCCTATAAGGAAGGAGCTCCTTTATCTATATCTCAGGATGCTCTCCTAGAGCTACCATGCCCCAAAATTCCCCCACCCCATTACCCATGGAAGGAGTTACTCTCTCCTTGCCAACAGTGATCATCCCACCTCTTCCTATGCTACCATGCCCCTCCCTCCTAGGCCACCCTCCTTAAAGCCTCACCCACCTTTGTCCACCTTTCCAGTTAACATTGGCCCAATGTGGTGCAGCGTTCATGGCTGCCCACCCCATTTCTGACCTTGTTCTTATCCACAAGGCAGCTGAGCATTTGGGCCCTGACTCCTCATATTTCGAACAGGTTCTTCACCAGTGGTCCTTACAGTTACAAACCCACTATGATTGGTATAGCTTACTAAGGCAGTCTTAGAACCCTCAGTCTTCCTAAACAGGCGTGCATCCTATGATGATCAGGCTGAAAGCCAGGCATGCCTAAATCTCCAATATGGCCTCAACATTACGTTGGACATGCTCACGGGACGTGGACAATATACTGACCCCATCTCCCAGTCTACTATTGGCCTCCATGACTATTTTCTACAAGTTTCTGACTTGGCCTTTAAGGCCCTTAAATGTTGCTCCCCCAGTGACCCACAAGTCTTTATCCGTAATTTGATTCAACAGTCAGGGGAGTCCTTCACAGACTTCCTTGGCAGTAGAGCAGAGGGTGGAGTCTGGACCCACCTGAGAGGTGCTTATCAAACAACTGACTTGGGAGGGACTAAACATTCCTACTTGTAATGCTATTGCTCCTGTCCGCAATGATAACATTCACAAATGGATACTAGACACTTGGACCCTAGGGTGGGCCCTATTGAGGCTTTGACCACCTCCTTGGAGACTCTTTTGTCTCAAGGAAAACCCGCCCAGTTTGGCGAGAGGGAAGTCTGCTGGAACTGTGCGGGGCTTGGCCACTTTAGTAGTCACTGCTCAAGAGGTACAGTCTGCCCAAGACTCGCTGCCCCAAGTGAAAAAGATGGTTCCATTGGGCTAAAGACTGTAGGTCACAGCCTCAAACAGACTCGGCTCCTTTAAACTCCACCCGGGGCACCCCTCAGCCCCACCCACAAGAGGGGAAATGAGACAGATATTATGGACTCTCCCAATCCTCAACCACTCCCCATTAATGACCCTGTTCCTAGATGGAACTGCCATAAAGGGCCTAGTAGACACAGGGGCTGGTGTCACCATTATATCAGAAACTGAATCCCATAAATTCCT
>NW_008358866.1:1445920-1454998 GCF_000622305.1 Nannospalax galili | reverse complement strand
ACTTGGAATTCCAGGCCTTGTCTTCCCTGCTAGAAGGCCATAATTCACCAAATTCAAGGATCCCTCTCACCCAGTCAACTAAGGATCTTCTTAATAAGATAGATCATAAACTCTGGTCTGCATCACTCCAATGTCATGACCCAGCAGAGCCATTACTGGCCTTGATCCTCTGGACTAAAAATGGTATCTTGGGGGCGCTATGGCAACAAGACCCCCTGGTGTGGATCTACCTGGCTACCTTGGACCTAACTAGGCTTAGCTCTAAGTATGATATTGCCTTCAAGTTAGCAAATAAGGCCCGACAAACAGCCAGGCACATATTCAGAAAGGAGCCTGACAAAATTATACTGCCCTTTCTTCTTAAGCATCCCAAACATTATGGGCAGACTCTCTGGCTTTCCAACTAATGATGTACGGGTTCACAGGGGAGTTGGATAACCACACACCCCCAGATAAGCAACTGGCCAGCCTGGCCTGTTTGGAAATCACCACTGAGCCACACGCTTCCCCTTGCAAAAACCCCTACCTTTAGCCATGCTAGCCTTCTCAGATGCCAATAAGTCCCGTTATGGCGCTGTCATTCAGCACATGGGAAAGGATGACACCTGTTACGTACAAGCTAATCCTGGCTCTGTCCAGTTGGGGGAGCTCCTGGCCTTGCTAAAAATTTTCCAAGTCTGCCAGACTGAGCCGCTCAATATCAATATATTCTCTGACAGCCAGTATACGGTTCAGGCCCTCAGATGTCTTCCCTTTGCTCCAGTAATAGGCCACAAGGATCCCATCACTAGAACAATGAGAGCTCTCCAGATTATCTTAGATAACAGACAATGGCCCCAGCACATCTCCCACATAAGATCACACACCAAGCTCCCTGGGATCTTGGCAAAGGAAAATGACAAAGCAGATAAACTTATTATGTCTGTAGAGATTCCTCTACTAGAACAAGCCAGAGCGTTACACCAACAATTTCACCTTTCTCCTTGCATTCTGCACCACCTTCATTATAAACATCACATGTACATGGTCCTTTAAATTTATCAGTTAGGTCTATTGGTACCAATTACTAAATTTACAGTTACCTCTTTGAAGGTGGCCTGGTGAGCTATGGATTGACAAAGGCTACCTTTGCATGAATTGCCTTGCAAGGCTGGGTTGTTATATTGGATAATGTTGTTATCTTGGATAAGAGCTGGTGATGTATTTCTGTTTCAGTGTCCCGATATGGCAGGTTGATGGGCATTCTCTGGTATGGAGGGCCAGAGAATGAATAATGGTAATGTCTGTTTCTTTTTCAATGCCCCGGTGTGGCAGACCGGTGGTTGTTAATACCTTTCTACATCTTTTGGATCCATTAATATTAAATATAAAAGGCCTTGTTAAAAAATAAATCAAACATTCTAATGACATCAAAAAAAATTGTGTGCACTTTTAAAATTTGCTACTAGTTATTATATAGATGATAAGAGTTATTAAAATGAGATGCTAATATTTTCAAATTACTTAGATCTACTGATATCAGTTAAAATTTTTCTTTAGTTTGTTTGCTTGATTTCATTTGTTAAGATTTAATTTTCTTGTTTTTTGTGTGTTTGTGTGTCTTGTAATTTGTAAAAATTTGGATCCATCAATCTTAAAGACGTCAACTATATTGTGTGCAGTTCTAAATCCACTGCTAATTCTAAAATTTTGATTAAATGTACTGGTACCAATTGCTCAAATTAAAAATTATTATAATTAAGTACTAAATTATGTATATGATGTATATTTTTCTTACAGGTTGATTAAAAAATTTCTTTTAGTTTTGAAAGATCTTGAAGTGTGCTTTTGCATGCTTCTTGAAAGTTTCAAGGAGAAAACATCATATACCAGATCATGGAATTTAAAAGCCTTTATTAAAAATATTAAGGTTGTATTCTACTATTACATGTTAAGGTTGTATTAACCTTTATTTTAATTTTCTTCCTTATTTAAACTTCTACAAGATCTTAGAATTTTGTTTCTTAGTCAAATTTTGCTTCTTATTAACTTTTACTTTTAGGTTAACATTTTCTTCCATAAGGGAATAGGTATGGGGCAAGGCAATAGCCGTCTGCTTTTTGTATATATGCTTGAAAGTATGCTCAAGGTAAGAGGTGTTAACGTGAGCCCACAAGAATTAACTAACTTTATAGATTTTATTGAACAGGTTTGTCCTTGGTTTCCTGAACAGAGTACCTTAAATGTAGAGATTCCTCTACTAGAACAATCCAGAGCCTTACACCAACAATTTCACCTTTCTCCTCAGTCTGCACCGCCTTCTACCCGACCTACCCATCTCTCAATGCAAACATCTGAGCAGATCTTCTGTTACATGTGCACCCCTTGCTCCCTTAGGCCTCCTCAATTGATATGGAGTTAACCCGCGTGGTCTCCTACCCAATGCCCTCTGGCAAATGGATGTATCATCACCTACTCCTGACAGGCAAAATTATTCTTCTCTTTCTAATTCTTAAATGCCTTGTTCTTCATTCCCGCAGTCAGAGACGATTCAATCACTTGGTGTATCAGGCCCTCAGAGCAATTCACAAAGATAATTTCAACCCCCCATGCAGCCCAACAGACTTGGCTTGCACAAATGTACGAGGCCTCCTACAGATAATTCCCCACCTCGACTGATCCCCTGGGATGATACCCTTTGGAGGGCTGGTAGCCAATGACAGGTAAGATCCTGTTGGGCTGAATCAACCTAAGCCAGGACATGGACGTGTATGTCCATGTTCCAATGATGAGTAAGGTTCATGCCTGAATAGGACAACCTAAGACAGGCACAGTCCATGATCCTGGGGTTATCCGGAGGCGGAGCTGCCTACAGGTTCTCGCTGAACAGTCATTTTTAAAGAAAAGGGGTGGAAATGTTGCAGGAGGCCTCCAAAGATGGCGTGGACCCAGAGCCCTGGGATTCAGCAAGAATTCACTTCACTTCTTGGTCTGCAAATAGCCCACTAAAAGGAGCCCGTACCTTTGTACCCTGCTTTGGAGCCCAGTGACTGCTGACAGACTGCGGGGCATGGACCAATCAGAATACGATACGCTGGCTAAAGGGACTTGGGGGCGGAGAAAAGGGAAATATAAGGTGTGCCTCCTCCTGCACTAAATGAGTCTGCAGCACCTCGCCTACTGCTTGCTTCTACCTGACTCCCAGGGTCTGTGTGTCATGACCCCGCACCTCTTACCCTCCCCAATCAGCAGGGGACCCGATCCAGGTTGGATCTTCACAGCTGGCCTGAGGAGAACCCACAACAAAGGGAGATATGGATAAAAATTGGGTTAGTTTAAGTGAGGGGGGAAGGAAGTATATACAAGGAACCTAGGGGATAAAGGGAAAGAAGGAGCTCAAGAGAGGTAGGACCATAGGAGAAGGGTATTAGTAAGAGAGAAAGGGGGGAAATAGGGGCACCTTAAGTGGGAAAACCATGATGGAGGGGTGAGACAATGCAAGAGATAAACAATTCCTAGCTAGTTTTGAAAACCAGTGGGAACCATATTACTCCTACACCCTACTGAAAAATTATACACAGCAGATCAAGAAATATATGTCTAGGTAAAGTTTATCTAAGAACAACTGTTCTTTGCTCAAGATTTATCTATATGACACACAGTAATTAAAAATACCAGACTGGTGGAACTAACCTTCCTGGGTGTTTAACAGACATGCTTTGAGGACTATAATAATTTAGTCAGAGGGACATAAAGGACACTTTTTGCTCCTTGCCCTCCTAGGTCGACTAGTTCCAGGGGATTATGAGCATCTCTCAAAATGTCCTATATTGGTGGTGGGTCACCTATCCTTTTGATCAAGGAGGCCGAGTAGACCCCACCAGATGGACTTGTACCGGTGTCCAGTCTATAAAGAGGAGGGTCAACACAGAGGAATCATTTCCTACATGCTTCCAAGCAAAACCAACCATGGTTGAGCAAGACCTTTGACTTATCTTCATATAGGCTGAACTAGTAAAAGAAAGGAGCCAGGGGCTCCTCCCAAGCTCATGTGACCCCTGAGGAACAGATCTTCAAACGACCTTAAGAGTAAAAATAAATCAGTTTATCTGGTCCAACTGTATGGCCTTAAACACCCAAAAGGAAAGTATAACCAAAGATTAAAAGGACCAGTATAATTTCATAAGAATTCATATGTATCGCTAAAGGCTACATAACAATCAACAATGCCAGACAGGCAATACCTTCTTTTGAGTTGTTGGCCAGGGTGGCCAAAGGGATTCCCAGATAGTAAACCAGCGTATAACTGGGAAAATGAACAGCAGACCCCAATCTTATCCAAAGGAATATTGACAACTGATTACTGTTAGATGAGGAACAGCTGACCCTCCTAAAACAATGACTTCTAGATAGGCTGACTTGATCCACCAGAAGGACAAGTAGTGGGGAATGGCTGGGGGTGCCGAAAACATAGCAGACAGTAGCAGGGATAGCAGAGTATAAGGGCTCTAGTGGGGGGAGGGAGACTATGGGTGGGTGCTACCTGGGAAGTGGGTGTAAAAATAAATAAATTTTAAAAAATTCAAAAACATAATTCTTCAAAGCATAAAAATTTGCTCCTTAATAATTGGTGGATGTGAAAAACATTACCATTGAAATCTACCTGATGACTTTATATCCATGCTCAGATGACAAGAAGCTCAGAAAGTATCAGACTGTAAACAGTAATAATCACGTATATACAGATTAGAAATGCATTTGCATCTTAGTGTCAATTGTATTGAAAATGAAATTTGGTGTCTGAAACTGTATATTGTAATATTGAAATGGAAATATTTGATAAAGTTTAAAACCTCATTTAATTTTATGTCTTATAGGGTTTAGACAGAGTACAATATTGTATAACTGTATTAATTCAACTGTAAACTTAAAATTACAGCCAAGGAGATGCATCTTAGCCCTGGAAATTGTTATTGAATATGTCAATGCTGTTGTAATAAAATGCTTCTTCTGATTGCGGGGTTATTAAATAAATAATTTAAAAAACAAAAATAAAAACAAAACAACAAAAAAATAAATTTTAAAAAAAGAAGGTATAAATTAATCAATTTCCAGTGATTCTTTGTCTTAAGAGAAAAGAGTTTTTAAAGATTTGTTAAAAATCTTTAGGAAATGAAGATAGGAAATTTTGACACAAATTTGTATTATATATTTAAAATATTGACTGCCAGGCTCAGCAGTTAAGAACATTGGCTGATCTTGCAGAGGACCCAGGTTTGATCCTGGCACCAACTTGGTGGCTAACAACTGTTTGTAACTCCATTTCCAGGGCATACAATGTCATCTTTTGACCTCTGTAGGAATTGCACAACACAGGTGCACTTACACACAGGGAGCCACAGAACTGATACACATAAAATAAAAACAATGAATTTTTAAAAGCAAAATTAAACATGGTGACTGGGATAAAGTCTTAATTATTCTGACAAGAATAATGACATTTAATTATCTTGAAATTTAATTAGAAGTCTTATAAAACTATTGATACAGTTGAATCAATTTTTTGTATTAACTTTAATATGTAATGAGCGTAAGAGACAGTTAACCAATAGTGTGGCTGTATTAAGTGAACTTCCTCCCTGAACACATTTCCATTATCTTTTCTTATATTTATCAGTTTTAAAGCTTATAAATGAATCATTGATGTTTCATAGGCTAGTGATTTCAATTCTTTTAAGGAAACTATCTTTTCAACACATAATAAAAAGTAGCCTTTTATGCATGATTGTTCTGTGTGCTCGAGTTGTAAGATGTGATCATTTTATTTTATCATATTTATCAATAGAAAATTGGAAGGAGAACTATGTTATGTAATGTTCTAAACAATCTTCCTAATTTCTCTAACCATACTACATTTCATATAGTACAAAGATTTATGGACTGAACAAAAACAGTACAGCAAACAAGTGTCTTATCCAGGGGAAGACTATAAAAGACTAGATTTGTAAGATGATTACAGAAAATGTGGGCATGCTTTACTGTGATTATTGTGGCCAAAGGCTGAAACACTTTATGCAAGAGTCACAAGGCACACAAGAACAGTCACTATTTGGCTCACAAGCTAATTGAAGACGTACAAAACATAGTGTAGATGGTTGGGTGTCTGCAAATGCTAAATAAATGGAAAGACCGCAGACTCTCACCTTCCTTTAGCCTTGGTTCCCAGTTTTAATTCTCTGAGAAATATGGATGCTTTTCTTCTTGTCTTTTAGTTTATTCTTATTAATGAATTTCTTGGCTCTACAGTAGCATTTTCATTGTGAAATGGCAAAACTAGCTCCCTTTTTGCTCATCCCATGTTTCTGCCTAGCATCCCCTGCTCTAAATGCCATCAGTCAGGCAGATCTGGTCCCATGAAAGCTTCTCCTGTAGACTCAGGGGGTACATTGTTTTTACAATACTGAGAAACATACAAAGAGCCAGGTCACACGTCCTCTCCTAGCTTCTCCACTGAGCCCATTGTTTCTGAAAGTAAGAAACTTGTTTTTCCTAACTGAAGCTGTTTTTCAACTGAAAACTTCTTTGTTAATTGACATGCCCCTGGTCTGGTGTAACTATGGTGATCTTATGTAACTATAGTTAGTGGTTCTGCCTCTGGCATGATGGAAACATGGTCCTAAGTTTTACAAACCCTGCCCTGCTTCTCCTTGGTGTAAACAATTCTTTTGAGTATTAGCACCCTTGACCCCAGCTATTATTAAAGGATGCTGGAGTCTACCATCACTATGTAGCATTCCTTTGTGCATCTTGCTCAATATTATCATTGAATTGCTCATTTATCAAAAGGATTTAGCTTATATCTAATACATTTCCATACATGCTGCACTATTTAGCTCATATTTCAAACTTTAAATGATCTAATATTATAGTTTCCTAACAGCATTGCCATTTTCTGTTCATTCTGGACACATCTGCGCAGTCATTCTGAAAGATTACCATCTTGAAACAGGATAATTTACTTAAAGGTTATGTATGTAAAGGAGAACAAGAGGCAAGGCAGAGTGGCATGAATGGAACATGTGGGGAAAGAATATATTGGTAGTATATCTCTATAATATACTATATGTATATTGTAGTATATATGTAGTATATGTAGAGGGATGGTGGGAGAAGTAACCAACACTAAGAAGGTTTAATAAAAAATATGTAAACTCACTATTTTATGTTTCACACACATGTGTGAATATATACAACTAAACATAGTAGCTATACATCGATATATTAGTTTAAATGGAGTTATCCTATACAAGGAATAATGTTTCTCACAGAAACCATAAACTACAAAATAAAATGCCTAATGCCAATTGTGGTATATTGTATCTTTTGATGTTGGTCAGGGCTGTCTCAGAGACCATGGAAACAAAACAGGCTGTGATCATTGGTCTTTGTTGCCCACCAAAACTTGATGGCAAGTCCCTGTTTCTAAAGACACCACACACTTGGGTCATAGGACTTGGAGAAAACAAGTTCGTTGACTTAGTACTTCCTCCTTGCTGAATAGCTCTCATAGTAAAGGAAGGCTGGTGGGGGAATAAATTCATCAACAGTCTCACCCAATGTGAACCTCAAGAGTCACCAGTATGATAAGATACGCCCATGGGGGCAATAGTGTCCTGATTTCCTGATTATCGGGGGAAGAGTGGGTAACCAACTACTTTCTGATTGGATCTAAGGTTCATTCTACAGAAGGAACTGGATGTCTAGTACCATAATTTGGCCAATAAATTTTTTTGAGACACTCACAAGCCCAGCAGTGGACCTATTACTATTATTTTGCTAAATAGACCTAGTACCAAACTAGTTTCTAAATTCATATTTTTATACTAAAAATCAGTGTAGCTCTCAGGCCTCATCAGAGAAATTTCTTTGTCCAGTGGAAGGCAGTTAGTTCTGAAATTCACAGATGGTCAAAGTGCAGAGAATAAGTGTCTGTGCAGTGCTCAGCCACAAATGGGACATCTATATCACTCCTTCTCCCCTTAGGGCTAAGGGACCATTGCAGAAGAAGGTATTGAGATTGTTAAGAGTCAGAGGTTGGGAAGGACTGGAGTGACAGAACTGCTGCATTTAAAAACTCACAGATGTTGTGGCTGCTTGTATAAGACCTGTAGATCAAGCTAGTCAACATTCTAGCATGGAGAGGCAGGAACTATTGATGGTAGATGGCTTCTGAGGAACAGAGATTCAGTCTTTTTAAGGGTGTGGGCCCTGGTACATCTACCATGCTTCCGTGGATGGCCCCACACGAATGAGTGTATGGGCTGCACAAATTTGACTCAGTTGACTATTAAAAAAAAGTGGACAAAAAGTAGAAGGGGTTTGGAGGTGGGGAATAGACCTCAGAAGAGGTAGGGAGGTGAAGGGCGTGGATGTGATCAAAATACATTTTGTGCATGTGTGAATTTCTCAAAGAGTTATTAAAAATGCATTTTAAAAATCTATATTTTTTATTATTTCTATTTTATGTGTATGCCTGTATTGCCTGCATGTAGGTAAGTGTACCCATGTCATGAAATGCTGCTAGAGGACGGAAGAGGCTGTTGGATTCCCTGGAACTGGAGTTATGGACAGTTGTTAGTTGCCATTTGAGTGCTGGGATTTGAACCTGGGTCTTCTGCAAGAACAGTCAATGTTCTTAACTGCTGAAGCATCTCTCCAGCCACTATATTTTCTATAAAACCTGAAACACACACAAAGAAACAACAATTGTGATAAATACAGTACAACTATCAGTGTTAAAGGTTCAGTCATGTACAAAGACCTCACCCTAATTGGCACAAATACACAGCTGTGTCATGTGTCGTGCTTAATTAAGAATGATGAGCCAAGAACAGCCTTGAATTTGATTATGTGAAGGATAGATTTCTTCGTGAAAATGATGGAAAACTATCTAAGGACATTATATAAGATAATATAATTTTATGTAGTTACATATAAAATAATTAGCTTACCCATATTACTGAGAATCCATTCAAATATATTTTTAAAAAGTCAAACCACACGCCTTTAATCCCAGCACTAGGGAGGCAGAGGCAGGCG
>NW_008358866.1:1426743-1445892 GCF_000622305.1 Nannospalax galili | reverse complement strand
GAGTTCCAGGACAACTGGGGCTACAGGGAGACCCTGTCTCAAAAAGACAAAAAAAAAAAAAAAAAAAAAAAAAAAAAAAAAAAAAAGTCAAACAACTGTTAGAATAGTCTTGTAGAAAATTATCAGTGTAATTTAAAAACTAAAGTCAGAAAATGTGTAATAAGTTTTAATTTATAAAATATATTACTTTGAGAGAGTTGGAAATGAGAGATACATGAAGGATGATTTTGAAATTAATTTTGAGATTCTTGCTTAGGTCACTGGATAGATTTCTGCAAACAATTCATTTAAGACTAAGGAATGTGAGGAACTCTTTCTTCAGTAGGTAGCCACTCAAAAGTTGTCCATGGTCTTATAAGAAGCCCACTTAAACTCAGTGGTTCCCTAAGTGAAACAAATGAAACAAATAACCCAAAACTTCAAATTACATTTCCTATATGAAATGAAATGAAAAAAAAAATAGTAAAACTATTGGCACAGAGTCCTTCCCATGACTAAATTCCAAGATTAAATTACATGATTATTGATATAAACATTTCTCTTTCTATAAGTAATACTGTTGATATAGTTTGAGTAAAATGCTTTCTTTTTTAGATTTGCAGATATAACACAAATTTATGTGAAAACTGACTTACTAAAATACATTAAGAAATTGATATTACTTTTGAATTATACACTCTAGAGTTTATTGAAAAAAATATGGGTGCACCTACCCCCTATCATTAATTGTAGTTTATATACTTTCAATAAAGTAAGAGAAAGTGATTTTATTTTAACACAATAGAAACTATACATTCACCATAAACAGATAAACATTTCACAAGTGGAATGAGAGTACTTTACACATTGAATTATCAAATCTCTACATTTTAATTCATGCAGTATTCACACCAAAGAAGCTATGAACTCATAAGTGTCAGTGAGATGCCCAGCCTACAATGGAACCTCTACACCTAAGACTCATGGAACATAGTGGAACGGGAGTAGAGAGACTATTAATGCACCTCTCAGTTCTCACCTGTGGGGCTTCCTCATGCTGCAGATGGTGATTAACACAGAAGCGAAAGTCACAAATGGCAAAAATGTAGACAATAAAAGACTTCAGGGTGTGTGTCCCTGAATAGGGCTCCTATATTAAATCTTTGCCACCGAGGGCTCAAGCACCATTACAAGAGGGGTCAGAAAGACTGTAAGACCTAGGAGTGGTGGATGATCACAAGAAACCAGTTTTCCAGGTGGCTGGGAACTTGCTTATATGAACTTACAGTAATGGCGATAGCATGCACAAGATCCATGCAAACACAATCAGACAAAAATCTAGCATAAAACTGGGGAACTGGGTAAGAAATCCCAACCCTAGCACATCAGCTATTGGCAACTGATCTCTGATGGGTTAGAGGGAGTTGGTCTTCTTTAAGGGAGTGATGCTACACAGGCTAAACAGGCTCCAGTGAATAACACACCGATGGACATCTCGGTACACTAACTTGACTCAAGAGACCTTAACATATATCAGAGAATGCAAGAAATTCAGTGTGTGGGGGGCATATGGAGTGGGTACAGATAGGAAAGAAGCTCTAAATATGATTAAAATGCATTGTATGAAACGTACAAAAATCCAAATACACTACACACACATACACACACTGCAAAAATAACGTATCAAAATTGTTTGCTCTTAAAAATATTGCAGAGCAAACTCAATTAGCATTATAGTAAAATTCACACTGGTTTCATTTAACATTATCAACATAATTTGATGCTTATTTTACCTAAAATGTACATTCTCATACATACTCACAACATGCGCAGAAAATTACTCTCCTTTCCTACTCTCTCTTTTTCTCTCTCTCTTTGTCAATTTTAGCATTTTCATTGTTATTATGGTCAGTCTTATATATTCTAAGTTAACCACCAAGTTTGTAATTCAGCTCTCAATAATAATTATTTAAAACAAACAGCAAATTCCTGTAGTTATTGAATGTTGCTGTAAAATAAATTACTAACTTTATTTTTTAGACTATCAAAAAATCTCATATTATTAGTTATCCTTTACTTTTTATCAAATATACTATAAAACTTCTTACTTTATTTTTACAGTCTAGATTTAATTTTCTTAGCATTAAATATTGTAAAAATACTTCAAACCGAATATATACACCATAAATATAGAGTTCCTAAACTCTAGGCAACAGAGCTCATTCTTTCCACACAGCATTAAGTTAGAATGTGATTCCAAGAGAGCCACAAACTCTGTATAGGTTTGACACATTTTATTTCTAGATTTTTTTTTTCTTCTAACTGAACCTTATTCTTTTCGTCAAGGTTAATATAGAAGAAGTGATAATGCTATCTAAAAGGATAACTGACACCTTGTTTAATGATAAATGAAATTCTGTAAAAGAACTGCTTGTAAATAACTGAATAGTCAAAATAATTCTTGCTTATAGGATTTTATTCTAAGAAAATTACAGTACCAGTTTTCTTTTTTTTTTTTCTTTTCTACTATCCTTTTACTGAACGTGACGTTGTTAGAGTCTGAAAACCTTTTGTATTAAATTTAGAGGTCTCTCTGGTACCTCACAGATAGGAGATATGAAGCAAGCAAATTTATAAGTATTGTGGAAAGTCTGTATAATCCACATAATAGCACAGTTGTTTAAACACAGACACCATAATCCATTCCTTGGTGGAGAATATTAAATATATTCAGTCCTAATAGGTGTGCTGTGCTCAGGAGAATTGACTCATTAATGACCTTGGGAGGCAATGCAGAGTTGACTTCAATATGAAGGACAGTTCAGTGATAACTTCCTTTTTATCTTAGTCTTCTTTAGGCCTCTCAAAAGGAATTTTTAGATATTTCATAAACTATATTTCCAATTAGAATTCCTTATAAATACTGTCTTATTTTGTTGAACATATTTATATGAAATTAATTTAAGGCTGAAGCACGGTAGCAGAAGCTTTATAGAAATACAGTAAAAAGAGTGTGATCTCTAAAACATACATGTTTATTAGTAATAGTGAGTCTACCTTTAGACTTGCCCAACAATAATGGAATGATTCCTGTGGGTACTTCAACCAGCCTTGTAGGTAGCGCTTTTCAGAATCATGACTGCAAGCTTATTTTCACACACATACCATTCTTCAGAGGATTGTTTGGGGTCCCTGATAGAAAATCCATGTGTTTTTCCTTACCATCCTGTATCAATGTCTTAGACAATTGCTTTGAGAAGCAGTTCCTGCTCTCCCCCTTGCTCTTGGGATTTATGTCCTCAGGGAATTTCTTAACCTTTTAATGCATCTTATTTGCACATAAAACTCAGTTCTCCATTGTTTCAGAACTATCATTATGGGAAACAGTAACATGTCCCTTCTTCAGACCCATTTCCCTGTTCATATTATGGTGAAAATTACATATAAACTGTATCAGATTTTGGCTAGAGAGATTTCTCAGTAATTAAAACATTGGTTGTTCTTGCAGAAGACCGGATTCAAATCCTGGAACCCATATGGCAGGTAACAATTGTCCTTAACTCCAGTTCCAGGGGATCTGACTGCCTCTTCTGTCCTCCAGGAGTATTGCATGACATCAGTGCACTTGCATACATACAGGCAATAAATTCATACATATAAAATAAAAATAATAAATAAAAAATATTAGAATAATCTGTGTCAATTTAAATTTATTTGTTCTGGATAGCTTTAGTGTCAACTTGACACACCTGGGTTGAGGGAGCCTCAATTGGGGAATATCCTCCATTGGAATGGCCTGTGGCCATGGCTGTGGGGCATCTTCTTGATTATTGAGTAATGTGGGAGGGCCCAGCCCACTGTGGGTGGTGTCACCCCTGGGCAGGTGAGCCTGTGTTATATAAGAAAGCAGGTTAAACAGGTGCCAAGGGGGAACAAGACAGAAAGCCGCCTGCCTCCATGTCCTGTGCTCCAGCTCCTGCCTCCAGGTTCCTGCCCTGATTTCCTACCTTGGGCTCCCTCAGTGTTGAACTGTGACTCAAGAGATGTAAGTCAAATAAACCTTTTCCTCCCCAAGTTGGTATTAGAGTATTTTTTTCACAGCAACTGAGGGTAACTAAGACAGAAATGGATACCAGGTGTGCAGTATTGCTGTGACAGACCTGAAGTTGGTGTTTTTAGGAGGATTGTGGAAGCATTTGGAACTTAGGGCTGGAAAAGCTATTGAGTGCTCAGATTGATGCTGGTTAGCTGGCACTGAAACATACCTGTAAGTAACAAGAAACCAGTATCACTGTAGTGAAATCTTCTGGGGAGTAATTCCTCACTTCCTCTCTTCTGTGAGAGTTAGCTCACAGAAGCTGTGGCATAGAGGGGACCCAAGCCTCCATCTCAAACTGGAAGAGGGACTTGGTAATGTGTAAGAGTCTCCTGCATGACTCTGCTGTTGAAAGCATGAAGGGGTCACAGAGAATAGCTGAGCCTTGCTACCCTGAGAGGCCAGGAAAGGCCATTGGTGAAAGTGCAGACTCAGTTGCAGTGAAGACCCCAGGATTGAAGGTATCATGGACAGAATCTGAGGCTTTGCATCCTGAGAGGCCAGAAGAGGACACTGGTGAAGGTACAGCCTCAGTTTCAGTGGATCTCCCAAAATTTGAAGATGCTGGGACCATGGCACGACCACCAAGGGCAGGAGCAGGTATAGAATGGAGCCTACCTCGGTCTGCAAAACAAGCTGTGTGTGCTGTGAATGGCAGAATCAGAGGAGTAGAGCTGCCAAAACCCTTTGGAGCCCAGAAGATGGTGAGTGAATCCCAGATTTCCAGCCTTGAGCTACTTTGCTGAACTCAGGTTTTTGCTTAGGTGTGCCCAATTCTTCCCTTTGAAATAACACAGTACATGTTTTGGAGTTTACAAGAGCTCACAGTTAAGGGACTTTGAAAAGAGACTGTGGATTTTTAAGTGTTTGGATTTTTTAAGAACTGTGGTGCTTTTAAGATTGTGCTGTCTTATGTGGTGATACTGTTAACATCATGTCTTGGGGACAAGAAATGGAAATGTTGTGGTTTAATAAGTGATGTGTTTGCGCACCAAGTTGACAAATGGGTTGACCTACCTGGATGGAGGGAGCCTTAATTGGAGAATTGCTTCCATTGCGCTGGCCTGTGGACATATCTGTAGGGCATCTTCTTGGTTATTGAGTCATGTGGGAGGGCCCAGCCCACTGTGGGTGGTGTAACACCTGGGCAGGTGAACCTGTGTTGTATAAGACAGCAGGTTGAGCAGGAGTGAGGGAAGCGACAGTGAGGGAAGCAAGCCAGTAAACAGTGTTCCTCCATGGCCTGTACTCCAGCTCCTGCCTCCAGGGTTCTGCCCTGAGTTTCTACCTTGGGATCCCTCAGTGATGAACTATGACCCAGGAGATGTAAGGCAAATAAACCCTTTCTTCCCCAAGTTGGTATTTGTCAGAGGGTTTTGTCACATCAATAGAGAAATAAACTAAAACAATCTTCTTCATGTTTATTTCAAGATGACAACTCTAAGATTCAGTTACTGTAGTCCTGTCTGCCCTGTAATTTATCTGAGCATTGCATGCTTAGCAAAAACCAAACAAAGCAGAAGAAACATGGACCAAATTAACCAGAACCAATATGGTCATCTTTTTTTTTTTTTCTCTCTACAGGGAAATCATTCTGTTAGCTTGATTTACTCACAAGTGAATTACTTACAGCAATAAAAATCCAACTTCATGGGAACCGGGAAGAGGCAACTGTAGTGTAAGTCCTTTTCTCATTACAGAAATGAATACGAGTAATATGACCATGAGGCAAACTCTGAAAGGGAAGGATAGCTATATCCCTTTATCTTCTCTGTGTATGAAGCTTACGCTCTTAGTGCTGGAAAGAATCAATCGTTTCAGTCTCTGTTTGCTGATTAGAATTGGTAATTTTCAAGCCTTCTTAAGATCAGTGGGGTATGAATACACTTCCTGATATTGTAATAAAAAGTGTTAATTTCCTGATATTGTAATAAAATACCCTGAACAGAACTGACTCAAGGGACAAAGTTTATTTTGAACCACAGTTCAAGGGTTCAGTCCATTATACAGGGAAGTCCTGGTGGGAAGAATGCAAATAGTTGCTTTGTATGTGTATAGATAATCCCTCACAGGCATCCCCACAGATATCTCCACAGGCCTATCTCCTAGGTGATCCTGGATCCTGTCAAGTTGTCAATACTGGGAAATTTTGTTTATCTCCTCAAAATTTAGAGATTAAATTAGAATGTGCTACTTTGTATAGAGTTCAATAGAATTTTCTAAAATATTTTCATTGTAAATTCACAAATACAAAATTAATAATTTGAAAGTATAGAATACTATTCTAAAGAACTTTCTTTTTGAGTCAAACAAATTTTAGTTCAAATATTAGAATCAATGAAGATTGTAATATAGAAATGCTTTTGGCTTTTCCCTATCTGTGATTATTTACATAAACTGCAAAGTGAATTGAAACAATCTTCAAGAACCACAGATCATGCCTCATTGATAACAAATCGCTGGCGTCTTGTCTTGTGAGGCTTTACTTTCAAATCTCTCTAAAAGTGGTGTGGCAATAATGCCTCCATATTGACTCAAAATTAGATCATTTTTGAATGTTTGATTCACCTCAGCCAAAAGTAAATATCAAACTTAATATGTCAGTGTTTCTAAACAATCAAATTGATATATTCCATAAAAGTAGCAGTTAATTTTCCACTTTTCTATTCTAATATATTATGCACTTTTAAAATAGAGACAGTAGTTTCACTGATCTGTAAAAGTTTGTTTCTCATTCCCTCCTTTGGGACCATCGTCACTCCTACTTTTCCAGAGCTAATAGTCATGTCTCCTTCAACCTCCTGGAGAGCTCCTAAATATCCTGCATAGATCATTCAGTACCTCCAATTAAAAAAAAAAAATCAGAAGCTAGAAACTGAAGCCCAAACCAACTAACTAACTATACCTGATCAAAAAGCAACAAAGGTAAATCAATAAAAGAACCAAATTATGACTCAATCAATGCTGGCTTGAGTTTCATATCAGGCATACAACTAACAAAAGACATCCATATGCCCAGACCACCACAAAGATACAAATAATATGAAAAACCACAATAATACATCCCTATCAAACCCTTCAATCCTATATGAGTACTATAATGAGAACACCAAAGCATAAAATTTTATAAAGCAAATATAAACATGATCAAATAATTCAATGACTTTAAAGAACATACAAATAACTCAAAGAACTCCAAGATGATAGCAGTAAACTCCTGACTTAAGCTTAAAAAAATATAAATGTACAGTTAAATAAATGACAAAAACAATTTAGGATCTAAAAAGTGAATTCACAAAAGAGGAAAATATTAAAGAACTATCAAGATGAAATGAAGATGCAATTGAAAATTTCAATGAACCAATTTGACAGGAGGAAGTTTCAAATGCAGAATAAATGAAATGGAAAGCATGATATCAAGCCTGGATTACAAAGGTAAAGAACTGGACCTTTCAAGCAAAAAATATGAAAATTAAAACAAGAATGGAATGTATAGGAAATGTAGGACACCACAAAAAGAACAAATCTATGCATACACATTATGGGCATAGAGGAAGGAGAAGAATCTCATCAATGGCATTAACAAGCTCTTCAACAGGATTATAGGAGAAAATTTCTTTAGCGTAAGAACAGACATACCTAAACAGATAAAAGAAGCACATACAATATCAAACAAACAGGACCAGAACAGAAACTCCCCACAACAAGCATATCATAGTAAAAACTCTAAATTTAAAGGATGACAAGAGGGTACTAAAGACTGCAAGAGAAAAAAAAGTTATATATAAATGAAAACTCAGCAAAATTACAGCTGACTTTCCAATGCAAACTATGAAAGTCAGAAGAGTCCGTACCAAAGTATCCCCAGTTCATTTAGATTCATTTAGGATCCATTTAGGCCATGGATATCAACCCAGAATACTTTACCCAGCAAAACTCTCTATCACAGTCAAAGGGGAGAGAAAAACCTTCCTTTATAAAACTATGCTGAAAGAATTCATGTCCATCAAACCAGTCCAAAAAGAATACTTGAAGTAATACAAAGGAATGAAGAAAAAATTACCATACAAAAGATGCTACAGAAAGAAAACAAATGAAGATATAATTATGGGAGCACAAAATAGGACCCGAGAACACAACAGCAATTAAAATGACAGTGACTGATACATATCTTCCTATAACTTTAAAGATCAATGACCTCAATCCCCCAGCCAAAAGACTCTACAATTCTGTATATATATCTCAAACTGGTGCACAAAATTTCATAAAAAGAGTGTTATAGGAATTCAAACACAAATTAATCCCAAATCAGTAATAGTAGGTAACTTCAACATCACACTATCTCCAATACACATGTCAGCTGGATAAAGAATAAATAGAGAACCATCTGGATTAAATGATATCGGACACCAAATGGACCTAATAGACATCTACAGAATATTCCAAGAAAGCACCAAAGAATACAAATTCTATTCAAAAGCACATGAATGCATCTCTAAAATAGTCCACATACAGGGCACAAAACAAACTTCAACTAATATAAACAATTGAAATAATTCCATGCATTCTGAGACCACAATTCAATAAAGCTTATAATAAACAGCAAAAGAAGCTCTAGTAAATACACAAACTCATGGAGATTAAACAATGCAGTCTTGAATGATGAATGAAGTAAAGGAGTAATTGAGAAAGAAAGAAATATATTCCTGGAACTAAGTTAAAACAATAATAGAACAAAACAAAACCTCTGGGAAACATTATAAGTAGTCCTAAGTGGGAAGTTTATGGCTCTAAATGTCTACATTAAAAAATCAGACATTACTCATTATGTTCTTTAGGGGAGTGATACTAGATAGACTAGATTGATGTCAGTGGATGAACTTGCTCTGAGGGATATCTGGGTGTACTACCTTACTCAGTAGGCCTTAACATAAATGACAGAATGCATGAAATCTGGTGGGGATGGGGGGGTATGGGAGAGTACAGATGGGAGAGGGGGTATAAAGAAGATTAAGTTGTTTTGTATGAAATATACAAAAATTCAATGAAAAATAAAAATGATTGAATTATAAAACTTTTGAGATGGCATCACTCTGAATGTAGCTCAGGCTTACCTGGAACTGGCTATTAAGCCAGGCTTGCCTGAGTATACAGGCATGTTCCTGGGTATTGGGATTAAAGCTAAGCCTGGCTCTTAGTTTACACTTCTAGTGGTTTTATGCCAAATTTATTAGTGTCAATGATTAAAAATAATAGTTTATTTTGACTTCTGCAAGGAAAAACGATTTAAAAATTAGATTTTGCAGAAATAAATCATTTAACAGTACACCTCAAGACACTGGAAAGGCAAGAACAAACCAAACCCAAATGCATCAGAAGAGAAAACATAACAAAAACAAGAGCAGAATTAAAAGAAATAGAAAAAAAAGAAAGCTATACAAAGAATCCATGAATCTAAGAGCAGGGTTTTTTTGTGTGTGGAAAAGATAAACAAGAAAAACAAAACCTTACCTGAGTTAAGCAGAAAGAGAGAACAAATCCAGTTGAACAGAATCAGAGACAAAGGGGGAAACAACACAGAAAGCACCAAAATTATCCAGAAGGAATATTTTAAAAACCTATATGGTTAGAAAATCTAAAAGAAATGGATGAATTTCTAACCACAGAAACCATCAAAATTAAACCAAGAAAAGACCAACAGCTTTAACAGACCCATAAAAAATAAGGAAATTGAAACAGTAATACAAAGACCCCCACTAATAAAAGCCCAGGTCCAGTTGGATACACCTCTGAATTATACCAGACCTTCAGAGAAGATCTACAACCAACCCTAAATTATTCAAACATATACAAACAGAGGGAGAACTTCAAAACTCCTTCTATAAAGCCAGTGTTACGCTGATACAAAAAAACAGCTAAAGACATAACAAATAAAGAAGCTAAAGACTCATATCCCTAGTGAACCTAGATGCAAAAATTCTCAGCAAAATATTCACAAATTGCATTCAGCCATGAAGAATGAATTAAAATATGTAAGTAATAAATCATGTAAATTGAGTTGAAGGCAAAAATGAGATAATCCTCTCAATAGTTGCAGAAAAAGCCTTTGACAAAATCCAACATGCATTCATCATAAAAGTCCTCGAGCAAATTGAACTGGATAGAACATACCTCAACATAATTAAGGTTACATACAACAATACCTTAGCCATTATCATTTTAACTGGAGGAATTGTTGAAGCAGTCTCATTAAAATGAGGAATCAGACAAGGCTGTATGCTATCCCCACACCTTTTCAATATAGTGCTTGAAAGTCCATCTAGAGCATTCAATTAAAAGGATACTAATTAGAAAAGAAGACAAATTATTCTTATTTGTAGATGATATAGTATACATAAGAGATACCAAAATTCTACTACAAAACTTTTAGAAATGATCAATACTTTCAGCAAAGTGGCAGGTTACAAAATCAATCAGCTTTTGTATACAAATATAAAAAAAAAAATCAGTTTAGGGAAATACTTCCATTCAAAATACCCTCAAAAGATATCTAAGGATAAACCTAACCAAAGACATTAAAAATCTTTTCAATGGAAAATTTTAACCTCCCAATAAAGAGATGAAGGAAGACATCAGGAAATGGAAAGACCTCCCACACTCATGGATTGGTAGAATCAATACAGTGGAAAGGGTCATCCTAACAAAAGCAATTTACAGATTCAATGCAATCTCAATCACACCATCTTCAGCAAATGGTGGTTGCAAAACTGGATCTCCGCATGTAGAAGGATGAACCCCTAGAGGGTTCTTGCAGTTATAAGGCTGGGGGAAGGAAGCTTTAGAGAAAAGGTGAAGAAATATAACATGGTAGGGGCAGCCCAAAGCCTTAAAGAAAACATGGTTAGTAAGAAAGGCATGAAGAAGAAAAGGAGAAATAAGCTTTCCTGAAAAGTTCAGGAAAGCAGACAGACTTACAGAGACCTACATAGCTGTGGCTGATCTGGAAGTTCTGCTGAGACCTGAGCTAGTTCCAGGCAGAAATATTCACTACTTAATTAACACACCAGGTATTCTGCCCATCTATTTAGCATAACTTACGGTGACCCTGCCTTCATGGGAATGGTTCTATCACCAGATAACTGACCAGCGATACTGGAAAAGTAGGATCCTCCAACAGATATAGTCTGGACCAGTTCAATGTATGGGGCTTATTGATACCCTAACACCCCCCCCCTCTGAAGAGGTAACCCTAAAATCTTTTAGGGATTAGATAAGAGCTCCCAAATACTTTTAACATTTTTTGACTTTGGGACAGCGTATGTTGCTAAAAGGACATTTTGACTTTTAGCCAAGAAAGAAACTGGCTACTTTTTCTTTGGGGTCTTTTTACCCTAACTGCCTAGCCAATTTCTACCTCCTGTTCTTATCAGTTTACCCTCTGAAGAGGTTTACCCAAATTGCTGATAGGGAATTGGGACACAGACTGCTCTGGCTTTTTCATGCTGAACAGGGATGCAGGGTGAGGCAATTTGGGTACCCCCTTCAGTGGGTCTATCTAAAAGACCCCCAAACTGCATAACTTTTAACTATAAGGAGAAAAGAAGGTCCTTAACTGGTGCCTAGGAGATGTGAAGGAAAAGTAAAGGCAAGAGTAGTTAGTATTACAATTTCTAGGCAGGTAACCAGAAAGAAGTCAGAACAGGGCAAATTTCACATGTCCAAATTAAAGTCCATTGGAATTTCTTGATGAGGGCTTCCAAAAGCATCCATCTACTGGGTTCCTCCTCATTTTTCTTTTGCCTGCCAAGGCTGGACTGATGATTGATGAACTCAAGATTTGTTGTCAGGCACTTTGATAACTGTTGGAGTGGCTAGAATCAGTGCCCTCTTAAATGGCCTCTAGATAGATAGGGAGAGAAAACAAATTTAGCCATCATTTTAGAACAATAGTGGGTGATCTCCCTCTGCTGCAGGTGGACACTACAGTATTGCAGACCAAGAATTGAAGTCATGCAGCTGAGTAGCATTGTCTTACTAGAAACAAAATATCAATGAGAAATAATTCTCTAAAAGAACTTAAGTCTAATGTCTGGGATATGTAATCCCTTGAACTCTTAAATAAATATACTGATGATTTTAATCTTTGGGTATACTTTCCTTTTGTGTATTTAAGACCATACAGTTGGCCCAAATAAACTGATTTGTTTTTACTTCTAATGTTGTTTGAGGATCTGTTTCTCAGGGGTCACACGGGCTTGGGAGGAGGCCCTGGCTCCATTTTATTTTATTTTATTTTATTTTATTTTAACCAGTTCCATCTATGTGAGATAAGTCAAAGGTCCAGCTCAACACTGACTGGCTTCACTTGGAAACATTGAGGAAGTGTTGACTCTCTTCTTTGTAGACTGGACACTGGTTCAAGTCCATCTGGTGGGGTCTCCATGGCCTCCCTGAACAAGAGGAAAGGTGACTCTCCACAGTTACAGAACATTTTGAGAGACATGCTCCATAGTCCCATAGAACTTAGTTGACCTTGGAGGGCAAGGAGCAAAAACTTGTCCCTTTCAGTCCCTCTGACCAGATAGTATAGGCCTCAAAGTCTGGCTATTAAATACCCAAGAAGGTTAGTTACACCAATCTGGTACTTGTCATTACCATGTGCTATCTAGATAAAACTTAGGCAAAAACCATACATTCTTAAATAAACCTTGACTAGATAAACCAGTTGATTAAGCTATGACCTTAGAAATTTTAAGATTATTTTTATATTATCTTTTTCTCATGCTTGACAAATTGTAACAAACCTACACAGACCTCCATCACTTGCTTAGGTTTTTTCATTTTTAATAAAATACCTCCATTCCTATATCCTTCTAACATCTTTTACCTTACCATTCTCTTTCTTAATAACACATAATAACACTAACAAATAAATTTTCTGTCTGTTGTGAGAATTCTATTCCTGGGGATACTAATCAATGTTTATCCCCTTCTAAGGTTCTAGTGTCAAATCAATGTTTTACTACATTAAAGATTTTATGGGGAAACAATGAATTTACTGAGCTTACTTACAGAGATAACTGAGGGGTTCCTGAGGTGTATGGGTAACCTGAGTGTATTTACACTAGAAAACCTTTACCCAGCATGGATCAAACCTTCTCTTCCTAGCCTTCCTCAGTTAATATAACTTAGTCCTCCCCAATTCCAGGAGACCGTGTGTGATCAGGGCCAAATTACATACACTTGGCTGGGAAGAGCAGCTGGATACTCAGGTGAGGGTCCAATGACCCTGCTTACCCCTCCTCCTTCAATTAAAGAATATGATAGTCAAGCAACAAGTCCACTTGTGATGATCTTTTGCTAGTGGACACAGTTGAATTTGTGAAGATGGTAGTTGTTTGACGTAGAAGAAAGTAGTGTGCAGCATCATCTTATTAAAAGAACATGGAATCTAAATTACATGCATAAGATAATGTAATAAGTTAATATCACCAATGTACACACTGTGCTTTATAAGTTCCCAGGTAAACCTTATAGAAAACACAAGACAATTGAAATCTTTTTTCCCTCATGTAGTTTAGAGAGTGATCTACCAAAACCTTGCTTTAGATAGAAAGAAGCAACTGATACATAGTTATACATTATCAAATTGATGTTCACAACCTCCAGCACAAACAATTCAGGAAAATTCCATGCTTCAGTTACTGAATGAAGAATTCTAGGCAGAAAATTCTCTTTTTAAAAAAATCTATCCTGTTGTTTTTTCATTAAGTAGTTAAGTTTATCTTTGTATTTGCCATACATTTTACATTAGTCTGTGTTAGTGACTTTACTCAGTATTGTGACCAAATAGAGAATCCCATTAGCTAATTTTACTATAGACAGTAATACCCTCTGTTGAAATTATTTTACATCTTAGCTGTTCTCAACTGCACAGTGCATTTACTCTTAGGCTGTTTTTTTGTACTCTTTTTTCTTGTCACAGGGTCAGAGGGCCAGCCTGAACCTGGAAACGAGTCTTGGAGAACACATCTTGAGATAATATGCTTGAGTCTGCTGAAGTGGGAGGGCCAATCCCATCTCCAGAGTCAGCTTCTCAGTGAGCTCTAACAGCACATGACAATTTATCAATATAATTAATACAAAAAGGCATCTGTTTCTCTTTAAAACTTAATTCAGTGGTTTACATTGGACAGGAGAGCTGGTGAATCCAGTGACTACTAGCAGGACTGAAAACATCTATCCTTCTTACAACCTGTATACATTTGTCTAGGCAACTCTTTTCACCTACTCGGTCCTTTATTGGGAATGTCAAAAGACAGAAGATTTTACTTTAAGTTGTCACCTTGCTTGATATTTCTAGGCTTTATTAAACCATGGATACTTGGCAGTGAGCACCAATCATCAAGCAGGATTAGGTTGATAGAAGTATCTGCCTTTACTAATGTTAAACCTGAGATCTTCTCTGGCTATGATGTGATCAGATGCATGAAATCTTATTCCCATAATCAGTTAGCTTGTAACTATTCAGGAAGATGTCAACCTGAAAGTCTCAATTAGTACCTTCTTCCTTGATATTTCCCATTACAGGCCAAATTTTGTATATCTAGACCAGGTCTGAGAGCAGAAAGATATCACTATCCAAATAGATCTCAATGGGTAAGGATACAGTCTAGCGCAACTTGTAAGACAAAAGAAGGGATCTGGAATGTTTCCCAAACCTTCTTTGTCTGCTTCTCCAGAGCATCCTCCAGAGACTTTCATCCTTTTATCATAAGTGACCATGACAAAAGGCGACACTACTGACTTAGTCACCATCACTGCATCATCGGTGTGGGCTTGGGGGTACCTGTATCCTCTCCTTCTTTACTAGTGATCCTAAAAAAGTGGGAGCCTGTTTGCTCTTACTGATGTGACCCTCTAACACCCTGAAACATTAATGGATTCTTTTTGCATTTTACCTGGTTAATCTTATCCTGCCTATGCAGGACACTACCATACATGAAACCATTGGAGTAAACATTGGCCTGATGAATTAGGGAAATTAGCCAACCTCTAGTGATTATTTAAGTTAGGAAGGTTTCCTGATCTGGCTCCCTTGTGAGCTGAACCTAATATCCTCTTAAATGCTCCCTCTGACCCTTTTCCTAAAAGTTCCAAATTATTATCCATATTTTACTTTTTAAACTAAGGCAAGACTGTTAACTCACATGGTGAATTCCTTTGAAGAGGGCTGTCAGTCTGGATTGGAAAAAATTTTCATAATTTATTATACATAATAATTCCCCTTTATTAATTTATCCAGATTTTCCTTTTGAAATGTAGGGAAGAAAAGAGAATCTCAGCACTGTGTTTTTGAGCATCTTGGTTCAGGCATTAAAAGACATATCAATTTCCTATAAGCAGTATGCAAAGAACAATTAGCAAGGTTATTAAAGACAATCCAGAATTATGTAACACACTTTGAATCCATCCACAAGGATTGAGACTAGAAAGAGTACTTGCTAAAGTTACATTATCCATTTTGCCTTAAATATACAATTCTGTATTTTTCCAATCAAAAACAGAACCATAAAATTTAGGAGTAATACAAATCTGAGTAAAATTCCAAACACATACATATTGTACTAAGGAGTAATACAAAATTAAGTAGAATTTCAATTACATACATATTGTATAGTTTTTGCAATTCCAATAACTTATTTCCCAACCAGATCACAGAGTTTTACACAATTTCATCAAATTATTTTAACTAATGAAGTCCCCTTGAAAAGCAACAATTTCTTTTTGATAATTTGAGTCTGATGCTCTACTGATCCAAAGTTTATGAAAATCATCATGCCAGTGTTCAATAAAGTCTTGTGATAGAACAGATTTCTTCCACATCAGTGGTAGTAGCCATAGCAGCTAAAGAGATGAGTCCCAAAACAGCAGCGATAATCAGTCCAATCATGTGCTTGCCTCGCCGTAACAGTCTTTTGAATTAGTCCCTGAACAGGACTGCTTTCTCAGGAACGATGCATTTTCACAGGAATCCATAAAGAATTTCGTTGAGTTAAAATCATGACTGATTCAAAAGATGGATTAAAAGCTATAGAATTATTAAGACAAGTAAAAATGACAATTTTGACAAGTTTATCACTAGGGGAAAATGTATGCGAGCTGTAACATTGTAATTTTTTACTCTAGTAAAACCATAAAATATTTTGTCATAAGTAGTAGAAGTACCACCAAAGATTTTTGCAGGCGTAAGAGCAGTCAATTTTCAAATATGTAATAGAGGAGAATATAATGTACATCCTATTCTTATTTGAGGTTGAGAATTAGCTATTTTTCATCTACCTAAATTATAGGAATAACAGTATAAAACTTATCTTTAATAGGAACAATATTTGTAGATTACACTTTGAGGCAAACTCCTTAGAATCCTAACAGTCTTCTAAGCAACTTCCTAAAGGCTGCCTTTAGGAGTAATCCAATTTTGCTGTCTTATAGGATAACAAGGAGAAGCTCCAAAGCACATAATATCAGAAGACACAAATTGAGTATAATTAAACAGATTTTTCTTCATAAGGAAAATTTTGGCTGACTGATTTCATAAGGGGGTGACAATACATTCATAGGAAAACTAATAACCATAGTAGTAGGCTAAATATAAGGACGAAGGAGAGGGGGATTAAATACATGAGATTACCTCAGTTACAGTAGCAGAAATGCAATTTCAGCAGCAGAAATGCAAGTGATCAGAGCACACATGGCTAAGAATAGATTTTCCAAAGTAAGTCCTTATTCCGAATGATTTACCATAGATCGAGCCTTGAAAGCTTTAAACTGACTCAAGTAGGAGATGATAACTTTCTTTGATAATGCTGAGTTAACTGGTCAGCGATAATACCACAAAACAGATCCATCAATCGAGATGCCAGAAAGGGACTTCATTTCCTCTAGAAATAAAACCATATCTTTTGCCTGGTGTTAATAGATTTCCTAGTACCCAATTTTGAAACCCATTTAGCAAAATCAAGACATTCATTGAATCAGGCAAGAGTGATGATTCCTGTAAAAAAATGCTTTTCTGTAGGAGATAAAAACTTTACCTTGAGGCAAAAAATTAATAATAAAAATCTAAAAGTTTTATAAAAAACAAAATCTAATCAAATTAATAATAAACAAACAAAAAAGATTAATAATAGACAAAATCTCTGAATAATAACTAATCTAAAGTTTTAAGTTTTAAATTTCTATGATCTGGTGTATAATTCCTTCCTTTTAATTTTTTAATAAGCATATTAATATTTATATAAGTACATTATAATATAGTTTACCCTAGAAGATTGTTTTTTACTACTAAATAGTCTGCTAATATAAGCAGAAGCATTGTCTATGTTAATAGTAGCTGAAATTTCCATAACAACAAAGCAAGCTAACAAATGTTTCATACAGTCGATCTGGTGTATAATTCCTTCCTTTTAATTTTTTAATAAGCATATTAATATTTATATAAGTACATTATAATATAGTTTACCCTAGAAGATTGTTTTTTACTACTAAATAGTCTGCTAATATAAGCAGAAGCATTGTCTATGTTAATAGTAGCTGAAATTTCCATAACAACAAAGCAAGCTAACAAATGTTTCATACAGTCCTGGTTTTTCCAAATAAAGGAGTAACCCTAATGACTCAGAACAAGTATCCAAAGTACATAAACAAACTTAGAATAGCAAACCTAAAACAAGTATCTATGGAAACATAAACAAACTTGAAAGATGAAAATATGCAAACAGTATGACTATCCAAATATTTTATAGAACTATTGACTTAACTAAAAGCAACAAGTACTAATTTCAAAAGCAATCTAAGTATAGCCTACAGTAGCCACCTATATAACATTATTTATAGTAACTGGTACCAGTAGGTCAAAATATACAGAAATAATTAAAGTAAGTTAAAAGATTAGAAGTGCGCACAGTATTATTGATGTCATTAAAATCAATGGATCAAAATATGCAGTATTTAAACCATATCCAAAACATACAAAACATACAAAACATACATACAAAACATGACTTCATACAAAACTCAGTCCAACCTTTATACTCAAATTATGAGCGGCAGTCAATGTAGACTGCCACCGGTCCTGAAACCCACTGGCCCATGTACTCAGATAATGAGTGGCAGTCAGCGTAGACTGCTGCCGGTGCTTGGGCACCCCTAAACCCACTGGTCAATGTATTCAGATTATGAGTAGCAGTCAACGTAGACTGCTACCGGTGCTGAAGCCGGCAAAAGTAAACTATTACCTAATATACATTAACACTATATAACTTTCAAATAAAGTTTACGCCTTAACAATTTTAATTGTACAGTGCCTCATACACCTAGGCTGTTTTGCTGTTTCGTTTTCTTTTCACAGGGTCAGGGGGCCAGCCTGAACCTTGAAAGAATATTGGAGAACATATTTTGAGACAATAAGCTTGAGTCTGAAGTGAAAAGGCCAGAGTCAGCATCTCAGTAAACTCAAACAGCACATGACAATTTAACTATTGAATTCTGAGGCCTCTGTAAACCAACATAAAATTAAAAGCAAAAGAAAAAAGC
This sequence comes from Nannospalax galili, assembly GCF_000622305.1. NCBI lineage: Eukaryota > Metazoa > Chordata > Mammalia > Rodentia > Spalacidae > Nannospalax > Nannospalax galili. The sequence goes on along the minus strand of NW_008358866.1, from coordinate 1,427,219 downwards.
AAATCTTGACAATCATTTTTATATAAAGAGAGTAAAATTATGTAGTAAAATTATGGAACTACTAAATAAACTTATCCCTACCTATAATATTTACTGGAAGTTCTAATACATAAGGCTTGACAACAGTAATTTATCCACCAACACTAGAAATTGTTTTGTATTCTATAGTAATAAATTGTAGATACTGGCTGAACTTATGGCAGTTTATAATTTGAGTAGTCCAATTAAAGGGCCAGTCATCCTTTTTAATAATAGAAATACCTAATTTAATATCAACCAAACATACGAAAGATCTATCTTGAGTTTTAAAATTAATATGAGGCTGTTGTGCTTGTAGCATCATAGCCCAATTAACAGAAATAGGATTAGTACTTCCAAATCCTCCAATTCTTTTTTGGGAAAATGATCCAATAGGCATAAAAGGGAGAAGAATCAACTGAGCAATTTTATCGTTTATAGTAATAGGATATTAGTAG
>NW_008358866.1:1418374-1426665 GCF_000622305.1 Nannospalax galili | reverse complement strand
AAACTTCATACATTTTGATGGCCTCACCTGCAATACTTTCAAAATGGAGTGCTATGAAATTGTTACTAAATCTATTCTGTTGAAGCTCAATGAATAAATGTGCATCAGAGCTACCTTAGATTTTTATTTGGACAAAATAATAAGATGTTTACTCAGATTGAGTGAGAATGAAATTTAACTTAATGGTGTATGTGGCAAAATTCAGAAACACATTAAAACAGAAATTTTTATATCAACACGTTATAAAACTACAAGTCCCTGAAGCAATCAAAGAAAAGTCAGACAGTTACACTTTTAAAATTACAGTTTAATGTTTTTTTCAGCTTAGCAGGATAGCAGATGAGTTACTGAAACTACATTTGTCCAAATCCTGCCAAAGCTATATAATGTTTCAGTTTGTGTAAATGATCTTGGGGTAAAGAAATATAAATAATGTGGATACCTGTTTGTACATAATTAAACTCTTGTTTTCCTAATTGTGTTTACTTTAGGACTATTAAGAGCAGAATCATCTTGAAGAATTTAAAATAAATTATGTAACTTACAAGTAGGAATATGAAGCACAGGATGAAGCCAATTATTATCCCCTAAAAGCTTCTGAAAGTCATTTATCATTCTTAAATTTTCTAATCAAATTTATGCCAATTGTGGATATATACACTGTCTCATCAGAGAAACAAGAAACACAGAAAACAATAGTACCTAAAAGAAAATGCAAAGAGACATCATACTACTCTACTTTTAATCTATCTATGACATTGTAGTATAGGTTCTGGCTGAGGAAAAATCTGTGGCTACATTAATAGGAAACGGACAGTTAGTTGCCCCTAATCATCTATGAAGGGCCCTGAGAAAGGGTCTGGCTCCCGTCTCCAATATTGTGGTCGAGGCATTAGAATAGGTTTATTCCTTTGGAAATTTGTATCAATATCTGTCTTAGATCTCCAATCTCGAGCAGCCCAAACAGCGGGGACATTTGTCTGGTGGTTGAGACAATACCTTAGGGCACTGCCTCTTTAAATATCCTTCGGTACCACAATGGAAACATTTTAGTTTCAATTTCAATTCTTTTTGAGGATTTATAGAAACCACAATTCCATTGACAAGAGGATGTTGAGTAACTGGAAATACCACTTTTGACCTAACAATTTCAGAGTCTGATTTAGAGTCAGAAGTTAGTGCGGACAATTTCTGCAAGAGCCATTGTTACTCTCGACCTTCGTTTAGGTTTCGTTTTTACCTTAGGCTTAGTCATAATCAGTCTCTGTAATTTCCTTCTAATGTATCCAGCCATAACTAAATCCTCATCAGAATCATCTGTTTCATCCAAACTCTGAGGACCTGGAGCCGGACAAGGAGGAAGTAAAGACTCCTTCCTTGCAGGAATATTTAAAGAAGGCTCTGAAGAAGTGGCCTCTTGAATTTCCTTAGCAACTTTATTTTTTAACTCCTCAGGAACATCATAAAGATTAACTGATTCATTAAAGTACAAAAACCTGAGTTGGTGACAAGCTATTTGGTCCTTGATTAATTAATATAATAGCTGTTCAGATGAGTGCTCACACAGACCAAAAATCAAGCAGTATAGTTTCTCTGGTCTGAAATGCTTTTTCCACATTTGTTCTAACTTTGTCCCAGACTTCTAAATCTAAAGTTCCTATATCAGGAAACCACACTATTTACTATTAAACTGTACAACTGTTTGCACACAATTATCTATCTGCCTTCTAGAAACTTGTGCTTCCTTACTACGAAGAATATGATGAATTAAAGAAACAAAAGGAGTAGACTTACCCTGTCCATTATACTTACATAAATTACAACTCTGCCCTAAAAAGCTCCTCTGGGTGCAATGTTGGGGGTCTCTGTTCAGGTGCCAGCTGTCATGGTACAGTGACCACAGTCCAAGCCTGAAGAGCTTGGGTACCCCGGTGGACAGAAATAGAGACACAGGGGATGCAGAGGTCTATGTGCCAGTGCATGTTTATTGTGAACTAAACCAAGTTTATATAGGAATCAGATCTGGAGTAACCAAGGAATAACTAAGGATACATGACTAAACAGAAAGTAACCAAAGAATAACCAAGGATACATTATGTTACTACCAAGAATACATTACTTCACCAACTGAAACTCACCCAACATTGACAAGCTAATTAATATTTATAATATATTAGATATAAGGTTATTACTCTAAGCAGCTACTATAATTCATTATTTCTATATAGAAACCAAGCTATCAGTGCTGAGAAACTCTGGTTCCCATAAACTGAAACAGAACTCTTTAGTTATGTTTCCAAGACTGCCAATTAATCAGGGAAGCATAGCCTGTCAACTCAGATCACAAAAGCTGAGAGCAAGGAATCTCCCAGGATGGAAGCATTCTTTCTCCAATGCTTAAGTCAAGGCAAGCTGCCACACCCTAAAAAGGCAAGCTGCCACAGCCTAATGCAGCAATGGCTGTGCCCATAATAACAGCTCCCAACAGTTCTCTAAAGAAACAGAACCAGTAGAATGAATATATATGTACAGAGATTTATCAGCTTAGCTCACAGGATAGAGTCTGAGTAGTCCAACAATGGCCGCACCACACTGGAGAGGCTGAGAATCTGTAGTTGCTCAGTCCACAAGGCTGGATGTCTCAGTAGTCCCAATCTGGTGCTGAAAGTCTGATAAATTCCAAAAGATCAGCTAGTCTTCAGTCTACAGCAGCAAGACGAACTCACCAGTGAGAGAGAAGGCAAGCAGCAAGAAGCCTGGCAATCTCCTCTTCCTTGGCCTTTTATACTGGATTTCATCAGAAGGTAACACCCACATTTAGGGTGTTTCTTCCAGCTTCAGATGATCCAATCAGAAAGATCTCTTTCATTTCAGTTAATCCCAGATCCATTCAAGTTGACACCCAGGATTAGCCATAGCAGACACTGACAAATATACTATGCAAAACAGTGAGAATTCAAAATAATCACTTTTAGAAATCAGCAAATATACCATATAAAAGATGTGAAAATCCATCCTTTACAAATACTAGGTAAAGATGTCATGTAAACAATGTCAAAACATAAAAATAATTCCTTTTAGAAATATGTAAATATTTTGAACAATGTCAAAACTTAAAAGTCATCTTTAAAAAAACAATAAATATACCGTACAGGAAGTCAAAACTTAAAGTTATCCCCTTTAGAACAGGCCCAAACAATGTTAAAATCTAAACTTCCATTGTGGAGATCTGCCATTACTCCCTTATTCTGACATAAAAATGCATTGCTCTTCTATGATCCCATCAAGAAACTGAAACAAAAATGAATTGCAAGAGAATTAGGACATGTGATTAAATATCTGCCATTTGGGGAACTCCTAGGTATCCCTGCTACCAGTAGATTTTTGGGTATTGCCATTTTGAATCTTGCCATGTGGTTGGATTAAGATAGCAGTGAGGTCACACAGGTCACCGCCATTTTGAAAATGTCGCTGTCCAAGATGACAACCAAGCCATGTGACTATCCACATACTGATGATGTCATCAACCAAGCTGGAGACCAGGTCACACATTTGCCTCCCTCTTGGTGAGGTCAGCAGCCATAATGGCTACCAGGTCACATGGCTATGTTAGTGAGCACAGTCCCATAATAAAATAAGCCCATCCTTCACCAGGATACAAGCCCTGGGGGATTCACATTCCTCAAATTAAATTTAAAAAGCAACTATTCTTATTTATACAAAGCACCCCAGTAAAGTTATACTTGATATAAAAGGAGAAAGTAACTATATATATATATGTATATATATATGCCCCAAATAGAAAAGCAAATCAAAGGAATCCATCTCTCTCACCAAATATAGTAGCTGTAATGCCAAGCAAAGTTCTCTGGATCTCTCATTCCTAGATACAAGCTATGTCGGAAAAGACACTGATGAAGGCAGCAGAAGGAACAGGATGCTATGTTCAGCATATAAATCCCTGCGTTGTTGCTCTGAAAGCATATGTCTCAAGCACTGCCCCTGACTTTTCATGTAAACTAAAATTTAAAATGCTTAGATCTAGTTAGAAAAACAGCTGCCTCAGGACCACATGGCCTGAGTACAGCTTTCTTGATGTCCAACAGGACCTAAGATCAAAATTTTGAGCCCCTCTGCCTGAGAAAAAGTTCAGGGGGAAAAAAAATGGCTTTTAAATTTTTTTTTCTGTTTGTTCCTGGGACAAGGGGCCTTAAATTCTTTAAATGCTCCACCAAAGCCACCCAACCTTTTCAGTTTAAGCATGAATGCCCAGAAGCAAGATACCAAAATAGATAAGGTTCACCTGCTAGCTTAAGAGCCAAATTCAGTGTGCTCTTGAAAATCTCTGCATGACCACCAAATAAATAAGTTATTAGAATTTTGGGGGGTCCCTTCTTGGTTTCCAACATGAAAAGGAGAGAAAGAGGGTCCCCTAGAGGGTTCTTAGTCTCATTCATAAAAGAGTTTAAGAATGGACCCAAATAGAAGCTTTTACAATTTTATTAGAATCTTATAGAAAAATCCTCAGGGCAGGCAAACTGGTAATCTTGGCAGCTGCCTTGAGGAGGTGAATAGTGGGAAGAAGGAAAGAAAGGCATGGAAGCCATGCAGGTTTAGAAACTGCATGGAGGTCAGACATGAGGCTGACTTGCAGCCACATGGCTGGGGGAAGGAAGCTTTAGAGAAAAGGTGAAGAAATATAAGATGCTAGGGACAGCACAAAGCCTTTAAGAAAGCATGTTTAGTAAAAAAGGCATGAAGAAGAAAAGGAGAAATTATGCTTTCCTGAAAAATTCAGGAAAGCAGACAGACTTACGGAGACCTACATGGCTGTGGCTGATCTGAAAGTTCTGCTAGGACATGAGCTAGTTCCAGGCAGAAATATTAGCTACTTAATTAACACATCAGGTATTCTGCCCATCTATTTAGCATAACTTAAGGTGACCCTGCCTTCCTGGGAGTGGTTCTATCACCAGGTAACTGACCAGTGAGACTGGAAAAGTAGGATCCTTCAGCAGATAGACTAGACAGTTCTATAGTTTTATAGTCTAGACCAGTTCAATTTATGGAGCTTATTGATATAAAAATAGACCCATATCAATTGTCCTCACAAGAGTCTACCCCAAATGCATCAAAGACCTCAATGTGAAGCTTGAAATGCTGAAATTGTTAGATGAAAACAAAAGCAGTATCCTAGGAAATATAGGTGTAGGAATGGACTTTCTAAATCAGATATCGCTTGCTGAGGATTTTAAGTCAATGAAATGTTATGGAAAAATCAAAGACCAGGAGCCAAAGTCAGGTGAGGAGAGAAAGTTTTAATTTGATGCTAGTGGGATTGACCCACAAATCAAAAGAGTCAAATCCCTTGTTTGAGTTTTGGAGAGTTTTTATACTCATGTGTGAGGAAATGCAAATAAAAGCCAAAACAGCACGTAGGTGACAACTAAGTAAAAAGCTACGTGATAATTAAGCAAGGTAATATATGTGTGCAAAAGTTATAGGAATGTGGAAAACTTTGGAAACAAAAAGAATTCCATCCTTTGCAGCCACAGGGGGCAGGGTGGGGAGACTCCTGTTCACTTCCCCCATACCTGTCTCTAGTATCTTACAGAGATTTCTCTGCTGCAAAGTTCTTAATTACCATCACATTGCAAAAGCTTTCCATTTCCATAATAAATCTATAAGTGGGATCTTGTTTAGCTAAAAAATAAATCTGTATGGTAGAGGAAACAGCCAATTAAATGAAAATGAAGCCTAATAAGAGGGAGACAATCTTCACCAGCTAATAATCCTCTGACAGAGGATAGCTATCTCAAATTTACAAAGAACTTCAAAAACCTAGAAGCAGGAAAGCAAATTATCTAATTAATAAATGGGTTATGGATCTGAACAGAAAGCTCTCAAGAGAAGAAATAGCAATGGCCGAGAAACACCTTAAGAATGCTCAACCTCTTCAGTAATTAGGAAAATGCAAATCAAAACTACTTTAAGATTTCACCTAATCCCATTCAAAATGACTAAGAGTGAGAGAAATAATAAACCAAATGCTGATGTGGATGCAGGGAAAGGGGAACTCTTATCCACTGTGGTTGGGATTACAAACTGGTGCAAACACTGTGGAAATAAGTATGGAGAACTCTCAAAAAACTAAAAATAAATCTACCATACATTACACTTCAGCATATCCCCAACAGACTCATCCTATTACAGAGATATTTGCACAGCCATATTTATTACTGCTCTTTTCACAATACCTAAGAAATGGAAAGGATGTAAATGTCCTGAAACTGATGAATGCATAATGAAAATGTGGCACATTTACACAATGGAGTTCTACTCATCAGTGAAGAAAAACAAATCCATGAAATTTGCAGATAAATAGATGCAAGTAGAAACTGTTATATTAAATCAAGTACCACAGATTCAGAAAAATAAGGAACATGTTTTCTCTCTCACTTGTTTATCCATAACTCAAAATCACTAGATGTAAGTATGTATTCTGATGTAACCACAGTAGCCATGAAAATGGAATGGAATTATGTGGATAAAGGGGAAGAAGGAACTCTAGACAGGGAGATAGTAGGAGACATTTATAATTGAGGGAGAAATGAGGGAAAGGGTGGTACTTTGAGGAATGACTAGTGAAGGTCATATGGGGGAGTGAAAAGGGAGATAAATAATGTTTATATAGAATGAAAAATGAGAGGGAAATGTATTAGTTCATGTATTAGTTCAAAATCCTACTGAAAAATACACATACAATAAATATAAAGGTGCATAAGTATAGATTAAAACTATAGGGCACAAACAACAGTGCCATGTAGGAGAAACATCCCTTTGAGTTGATGGTCAGTGTAGTCCAAGAGACTCCCAAAATAGCACAGGCTGTTGCCACAGCCCTTGACTGCTTCCTAGAACTTGAAGGTAAGACTCTATTACTGATGACAGGCCACACTTCTGACACAGGACTTGGAACAAAGACCTGGTACTACTGAGCTGCAAGCCTCCTCCCTGAAGACTAGCTCTCATGTTTTCAGAGGATTTTAGGTAACTTATCAAGGGAGAAATGTAATCAATGGTCCTGTCCAGGTGTAAAATCTAAAAAACAACAATGACTGACTCAGCAAACTATTCCTATTGGTGCAATAGTGGTACTTTTATCCTGGGGGTAATCCACACTTTCTAACTGGGATGAAGGCTTACTCAATAGGTGGGAACTCATAAGAAGTACTTTAAAAATATGCAAACACACATGGCTGGAGAAATCATAGACCTTAGAGAAAAACCTAATGTTGACACATCCTTAGACCGATATAATTCCTTACTTCATTCTAAATATACATCTTCATATATGTAGATGTGTACCTCCCACCCCTCACCGAAGATGCTTCTTCTTGCAATGGACGGGAATTATTACAGAGTTCCAGTACTAGTCAAATGCATAGAATAAGTGTCTGTGAGATGCTTTAGCCTAAGTGACACATTTTCAATGTAACCTCTATACAGAGGATGAATCCTTCAACTCTCACCAGAGAAGTTTCCTTATACAGCAGATGGAAATTAATGAAGGAACCTACAACTGGCTCATGTGTAGTGAACAAGGGTCTGCAGAGCACTTAGGACAGCTACTTCAAACCTCTGCCTCCCTAGGCTCTGGGATCATTGAGAAAAAGGAGATGGAAAGATTGCAAGAGCCAGGGGGTTAGATGACCACCAGGAAACAGAGTCTTATGAAGAGTTGGTTAGTTACTCATATGAACTCACAGCAATGATGACAGATTGCACAAGTCCTATGCAAGCACTAACCAGACAAAATCCCTTATAGATATTGGGAAGTGGGTAAAAATTTCCCACCCATCCTAAGGAATTTTTGGCAGTTGATGGCTACTGGGAGAGGAAAAGACAGTGTCTTACAGAGATGGGACTCTTGGTGGGACTAGTGGATGAACCTACACTAAAGGATATTTGGGGACACAACATCAGACTCTATAAGCCATGAGATACACACACACACACACACACACACACACACACACACCACACACACACGAAAGAGAGTATATTTAATTAGATGGAGGGAAGTTGGGATAGGTGTAGATAGATGAGGGTTTTTGTATATTGTATCAAAATCACAAAAACTCATTAAAAATAAAATAAAATTTGATGTTCGTTTTTAGCACAATATATATTTCATTTGTGAGGCCTAATTTATAAACTCCTAAAATGTTTATCTTAAAGCTTACCACCTTGTATTGCCACTTATCCCATTTTATTACTCTCTTTCGTGT
>NW_008358866.1:1333047-1418166 GCF_000622305.1 Nannospalax galili | reverse complement strand
ATTTTCATGAAATCTTAGCTGCTTTATTGAGACAGACCGGCCAGGTATTTACTTATTTTTATGTTATATGTAAGAGTATTTTACCTGTGTGTATGTAAATGCATCTATGCATACAATGCAATGTCTGCAGAGGCCAGAAATGGACATGAGTTCTCTGGGGACTGAAGTTAGGGACATTTTTAACTGCTGGATAGGTTCTGTGAACCTAACCCAGGTTCTCTGTAAAAGTAGCCATGCTCTCAACCACTGAGCTATCTCTCCAGCTCCATTATACCATTTTTTAAAGAAAATAACACATTTAAAGTAATTTTCTTTGGTCTTTTTGAGACAGGGTCTCCTTGTAGCCCAGTTGTCCTGAAACTCACTATGTAGACCAGGTTGGCTTTGAACTCACAAAGATCTGCCTGCATCTGCCTCCCAAGAGCTGGGATTAAAGGTGTATTCTTCAAGACCTAAAATAAACTATAAAACCACTACGTGAATTCAAGAGTTACTATAAAGCTGTAGAAATTAATACTAGATTGTGTTATGATTTTACATAGAAAAGCATTAATAGAAGAATATACAAAGTGGAGAACAGAAAAACGTGTGTGTGTGTGTGTGTGTGTGTCTGTATGTGTCTGTGTGTGTCCAAGTCAATAAGTAAAGATGGCCTTTACAACAAATGCTGGTAAAACAATTTGATAGAGCAAGTGTGTATCTTAAATAATCCTATTTAAAAATTAGTTTGAGATGCAATGGATCCCTAAATTTAAAAAAATGAATTATGTGTTGTTTTCTTTGTTTCTATTTCATTAATTTTTGCTCTGATTTTTGCCATTTCTTCTTGTCTGCTGGATTTGGGTTTCATTAGTTGTTGCTTTTCAAGCATCTTGAATTGCAATGTTAAGTCATTTATTTGAGTTCTTTCTGATTTTTTTAATGTAGGCATTTAGAGCTCTAAACTTCCCTCTCAGGACTGCGTTCAACATGTCCCAGAGGTTTTGTTGTGTTGTGTTGTCTTTCATTTAGTTCCAGGAACACTTTTCTCTTTCTGAACTTCTTCTTTGACCCATTCATCATTCAGGAGTGTGTTGTTTAATCTCCATGTGTTCATATAGTTACTAGGGTTTCTTCTGGTGTTGATTTTAATCTTTTTTTTAAGTGAATTATGAAACTTAACAGTGAAACTTACAGAGACAAATCTAGAATATTTTTATTCTGTTGTTTTAGACAAAATTCTTATAGATAGAACAAAAATAGCAACATGTAAGGCAATATTGTATTGTATAAAAAATGCAACCATTTTTCAGTTCTACAGCAGAAGCTTGTAAAAGTTTCGTGGAAAAGGCCAGAGAGTCAACACAGGCACTGATGACCAGTGGTCTCTGTGCCATTGATTATACTGCTGTTGTGGAATGAAAGCATCCATACATAAGTTCCTAGGGGCAGGTGGGTTTCAACTAACTTTTATTTGTAAAAGCCATCACCAAGCCAGGTCTATATATAGTATGTAGTTTGCCAACTCCTGTACTAAAGATACCTTTCTAGAAAGGAAAATGCAAATTTCCTGTTGAAAGAAAGTTCTCCCTATACTTGTTTAACAAAATGATGATATCTGGACTATATAAATCTTTCCTATAACTTACAAACAAAAGGGTAAAATGAGAGCAATACAAATGTGTAAAAAATATTTGGATGCTCATTACTTAGAACAAACAAGCAAAGGAACTTCTAATAAAAGTTTGTAAAATGGTGATAGACTTCAGAGTCCTGAGGAAATAAAAGTTAAGCCAACTTGGGTTAATATGTCTCCCTACCACAAGGGCCACAATGGAGACTGATAACACCATGGGACAATGTGTCTGTGGAACAAGCAGAATTCCCACGCACTGCTTTGAGAGTGCCAGTACTGTGATGCAGAAACAGTGTGGCACTGTAATATCTGGAATTCTTCTTCTGGGTATTTAACAAAAGAATGAAAATTTATGACCAAAATAAATTTATACAACATTTTCATGATAATCTTAAATTTCCAAACATTTATCCCTTAGCAGCTAGATGTGTGTACATATTTTGTTATCCTAGTTAAATGCTAAACCTCTCAGCAATATAAACAAATATAAAGCTGAACATAGAAGCACTAACTTGTAATCTCAGCCTTTAGGAGGCTGAGACAAGAGGAAAGACTTAGAGGCTAGCCTGGAGTACATAAAGTGACTGTGTCTTAAACAAAAATCTGTTCTAGTTAGACTCTTTATTGCTGTGACAAAACACTGAATAATACCAACTTGGGGAGGAAAAGGTTCAACTAGCTTAAATCTCCTGGGTCACAGCTCCTTACTGAGGGAGACCAAAGTAGGAACTCAGTGCAGGAACCTGGAGCCAGGGGCTGAAACACAAGCCACGGAGGAACACTGATTACTGGCTTGCTTTACTGGGCCATGCTCAACCTGCATTTTTTTTTTTTTTTACATATTAAATTAAATTTTTGTCTGTTTCATACAGAACATCTTAACCAATCTTAATCATCTTTATAACCCCTTACCCATTGGCACCCTCCCATAGTCCCCCAACATACTGGAATTCATACACTCTGTCATTTGTGTTCAGGCCTATTCTGTAAGTTATTATCCCAGACTTCCCTCAGTGCAAGTTCGTATACTGGGCTCTAGGCAGCCTGCTTTCTTATACAATACAGGACCATCTGCTCAAAGATGTGGACTGGGCCCTCCCACATCACTCATCAATCAAGAAAATGCCCCACAAACATGACTACAGGCAAATCTAAAGGAGAAAAATTCCTCAATTGAGGTTCCCTCTAACCAAGTGACAACTAAAGCTATCCAGCATAAAACCCAAATGAACTATGAGCATTCTTGGTAACACGAATCAATTTTTTAAAAAATATTCTATTTATTATTTTTATTTTGTGTGTATGAGTGTATTGCCTGCATGTATGTGAGTGCACCCATGTCCTGCCATGCCTCAGAGGTCAGAAGAGGGCTTCAGATTCCCCTGGAACTGTTGTTAAGGACGGTTCATAGCCGCCATGTGGGTGCTGGGAATTGAACCTGGGTCCAGTGCAAGAGCAGTCAGTGCTCTTAACTGCTGAGTCATCTTTCCAGCCCCACATGAATCAATTTTAAAAGTAGTAGCATGCTGAGTTCTAAAGAATACATAGATAAGTATTAAGTATTTTTTTTCATGTATATGTCCTAAAGCAAGAAAACTTGAACTATGGTTATAAAAATGAGAGCACTTTACTTTTAGGGTAGGTTGAATGTCATAGCTATTAAGAAACAAAGGTACATATGAAATTCCATGAATCAAGGACTACTGCCAAAATCTAGTGAACACAGATGCATTTTTTTTTTCATTTTTTTCCCTCTCTGCTCTTGACTATGGAGCATCCAGAGCCAAGTGCAGTTAGAGACAATTTACTGACATTAGAGGTAACAACTTTTTAAACTAATCTGGCAGACTCCAGAAGTTTGTTAATTTTCAGCTAACTAGGCTTCCTAAAAATATAATTTTTAATTTTCATCAGTAGTAACAAAGAATATCTTGTGCAAGATATTTATTGATTACTTTTCATGTCAACTTAAGAAACCTAAAGTCATGACCTAACAATTTTTAGTCTATGAAGAAACTTACTACAAATCAGTCATTACAAATTAATTAATTTTTGGCCTCTATGTTGTGGTGTTACCAATAAAGTAGTTTTTCGGAGAAAAAGAAAAAAATCAGAAATAATAAAAATCTTTTCAGATTCATATTATATTATTAATATTAGGAAATTTATAAAACTTCATTCATTAAAGATTAGTGATTTAGCTATATTAACATCCTCACACTCAAAATACTTAGGCTTCCTGTTTATCCTGGAGATTGTTCAATTTAAGGCTTAATTTGGGTATTTTTGGTAAATTGCCAATTTTATTCACCCTATGAGTCTAATCCCTGTGTGAAAATAATAGATGTGTCTGTATTGGCTTTGCTTCATTAGCTGAAATTTAGGCTCAGGAGAACAATACCTTAGGTAATGTGCTTGGAATTTAGTTCATTCCCATGGAGAATTGTGATTTGTAACTCGACACAGCATCTCAAGCAGCAAGAGTAAAACTACTACTTTACTTTTGTTAGGAGAGAAGAAATTGTGTCTGTGTGATTCATTCTTTACTGTTTCAAATATTTCATAGGCAGCTGGAAATATTTTGTTTCTAATAGATAGAAAATTAGTCTAACTTAAAATGTCACCTGTTATGTATTTATGAAATATAATTTTAGCAGCCATAGGATACCAGTGTGCATTCTTTTTAAAAATATTTTATTTATTATTTTTATTTTATGTGTATGGGTGTATTGCCTGCATGTATATAAGTGCACCCATGTCTTGCAATGTCCCTGGAATCAGAAGAGGGTGTCAGAGATCCTGGACCTTGAGTTCAGATGGGTGTTAGCTGCCATGTGGGTGCTAGGAATCAAACTCAGGTCCTCTGCAAGAGCAGCCACTGCTCTTTACCACTGAGCCGTCTCACCACCCTCAAGCTGGTCTCTTTTTAAGCACAGCTGATTCTTCAGCCCCAGTTGACCAGAAACCACAGAATCTCAATTCTGAATATCACACAGACAGACTTGATAGTCTCTGCTTCCCTTGAACATTACAAGCCAGCACTCCATTATCTAATACCTCTTTCAGAATTATCTTCCAAGTTCCTACAGAACAGCTCACTGAGCTCCAAGCACTTTTCTAGTCCAAAGCTCTTAAAACTTCCACAATCCTCCCAGACACATATGGTCAGGTCCACCACAACAATATCCCACTCTCTGTCATCAATTTCTGTTTTAGTTTATTTGTATTTTTGTGATAAAAATGCTAATCAAAACCCACTTAGGGAATGAAGGGTTTATTTTATCTTGCATTGTCTGGGTCATAGTTTGTCACTGAGAAAATTAGAGCAGAAACTCAGGGCAGGACCTGGAGGCAGAAGTTGCAGCAGAGGCCATGGAGGAATGCTGCTTCCTGACTTGCTCCTCTGGCCTGTGCCCAGCCTCCTTTCTTACACAACTTTGGAGCACCTGCCTGAGGTGGAACTACCCGTATTGGACTGGGTCCTCTCATATTATTCAAGAATAAGGAAAATGCCCCACAGAATGGTCATGGGACAATCCAGTTGAACAAATTCCTTAGTTGAGGTTCCCTCCACCCAGGTGTATCAAGTTGACAACTGAAACTATCCAGTACAATTGAGCCCTGACTTGCTAACTTCAAATGTTGCCTATTATGTATTCATGTAATTTTGACAGTTATAGAATACCATAGTGTATCCTAAACATTATCTTCAAGTGGTGCATTTTTAAATTTTTGATTGACTTATAACTCCAAGGAAGAGCCCTTCACTGGTAATCTTAGGAATCCAGGCTTGTGAATAGCTTTGTAAATAATTCTAATAGAGAACAAATGCTTCAATGTTTATTTATAAATAATTCAATACAGAGAAGCAGCATATTTTATATATATATATGAGATTAGAAATCACCCAGAGGGGTAAAAAGAAAATTAATTTTGTTTTAATAGGATATTTTATTTTCGCTTTTCATATTTCATTCATGAATTTCAATACCTAGAATAAAAGTATGAATTTAAATGTATTAACTATTAAGTTTATTAATATCAACTTATGAATTTGATATAATATATATTGGAGAAAAGGGGCCTGTATTTAAGATAATGTTGCCAGAGGATGCATGATCTCCAAGTTTTAACAATATACCGACTGTTGTAACACCTTATATCTTTGTCAGTTATCACCTAATGGAAGAACAAAATAACATACAGCTTTTCAAATATACTTTCACATCTCTAAAGTAGTTAATATAATTTAGAACCTAATTTATTAGTGGAAATCACGTTGTTACTTTGCAAGTTGTAATTTGATGTTGGAAAGCTGGCTCAATGGGCCAGATCACTTACCACTCTTGTGAGGGACATAGGTTCGGTTTCTAACACCCACACTAGGGGGCTCACAATCACCTGTAACTCCAGTTCCAGGGCAAGCAAGACTTCCAGCACCGTTAGGCACCTGCATGCACATTTTGTGCATAAATTCAAACAGACACACACACATACACATAAACAAGCAAACAAATAATAAATAAAAATAATTTTAAAGGAGCAAAGGTAACATAGCATTAGCTAAAACAAAACATTTAAATCTTTGAGTGAAAGTAAGATGATCAGAGAAAAGTTATTGCCATAGAAATTATAAATCTTCATATTCTAGAACAGCAAAGAACCTATGAACTCATCAATCCAAAATCATTAGCTTTGTAGACAAAATATAATTTATTTGGCTATTCATGTGAAATTTTGTTATTTCAAAAGTGTTTAGGACTAATTATTAACTTCAAGTTCGTTTCACACCATTGCTCAATAAATTGTATGGTCAATAAAACCTAAAGACATGCTACTTAAACTCAATGTTACTGAAAACAAATTCAGAAATTAAATTTAATGAAAAGGATTATTGTATAAATTTGAATTCTTTATCAATATATGGATTCATTTCTCTGCTATAATATCTTTATTATGCATATTAATGTATCCTTCAATAAAGGTAGGTGTCAAATATATGACTTTCTAGAATATCTTCTATCAGAGGAATTAATGCATAGTGGAACCATGATGTATAAGCTGCCACATTCCTAAAAATTATATACATTTCAAAATTTTCCATGGGTCTGTAAATCTGAAAATAAATTCCAGATTGTGTAGAATTGTGTGTGTGCATGTGTGTGCATGTGCATGTGTGCATACTTGTTTATTTGTGTATGTGTATACATTGAATGGTATTAGTCCCCAAATGGTCCTCACCTGATTACATGCCAATATTTAGAATTTATGCAGAACATCTGTTTTGAAAACCTAAAATCTCTTTATCCTGGAAGTGAAAAAAAACTAAGGAACTAGGAAATAATGAAGTTTTATCTTAGAAGCATTATTATTATGAGCTGTCTCTTTTTAAAAAATAATCCATTGAGAATTTCATACAGGCATATAAGCATATAAGGTGTTTTAATCAAATCGATGCCCACTCCCTCCCCTCCAACTCCTCCCATATCTCTCCATCACTTTTTTCTGATAACTTCGTGTACTCTTTCTTCTTCTTCTTTTTTTTTGGGGGGGAGGGGGCTTTTTGCTACTCTAACATTCTCCCATCTGAAGAAGTAATCCTAAAATCTTTTAAGGATTAGATAAGAGCTCCCAAATACTTTCTACGTTTTTGGCCTTTGGAACAGAGTATGTTGCAAAGAGGTCTGAGGACATTTTGACTTTTAGCCAAGAAGCTGGCTACTTTTCTCTAGAGTCTTTTTACACTAACTGCCTAGCCAGTTCCTACCTCCTATTCTTATCACACTATCCTCTGAAAAGGTTACCCAACTTGCTGATAAGGAATCAGGACACAGATCACTTTAGCTTCTTCTATTGAACAGGGACACAGAGTGAGGCAATTGGGGTACCCCTTCACTGGGTCTATCTAAAAGACTCCCAAATTGCATAACTTATCTGTAGGGGGGAAAGAAAGTCCATGACTGGTGAATAGGAGATGTGAAGGGGAAGTAAAGGCAAGAGTAATTAGCATTACAAATTCCAGACAGAGAACTTGAAAAACTCAGAACAGGGCAAATTTCAAATGTTCATATGAAAGTCCATTGGAATTTCTTGACGAGAGCTTCCAAAAGCATC
The DNA here is from genome assembly GCF_000622305.1 of Nannospalax galili. Taxonomy (NCBI): domain Eukaryota; kingdom Metazoa; phylum Chordata; class Mammalia; order Rodentia; family Spalacidae; genus Nannospalax; species Nannospalax galili. The sequence continues at coordinate 1,410,437 of NW_008358866.1, read as the reverse complement.
CCTCTATTGGGTTCCTCCTCATTTTTCTTTGTCTGCCAAGGCTGGACTCTAGAGTGATGGATTCAGGATTTGCTTTCAGGCATTTTGATAGCTGTTGGAGTGGTTAGAATTAGTGTCAGTTCCCTCTCAAAGGCTTCTAGATAGGGGAAGAAAACAAATTTAGCCATCATTTTAGAACAATAGAGGGTTGTCTCCCTGAGCTACAGGTGGGCACTACAGTATTGCAGACCAAGATTTGAAGTCTTTCATCTGAGAAGCACTTTCTATTTCAGAACAAAATCATTAATAAGAAATAATTGTCTAAATAACTTTTTATATGGACTTAAGTCTAATGTCTAAGAAGTATAATCCCTTGAACTCTTAAAGAAATATACTGATCGCTTTATTCTTTGATTATTTGTTATGGAATTATAACAAAATGTCATAAATTGGGTAGCTTATAAATATTAGAAGCATATTTTTCACAATTGTACAGGCTAAGACATTAAAAAAATCAGGGCACTCCCACATCTGGCTGTTGGTGAGGGCCCTCTCCATGGGTAATATATGGCCACTTTTCACTGTGTGCTCATGTGGTGAGAGTGAGGCCTCTGAGGGCTCTTTTATAAGGGCTTCAACCCCATTCATGAGGGATCTGCAATTATGGATCAATAAACTACACCAAACCCCATCTCCTAATAGTATGGGGTCAAAAATATGGGTTTTAATATGGATCTTTCTTCAGGAAATACAGCAGTTCAGAGCATCTTGGTATTTTATAAAAATACTATTGATGAAAAAAGCAGAATATTACATTTTGACACAAACTCCTTATATGTAGAAACAACAATTAATGTTTTATTTTTCTATTATTAATTCAATATTCCATATGTCAGATAAATAATCTAGTTATTGAAACTGCTTATATAATGAAATGTTTCTGTTGCTATGTTAAAAGTATGTTGAAAAGTTGTTCTAGCCACAGAATGATGCACAACGGCCATACTTTTGGTTTCAAATGAGTGAGTTTTTTAAGCCAAAGCACACATCACATTTAGTAGATATATAGCGTAGCATCATGAAATTAGGCACGTAGAACATCCAGTAGAAATGATTGAAGAAGCCATGCTGGAACAGTTCTTCTGGAGTTCCTGATTGAGAGTTCCAAGCAGTGTCCTCTTCCTCCTCTCCATGGATGATGAGCTTCTTGCTTCTCCTCAACACAGGTATTTTATTCCAAGGGATAAACAGTGGTAACATCTTTTGGAAATGATTTACCTTCTAGTTTCTTCAAGGGTCCAATGTTTGTTTGTTTATTTATTTATTATTGAGAAAAGGTCTCAGGATATAGTTCTGACTGAACTTGAACTCACTATGTATTCCAGGCTGACCACGAATGCATGGAGATTTGCCTACCTCTGTCTCTGACATACTAGAATTAGAGGTGTGCACTAGGGTCAGCTTAAGCTGCAATGATTTTAATACCTTTGGGATCTGTTTTTTTTTTTTTTTCTCCTTTCTCCTTGTTACATTGTCAGGCGCTGTCCTGTCCTCAGAACAAAGAGTGTCTCCAAACGCTAGAGATAAACCTGCTTGAATCTGAGACAAGAAGGCCCTTCTTGGTCTAAAAGTCTGCTCTCAGCAAGCACAACCAGTGCATAACAATGTACCAGTATAATTTATATTACTTAAATGTATAAATCCCTTCATTCAAATGGATTTTATACATTCTTGATCTCATTCTATCAACAGAGCTGGAAGATGGGCCACAGTGTCTTTATATGAACATTTGAGTCACAGTGAAATTCTTTGTGTTTCACCTCTAACCTCCTGTATGCATAGGAGTCAGGAACAGGGAAATGCTTTAAATGACAGTAGCTAATTGATGTTACTTGGTATATAAGTAAAATGAAAACGCATTGCTATTTCATTCAGGGGTGGCTTTAAAATGTGATACTAAGGTAAAATTCTCTAGCTGTACTATATGTAGCTATTAACTTTACTAAGCAGAAGTAGTTTTCATTGATTGTGCTTAAAGTAACATGGAGAGATCATGGTTTTTTGGATAGCTATTGGCCTACAAGGAACAAAAGGTATGATGGTAAAACTTAAAAAAGTTTATAGATGTTTGAAGATATTTATATGTGAGTGTACACAAAGTGAAATGATCTTTAACAGAGAACACCAACGAACATCTCATATGGAAAATATTAATAAGCCAGATGACAGTGACCCAATATTCTAGTTTGCTTTCTGTTTCCCTGATAAAATATTTTCACCAAATAAATCTTGAGGAAGAAATTTATTTCATCTTACACTTCCATCCTTGAAGGAACTCAGGGCATGAGTTTGATGCAGGTGGCTGGACACAGGAACTGAAGCAGAGATTACCAAAGAATGCTGCTTCTTGACTCAGTCCTGCTGTCTCGTGTTCAGCTAGCATTTTTTATGTAGCTCAGGAACACCTGCCAAGACATAGTGCCACCCATAGTAGGCTAGGCCTTCCCATATCAATTATTAATCAGAACAATTTCCCATGGACAACTTAGTAGAGGAAATTCTTCAACTGAGTTTCCCTTTTCCCAAGTGTCACTAATTTGTGTCAAGATGACAGTAAAAACTAACCAGTAAAATCTATTACTTCTCAACTCCAAACACAAACACATCAATGTTAAACCATTTCTTTGTTTTTTCCCCAAGATCTCATGTTAAAATCACAAGATGAAATACAGTAAAACTTCAAAAATCCAACATCTCTAAAAGAAATCCAATGATTTAAAAGTCAGAGGTCTCTTTTAAAATCCAAAGTTTCTTAACTTTGGGCTACTGTAAAATAAAAATGAATTTTATTTTTTCTTATTCCAAAAAGAGAAGAACTGGGGGATAAAAACATTCATACTTAAGCAAAACTAAGTTTTGGCAGTATGGCTCACTGTTCAATATGTTGGGAGCTCCAAAGGGTTGGGGAGTCCCTTTTCTCCAGCTCTGCCATATCTGTAGCACACACAACTTGTCTCATAGGCTTGGACCAGCCCCACTCCACACCTGCCACTGTCCTGTGATCCTGGCATCTCCAATATCCTGAACTCTCCAATGCAACTGAGGGTGTGCCTTCAACAATGGCCTCTCCTGGCCTCTTTTCAGGGACTCTGATCTTGCCAGGTCTCAAGTGCTCTCCATGACTCTTCTAACCATGTAGCTTTTATGCCACCAAAACCAGTGCCACATGGAAGACTGTTTCACATTACCAAATTTGGCCTGAGATGTAGGGTTGGCCTCTCTCAGACCACAGTTTCTGAGTACTGACACTGAGAAAATACTTTCCAGAAGAATTCACTTGGATGATACTGATCTCTTAAATCGCAATTGATTTTTCAGCCAAACTCAGCAGCATTCATCGTCCCAGTAGTGCAAAGGTTTCACCTCAATGGCACTGCCCCCTTCACAGATGATTCTTCAACTTCAGCTGGCCAACAGTCACAGGTTCTTAATTCAAATGTATACCCCAACAGCCATGGTGGAGTATTTGCCTCTCCCTGAAACTTCACAAGTCAAGCCTTCACTGTCTGCATTGCTCTCATAATTCTTTTCTTCTAAGTTCCCACAAAACGGTCCATGAAGCTCTGGTGTCTCAATGGCTTCTCTAGGCCAAAGCTCCAAAATCTTTTTATAGTCTTCCCCCAATACAACATGTTCAGGTCTAGTCCAGCAACAGCTCTACTCTCTTGACAAAAATTTCTTTTCTAGTTTGCTTTTTCTGTTATTGTGATAAAACATCCTGACCAAAGGAAACTTGGGGAAGAAGGGGTTATTTCATAAACCCTTCCAGGTAACAATCCATCATTGAGGGAAGTCAGGGAAGAAACTCAAGGCAGAAACCTGGGGGCAGGAACTGAAGCAGAGACCACAGAGAAAAGCTGCTTACTGTCTCACTACCTGTCACTGATGCTCTGCTAGGAACACCTGCCTATGTATGGTGCCACCCAAAGTGGATTGGGCCTTCCCACATAAATCATCAAGACAATTCCCCACAGACATGCCCACAGGTCAATTTGGAAGAGGAAATTCTTCAACTGAGGTTCCCTCTTCCCAGGTCATTCTAATTTGTCAACATAAACTAACTGGTATAACCACACAGGTGATTTCAATATGAGCATTTTCTTACCATAAAATAAAGACAGATGAGTGAAATAGTCATAACTTCATGGAAAGAGTCCAGCAATGAACGTAAACAACAGCTCAGGCTTCTATTCTCTAAGGTGATATAGTTGCTATTATTTCTCAAAGTCAAATCTTAAAAAAAATCAATGCTGTATCCCTAATTAAGCAGCATTATTTGTGATGGTCAATCAACCATTCAGAGGTTTATTTAATGGATCTAGTAACTTGAAAGGCTAGTAATTATTACTAACTGACACAAATATGACACATATTTAAGGAATAGATTTGTCTCTCCTATTAACAATGTTGTAGCACATATATGAGCCAAATTCTTATCAAATGTTTGATTCAGTAAGACATCATATTACATAACATCACTTCTGGACAGAGTAGCTATGTTAACAAAAGGAAAGTGATGGCTAGCATGAAACCCTCAGGCCAAGTAATCATACCCCATTTCTCAAATATCAGAAATTTCTGACTTGATAAATTAATCTTTTGACCTCAGGCCTATTAACATTTTGGACCAGATAATTCTGTTTTACATATAAGATCTAGAGTGCATTACAGTATGTTAGTATCACTGGATCACTGAAGGGTGCATACTAGAAACTAGGAGTATTCCAACCCAGATGTAAAGAGCAAACAGCAAAGCAACAACCACCATCATAAGAAAAACCAAACACATTTTCAGACTTTTCTAAAGGCTACTTTGTAGGAAGCAAAGTTGTTTTCTATTCAGTAACTCTGAGTTAATTAATGGTCTTTGTAAAGGATACTTGTGTTGATAACACAATAATGACATGAGGACAGATTATTATCGGCTAAGATGTGATATGGTTGTATGAATATTAGATTATATATTTCCAAGAATGAATGGGTGGATGTAGAACTGGGAATGACATTGGAATTTGGAGCTCAGTATTCAAAGTAAGTATTTTATAATTATATTAGTAATTTCTAGAAAAATAGAAAAAGAACAATTTGACATAAAATATTATGTAAAACATTGAAGTTTAAAGATAAAGTGATAATTATAACTATTTTGCTCTAAAATCTACCCTAAAGGAGGCAGCCATCATGAATTAGCAAATTGCACTAAAATTTTATTTCGTGTTTCATGCCCAGTGGATACTGAATAGGCATGGTTTATGTTGAGCCCATGAAAAGGAAACGAAATTGAAATAAAGATGAAAACTCGGTAAGAAAAGACTGAGAATCCTACTTGGAACTATTTCTGGCATCTACTTGTAATTTTCATTGATTTAAATATGTATTTGTAATTTGGAGATATTTGAAACTACTCACAGTCCTTAGAGACAAAGCACATTATTTTCAGAAATAAAAAGACAGCATATTTTTTATAATAAGTAAAAACTTTATTATATAGACTAGGCTGAATTTTGAAGCTGTATACCCCTTGAAACTTCTATGGTTTGAAATAGTTTATATTTGGAAAATGAATTTTAAAATGTTTGGATAATATCAAACACACCTATCTTTTAAAAAGTTATTGTGATTTTGTACATTTCATACAACAGTTCTTAATCAAATTTAGAACCCCTCACCCATCCATGTCCCCTCACCAGACTTCATGTATTCCACCATATATTTTAAGTCCTATCCAGTTAATCATTTAACCCAGATGCCCTTCAGTGCAAATTTATCCACTGGAATCTAGTCAGCCTATCTAGAGATCATTGATAACGCCTACTCTCCATCACCCAGTAGTAATCAGTCTCCAATAGTTCCCAGTCTAGGGCCAACCCACCACCCATTTACCCTGCTCCACTCCCTTGTCTTAGCTGGCATGGGTCCTGTACTTGATGCCACCATTTTCACAAGTTCACATGTGAAAACTTCTAGTGGCCTGAAAGCCTCTGCTTTAACACTGGTCTTAAATGCAGATGACTAAGCTTTTGATATTTAAGTGCAAGATTTTTCAGATATTATTATATGGTTTATAAATACTTGAATAGATCTACTTTCTTTAGCATAGAATTAATCTGAGTGGCATTTAGGAGTCTTTGTAATATTTATAAATGGAGAAATTACCATATTTCTACACATAAATAATGTGGAATGTTGTTCAATGTCAGAATGATATTTCCTGTCAACATCAATAGACCAGCTTTATTCGGTCTAAATTATGATTCTAGTATCTTACATTCTTTTGAAGATGTTTATAAAAAACACAGTAGAAAAATAAAGAAAAGTTAATAGGACTAAGCATGCACACATTCAAAGAAGTAACTGAGCATAACAGAACTCAGCCCATTATCTGAAGTTGGCAAGGATATTTCATTTCATACATCATTTAGAGGCTAATTCACCACAGTGATTCTATAAATGTAGTTGTTCTTAAAATGTTAATGAAATGAGGGAAAAAAAAACCAGATTTATTTTCAACACAAAAATCTGTGCCAAGGTGCACAGACCTGTTGAACCCTCTAGGCTGCCCAGGGATATGGTCACATTTGACTGAGCTAATATCCTAATATCTCTAGGTACTTGCAAGTTTAGAGACAAAAGGGATAACACACACTACAGAAAAGTCATGCTATATTTCTAAACAATGCACTTACTTTCATTTCACTTGAGGTTTCCCTAATATTGTAACGGAGTAGAAAACACATGCTGGAATTTAATAACTTACTTAATTATGCTGCTTCTGAGGCCAATTTCATTTTTCTTTTTTGATTTATGTGTGTGTGTGTGTGTGTGTGTGTGTGTGTGTGTGTGTACATGTATGCTACATAAGTACCTGAGGTCTGGGAGGCCTTAGAAGAGGGACTTAAATCCCCTAGAGCTGAGTTACAGGTTGTTGTGAGTGACTAAATGGTGGGTGCTGAAACTGAATCCTTTGGAAGAGCTGCAAATGCTGAGGCCCATTTTAAGATAAGATAAATAAGAAAAAAATTAGCCCAAATATTTTAGGAAGAAAATTCAATATGAAATCTCAGTTAGAAAACAAAATTTCAAATTATATATGAATAAGAAAGAAATTAAGAAATATGAATTGCTTCTCATATTGTTAGACAAACTACGTGAGTGATCTATTTCCTCAAAGAACTATGAACTTGGGGGCTGGAAAGATGTCTCAGTGGTTAAGAGCACTGTCTTCTTTGGCAAGGGTCCCAGGTTTGATTCCTAGTATTCATGTGGCAGCTAACAATCATCTGTGACTCTGGTTCCAGGGAAATACACTGCCTTCTGACCTCCATGGGCAATGCACAACACGTGTACTTACACATATGTAAGCAATACATTCATACACATAAAATAAAATTAAAAGAAAGAAATTTTATATGTATGAGTGTGTTGCCTCCATGTATGTAAGTGCACCCATGTCATGCAATGTCTGCAGAGATCAGAAGGTGTTGAATTCCCTGGAAATGAAGTTACTGACAATTGTTAGCCCCCATGTGGGTATTGGGAATCAAACCCAGATCCTTTGTAAGAGCAATAAGTGCTCTTAACTGCTGAGCCATCTCTCTAGCCCCCGAGTTCATAGTTTTTTGATGAAATAGATCACTCAGGTCTTTCATTTTGTTTAGTAAGTTTTATTGAATTTGGTTTTCGCCAATTTCATACATGTATAAGTCAGTTTCATACATGTATGAAGCTCATTTCGGTTACTGTAACCCCCAGCCCTCTCTAAGCTCCCTCCCATCTCTATTAACTTATCTCCTTCATTACAAGCACCTTTTCCACATACCTGCCTTCAATCTCTCTCTCTCTCTCTCTCTCTCTCTCTCTCTCTCTCTCTCGTCTCTTCTCTTTCTCCACAAGGTGACCTGTGTGACCATGGGTTTGGAGACATCCATCATTGGAGCCTTATGAGCCTCTTAAGGTACACAACTGAAGACAATGTCTTCCCCTTCTCTAGAACACATCAGTAACTAATATTTCAGCAGGGAGTGATAGGACCTTTGAGTACCTCCTCCATCCATGATTGACTCTTGATTGGTCAAGTCTTGTGTAGGCCTACTGCAGGCAGTTCCTATGAGGTCATGAGTTCACTGGCTGTGCTATGTTGAGAAGTCAGTATTTCACAGCCCTTCTCCCTATCTTTTGGTTCTTACATCCTTTAAGTTCCCTCTTCCATGGTAATCCCTGAGCCTTAGAAGGGATGATAAAATATCCTGTTTAAAGCTGAGCATGGTGGCACATACCTTTAATCCCAGCCCTCAGGAGGCAGAGCCAGAGGATCTCTGTGAGGTCAAGGGAAATCTGGTACAGATACCAAGTTTCAGGCCAGCTGGCACTATGGGGAGACCCTGTCTCATTATCAACAGCAACAATAAAAATGGTGTCCCGCTATTTCCCCCAACCACATTCTTGTTTAAATTTTCCACCCCCTAAATTCCACATTTCCATTTTCACAACATCTGTGTTCTGTTATTCCCCACTTAAGGACCTCTCAACTCAATGGGTCTTTTCTAGTTTCTTTGATTCTATAGATGCAAGTTAAACACAAACCTAAATGTTTAAAACTAAGATCCACATATGAAAGAAAAGATTCATAATTGATTTTTCTGAACCTGGGTTACAATTCTCAGTATAATCATTCTAGTTCCTTCCATTTTCCTACAAATTTCACCTTATTTTTCTTGAAAGCTGAATAAAATTCCATTGTGAGTAGGTAACACATTTTTATTATTCATTCAGTCACTGGTAGACACCTAAGCTGATTCCATTTTATAACTATTATGAGGAGAGCAAAAATAAACCTAATTGAGTAAGCAGTCTCTGTAGTACCATATTGAGTCCTTTGGTTATATGGCCAGGATTAATTAATGTAGCTGGGTCAAATGCTGTTTCTGTTTCTAGGTTTTATGGAAAATCCACACTGATTTCCACAGTGACTAAAACAGCTTATACTCCCACTGAAAATGAATAAGTTTTCCTCCCTCCCTGTCCTTCTTTCATTGTATTCATTGTAATTTATTTCATCATGATAACTTTTCTGACTGGGATAAGATTGACTCTCAGAGTAGTTTGGTTTGGAAATCTCTGATGTCTAATGGTATTGAACATGAAGAGAACATGCAGGGTCTTTGTGATACCATGAAAATACAAAACCTACAAATTATGAGCATAGAACAAATCCAGGCCAAAGGCACAGACAACATTTTAAATAAAGTAATGAAGAAAATTTCCCAAATCTACGACAGCAGGTACCACCGATTCAAGATATATACAGAATGACAAATATACAGGAATAGAAAAGAAAATCCACAAATCATGTACAATAGTCAAAGTGCAAAATTCAAAGAATAAATAAAGGGTGTGGGGAGCTGTTAAGAGAAAAGGATCAAGTCTAAGAGCTTTTAAGATAAAATAATTAAGTATAGGTCAGTGAATAATCAAAAGAAGAGTAAGATCCAGAAACGCCATAAAATCAACATACACACCTTAGAGTAATATCCACAATCAGAAGTCACAGGCTTGCAGACTTGATTAGAAAACAGTAATCACCATTTTGATGTCTCTAAGTGATATAACTGTTCACCAAACACTGACCTTCCACATGATAAAGGATGGGCAAAAGTATTCCAAGCAAATGGAACTAATAAACAAGCAAAATTTGCTATTATAGTTTGAAAAAATATATTTTAATCCAAATATAATCAGAGGATGTAAAGAAAATCAGTTCATAGTGATCAAGGAGAAAATCCATTAAAAGGACATTGCAATTCTAAACACAAGTACACCACCAAATTGAGAGACAGCCCATGGAGCTTTCTCTAAAACAGACCACATATTATGAAAGAAAGCAAATCCTAACATATATTGGAATTGAAATAACCCTTAAATATATCCAAACAGTGGACTAAATCTAGATATCAGCAACAGGAGAAACCACAGAAAATGCGCATAGTCATGGACATTGGGCAATGCACTTTTGAATGATGCCTTGATTACTGGATAAATCAAAAGTGATGTTAAAAAGTCCTAGAACTGAATGAAAATGAATATACACTTCAAATTTTATGATCTACAGGAAGGCAGTCCTAAGAGAAAAGTTTAGAGTGCTAAGTGCTTACACCAAGCATAAGACCATTTTATATAATATATGGATGACATATATTGTATAATAGCATAATTTACATCGAGACTATCCCCCAACCCCTCTCCTCCTTTCATCCCCTTCCCCACCTCCATTAGTCTCTTTTGTACCTAGACAGTTTTTCTTCTAATTTCATGTCATATATACACATATTTATGTATTCATATAAAATGTAGAAGGTCAAATGTTAGAAATAATGCAATTTGTCTTTCTAAGACTGACTTAATTCACTTAATATGATTATCTCCAGCTACATCCATTTCCCGAAAATGACATTTGATTATTTATTATGGCTGAACAAAGTTCCATCATACTCTATATCACATTTTTGTCCATTCTTCTATTGTTTAAAACCTAAATGGATTCCATAATTTAGCTATTATGAATAGTACTGGGATAAACATTGATGCACAAGTAACAACAACAACAAAAATCCAAGAGAACCCAAATACATAAGTTTTATGTGGAACACTTGTTCTCTTGAAGAAGACTAACAGCTTATTTTATTTCTTCAGTCAATATCCCCGAAGTGACATATGACCTTGGCTCATCCATTCATCTGCTAGTATGGAAAACAATTATATCAGGAAAGGTTTTATGCTAATCATGTCCTTGAAACTAAATTTTAAAACATCATTGTCACTTAGAACCTTTCAGTGTTTCCAGGGAGCACTGTTCAATAGCAATTTGTAATGGATTCTACTGTCATTTTGTTAAAGCTTTATCACTTACTAATTTGTCATTTTTTCATTGTAATTGTCCATCTTACTTATTTCTTTATATTTCCTAGCTCAGGACATTAAAGAATCCCCTAGAATAAATAAGTAGGTCACTTACATGGTCCTGAATTAGCTGAGTCTTTTACATTTGTGTGGAATTCGAGCTAGTTTTGTCCAAATCATTAACCGCACTCTGCACACTTTATTTAGGAAATGGAAAATCAGGCACCACCTGGGAGCTTTTCATGTCTCTAGAGATACTTTAGTAATGTGTTCTCTGTTATCTGTGGCCCCAGTTAGCCCACTTTCTCTACAGTTTTACTAACTTACACACATAAAAATCAATCCAATAATGGTACTTCCCTACTTAGTCATTTTGGTAGATAATCCTTTGTTGGTACAATAAATTAAATTCCACAAAATGACAGTTATTTGCATCTCAGAGGAAATTTACCACTTTTGCCCAAAGACTCACATTGAAAGCCATGAGTCCCCTTGAAAATTTGCATTTCTCCAGTCCCTAGAATGAGTTATTGAGTAAATTTTATTAATAATTGTAAAATACACCTTAAATTTATCTAGCTTTCTCCATCTTAAGGAGATGTAGATTTTGTTTCTACACCGCAGCCACAAATCTTTAACGGGCAACTTTGTCTTTCTCTAATTTACAGTGGTTAATCTCTTTCAAGTATAAGTCAGGTCATTCTATACTCCTGCTGAATTTCTTCCAATGGTTTTTCCCTATATGAGAGATTAAAGCAAATAGTCTAACTAGCCTAGTGTTTTCTTCTCTGTCTGCTTTTATTAACCCCATCCTCATTCTTTTCTTAGTCTTTCTCTCTCTCTCTCTCCTTCTCCCTCTATCCCTCCTTCTCTTCCCCCTCCCTCTTCCTTTCTCTTGTTCATTTTCATTTTCTGACTGTTCCAAGTGCTGTTTTAGTGTTGCATAAATGTGATGAACTCAAGCGTTACCCTTTGAACAGATCTTCCTTAGCTCCTTCTTATCAATATTGGCACACACATCCTACTTTCATATTGTTATGAGAATTTGGGTTGAACTTTTGGGGGGATAAACTACTACCTGAATGGCCTAATATGCTTTCTTTTGTGAATCATTCACAAAATAATATCAGCCCACTGAGAACATATTTTTCTAGAATACAAGTGGTATGAGCAATATACTAATATGTACCTTCTGAACATGTGTAAAAATGCATAAATGTATGAAATGATCTGTGAACCTATGTATCTCAGTATGTCTATCAAATGTCCTTTTAAAAAAGACAAATGAAAGCATAACATGGTGACCATGCCTTAATCCTAGGTCTCAGGATGGAGAGGTGGATCTCTGTGAGATGGAGGCCAGACTGGCCTACTTAGTGAGCTTCAGGAACAGCTGTGACTACATGGAAGCATCTCAAGAAGAATAAATAAATAAATAAATTAATTAATTAATTAAAGTTTGAAAAGACAAATGAATGTTAATTTGACATTCTCCATTTTCTTTTTTGTAAGTCATGTACTATTTGCTTGAATTTCAGAATTTCTCATTATTCCTTTAATATATTATTACTTTACTGCAATTTATTACTCTTATCCCTTCATCCTTTCTTAGTTTGAGAAACTTTCATTTGTATTACATTTCACAGAATCAAGAGAAATATCTCAACATCTCATTTTTAAGATATTTTTGGTATACATGGAAGATAAAATATATTTATAGCACTAAAGAAAAATATTTACTTTATTTTTCCCAAAGTCTAAAAGCAGCACATGGAAGATAAATTTATTATGCAATATAAGCTGATATATCTAATCTGCTATCTTCAAGTAGCCTGTTTTTTAAGTCTTACTCTAGGAGTCATTAAAAATGTATTCAGTTGGCATCCTGGAGAGCTGAGGTTAAGAGTACTGTCTGCTCTTGCAGAAGACCTGTAATTGAATCCCAGCACCCACCATGGTGACTAACAATCATCTGTAACTCCAGTTCCAGAGGATCTGACACCCTCTTCTGTCCTCTGTGGGCATTGTATGACATGGGTGAACTTACATACATGCAGGCATAACACTTCTAACATAAAAAAGCAAATTTTCTAAAATGTACACAGTTGAATGACTCATTAAGTTACCACAAGCAACAAAGAAAGTTACTTCAGAAGAATCTTAATGGAAAAGAGAGCTTAACTTCTAAGAAGTGGAATGTTTTCTAGGGAAAATGACTTGATTTGCTTTCCAATACTACAGAATATACTACTCCACTACAGAATATAGTCTCAGGCTCTTTTTCACTTAAGATAACAATAATAGATTTCCCAATCTGAAAACAGTTTTCCAAATTTAACTTTGCATCTTTACCATGGGGGAGGTCTCATTTAAACTGCATTTCACATGGAAGAAAGGAATATGAGAAAGGAAATTAAATTTTCATAGAGATCAAAATTGTTTCATAAAATGAAGAAGTGGTAAAATTTTACCACTGAGTAAATCTAAATAAAGATAGACTAGGTAGATTTTTACAAATATTCACTTCCATTAGGTTATCAGAAATAAGTTGAAACAGATGCCATTTGGGACACTAGCCCTTTTAGAATGGGTATCCAAGATACATAAATAACTGTATTATGCTGAATCATTATGTTCTCATGTGTTCTTATGTTGGATATATCAATAATTTCAAAATTGATACCTTTCAGGAGAGTATCGATATCAACCAGGTTTTAATGAGATTTCTCTGATTGCACAAATCAAAGCAAGAACTGAATGACTGGCTTGTATATACCCAGACATATTGCTAAAGGAATTCTGAGACCAATTTAAATATAATCTAATATTTTTATTCTTCTTAACTACAATGTAAAGGATTTGCTAATTTGAAAGTCTGTACTACCAGCAGACCACTAAAGTACTTATATTTTAAAGAATTCTCTTGCTCAAAAAGCATGGGCTTTAAATGACCAAGAGAATCATGTCTTATTTCATCTTTGGGGAGGATAGTCATGTTATTTTAGACATCTCAGAACCCAAGCAAGCCGGTTCCTACTCAGTATCTGGCCCCTGGGGAAAAGCACTTGGCAGACTACCCTTAAAGACTCCCAAGTACTAAAGTCCTTGGGCTAACCTGGCTGTCCTGACACTAAAGTTTGTTACCAGACTTGGGGTCACCAACTATGCCCCAACAAGCCAGATTTGACCTAAGCTAATTAAAAGAGCCAAATTAAGAGTGAAATGTAGAAAAAATGAGATTTATTCAACATGCACCATTAGGAAGCAGAACACATGGATCCAGTGACTCCCTCAAGTCAGTCTTCAGGGTCTTTACCTGAAGGTAAGGTGTAACTAGAAGCTGAGAGGTACATAGCTAAGAATTCCACTCAAACTGTGGTCCTTCTGCAACTCACCTTTGTCTTAGCTCCAAGTCTCTTCTATAAGATCACCTGACACTTGTAAATCATTCTTCCTTCTTGCTATATAAGCCAGGTATTCCTGAGGAAATTCTTATTTCTTAATGTCATTGTTTCCATAGTTTGACAGGCAAAGAGGAAGGCACAAACTTGTCTTTAGAATGTATTCATTCCTAACAGACAACCCAATTACAGATTTTCCTTTGGGGCACTGTCCTCTGTGGCTGACTATAGCTTTGGGCCCTTTTCTCCACCAGTCCCACCCCAGAACTTTCCCAACATTCAGGGACACCCCTACAAGTCACTTTAAACATGGCTGGATTCACAGCAACTGCAAGAGCTGAGTTTCTTCCCTGTGATAATTCAGATATGGAACTTTTTTCTTACCACTGTGAAGCAAGACATCAGTCTGATTCATATCATTCCTACGGATAATTCCTTACCCTGGGAGTCCCCATTTCGTGATCTGAAGGTTTAATCATACAAGAAGCAAATCTTCAGCAAGGACTCCCCTCTATATTATGTTCTTAAGGTCATATAATAATTTTCCAAGTCATCTTCTCACCTTTCACAATTCCTAGGCAGGTCCTTAGATGCCCTGTTCCACCATTTATGCTTTATGTCCTCTGATGTAGTGTGCCAGGGGTTTTTTCTGCTAGCCAGACAATGCCCTTCAGAAGATCTGAAGGCAGAGATGCAGGTTGACCAATATGGAAGCCCCAACATACAGGTCTAGAAAGTTGATGCAGCCGGCAAGCCAGGGGAAGAAGGTGAGTAGTGCACATGTCAGCCCTGCGCAGTGGACTCCATGGCAGCACATGGCTGCCTAGGGCCAAAACAGAATGGCTAGGCCCAACAGAGAGCCACTACTGTATGGACATTGGCATCCTGGAAGTCCTCTGGACCTTGACAGAACACTAGACTTGTAACCAGAAGGCCCTGTTCTATTGCTGCTCTGTGATCTGTGGCTACAGCCACAGAGCCAGCTGTGAGGCCCTGGGGCAGGCTGACCATATCACACTGGGGAAGGGCCTTGCAAGCTGCTACATGATCTCTGCTCTGCCCTAAGTGTTCTGACAATTAGTATTTCTGCACTTTGACTGCTTGAGGGTCAAAATCTATTATATTCCAATAGATTCATGCTCACTAGGCTGAGCTGTATTTGTCATATTGTGACATGTGCTTAAAATTCATAAAGTAATTTCAAAGATTTAGATTTAGTAGAGGGTGAAGATAGCTGAAAAGAATTTCCAAACTCTGAAGTTGTTTTCTCTGTCATTGCTCATTGCTGTCCCCTTATTTTTTACTCTGTTTGTACTTTCTATCTGCTCCTGCCTTTTTATGTCCATACCAATATGTTGGGCCAGCTGTCTTGTCTTCATAAAATGAGGTTACCACTATCCATGAAATAGGGACATTAGCATAGAGAAAGCATTCCTTGCTAATGTTAAATATCACACATAGAAAAATAATAGATTTGCTTTAAAAAATGGATCAGGAGACAAAGAAATTGAGTTACAAAAATTCCTACGTATATAAATACATTTTTTATGGCAGGCACCTTCTGTCAGCAGCCTGCTTTGCTTAGAGGAAACCTTTGATATTCTCTGTACTTTGCTTGCCTAATAGTATTCTGTCAAAGAGCAAATTGGGTTTCTGGCAACACATTTGCTCTAAAACAGCATAAAAACTAATGATTATGTCAAGCTATGTATACTGCCTACAGCTACAGTATACCAAGGTAATTGCTTAAATTTGGATATCTGATACCTTGCTCAAAGGCCCAGAGTTGAGTGTAAGCAGCTGACACAATGAATTTACTGTGGATTTTATGGATAGATACAAGCTCAGAAGCAGGCTCTTCTCTCCTGAGAACGCTAATATTGTCAATAATGGTAATGGGTCTTCATTTTCCAACCTGACATTCCATCACAAATGCTAACCCTCTGAACCTGTGGAATGAGGCATGCTGGAGAAAAAAATTGACATAGGCTAGCAAAGTAAAAGCCAATTCCCATAACATACTTCCTTTTTTGAAATGTTGACCAGGGGTCCCAAAACCCCTTAAACAATACTGCTATTGCCCTTACTCTTGGTGGTCTTACCCACCAGAGCTTGATGGTAATATACTATTGCTGAAGACACTACATACATGAGTTGTAGAACAAACAAGAGGAAATCAAGTTGGTACTGACTTCAAAGCTTCATCTCTACTGTTTAGCTTTCACAGTGCTGAAGGGTGCTTTGTTAACTACCAGAAAAGTAAAGCAAACATCAAACTTGTCCAAATGTGAATCCTAGGAGCTATAATAACAACTGACCTGGCAGAATTTGCTCACCTGTGTAATAGTGGCATAGATGTTATATGAATAACCATTTCATGATTGGATTCAAGGTCCTTTTATAAGATGGACCCCATACCTGACACTTACATCAGGCATAGAGGAAGCTGTGTCTAGACAAGTTACAGGCTGTAGGGGAGAATCTACTACCATTCTGATAAATGGATATAATATTACACTAACTCCTAATGACTTGTTTGACCCATAGATTAACGTATCTCTCAACTCTGACCAGACAGTCTTTCTTCTGCTGCAGCTGGTGGCTAACACAGAGATCTACAACTGCCCAACATGCAGAGAATAAAGGATTGCAGACTGTTTGTCCATGAATAGGACATTTACATCAAGCTTTTGCCTCCCAGAGCTCAGGGATCATTTCAAAAGCAGGGAAAGAAAGGTTGTAAGAACCAGAAGTAGTGGATGACCACAGGGAAAAAGAGTCTTCCACACAGCTGCTCGGTTACTCATATGAACTGATGGCAATGGAGACACCATGTACATGTTCCATGTAAGCTCAAGCCAGAAAAATCTCAGCATGGATAATGGAAGGTGGGTAAGAAACCTCAACCCAACCGGTGAAGTATTGGTAACTGCTAGCTGCTGGGAAGGGGAGTCAGTCTCCTTTAAGTGTGAGACTCAGAAGGCTGACCTGGCTCCAGTGAATGAATTAACACTGAAGAGTATTTGGGGACACAAATTTGACTCTATATATCTTAAAATATATAAATATCAACACACATGTGTATATATATATACAAATATGTTTTGAGGTTTATAAAATTGGGAAGGGGGTAGTAGGGGGTGAAAATGGGGGAGGGGATCTAATTTTGATCAAAATAAACATAGTGTATGGAATTCACAAAGAAATCACCTTAAAAAAAAAAAAAAACCTTTCAAAAAAATTTTTAAATGTTTCCTGGTGACAAAACAGAAACAACAAAACCAAGCTTGTTACTTATCTATTACAGTCCTAGTTTTTGAGCAATACCATGATGTTGTGAGAACAATTTACATTTGTGTGCTGCTGATAATGTGTAGCACCCTTGATGCATTATGATATCATATTCTTCCATTCATCCTCAGGTTTCTCCTCTAATGCTTCCCTTGTGATTTCTCTTACCTCTTCTTCACTCTTCCCTCTTTCTTCTGTATTGTATGTCTTCCTTTATTATCCCCTATATTTGTTACTTGAATGTAGAATTCCACAACATGGGGCTGGGATGTAGCTCATTTGGTAGAATGCAGAAAGCCCTGGGTTTGATCCCCAGCACCATATAAAAAAAGTGTGGTGATATATGCCTATAATTGAAAATTTTGAGGAGTAGAGGTAGGAGGATGAGAAAAAAGTCTTCTCTGGCTACATTGTCAGTTAGAGGCCAGCATATGATGAATAAGACCCAGTCTCAAACAAATCAAAACAAAACAAACAAAAACAAAATTTGACATGTAGTTATGATTTATGTATTAAGGAAACATTATTTGTAGACAGCCTAAAACAGTTAAAATAATCTTTACTACAAGGGATGGCAAGCTTTTTATAAATACTTACTGGTTTGTGGAAGTTATTTGGTTCTCTGAGTTTGAAATATGGCACCACTCACATGAATCTCAAATCATGGCAATGTCATGTTTTCAAAGTTTGTCTTAATTTTGTTGATTTCAAATTAGCCAATATCTACACACAAGTTATCATCTGTTTCATCTTAGACACTAAAAGATACCCTTTCTGCAGTTTGTCACCAGTTCTTTCCAATATTTAAACCTAAATTAGGTTTCTTTTTAGATATTTTGGCTCTATAGCATGTCGTGGGGGGGGTTGGGGGAGGGAACAAAGATCCCTGTAGCTCTGTATATCAGGTGGCCTGGAACTCAACTCTGTAGACAAGGCTGGACTGGACCTCAGAGATCTGCCTGACTCTGCCTCCTAATTGCTGGAATTAAAGGCATGTGCCACAATACCCAGACCAACCTTGATGGTTATATTTTTAATGTTTTCAATTACATTTCCTTTTCAGAAGTTCCATCAAATGCCACACTTACATTTCCTCAACAAAAATTACAAGCAACTATGGGTAGAGAATTTGAGAACAAGTAGAGCTCAGTGTCACATTTACAGAAATTGAATTTCTTGAAAAATAAAACTACTTATCTAGAATCTTAGCAACTTGCATTTAGATACTTTTAATGGCTCTGTCTCTTACTAATATACTGTCATTTACTTTGTCTTAGTATATTAGGAGAAAAAAAATATAGATTTTGTTGAGTGAAGTCTATGAATCACCAGAGTCTGGGATTGGTTTTAAAAGTTAACAATTCTAAAACTCATCAGTTTGTCAGAAAACTGTTTGAGAATGATGCTTGTCAAAATAAGAAGATATAAACTGTTGTAATTACTGAATACGAACATTTATTTGCTAATGAAACTTGAGTATCAACCAGATTTCCCTCTGCCTTATATTACTCTAACCCAGGCTGCCCCACAAGTTCCAAAGCAGAGACTGTTAAATCCATTAATTTCTTTTCCTTTCAAATGCCTTCACTGATTTCTATATGCATTTTTGTTTTTTACTATGTGGATATTGCTTTCATTTTACCTACAGTAATATAGTAAATTCCGTTTCTTCTCCACTTCCAATTTCCTCTGTTGGATATTTTGAGGCCTTGCAGTCTCTACTGAGGATATTCACTCTGGTGAGGGGTGGTAATTGTGCACATCTGCAGGAGGGAAGGCCATACAAGGTCACCAGGTAGACGGTGCATCTCCCAGCACTTTTCACCTGTCTTCATTCGCCCTTCCCATGCTATAATATGATGTTCTTTTTTGGTTCTTCATTTTGACCCATATTTGGACTTCCTAATATTCTAACCTAATGTCTAAATTATTTTTTTTAAGTTTTGAAAAATTGCTTTATGTTTATGTGGTTTTTTTTTTTGTATTTGCACATAAGTGTACCTACCGTGTATGAACAATGCCCACAGAAGTCAGAAGAAAGTGAATCCTTTGAAACTGGATTTACAGATAGTTATTAGTTGTCTGGAGGTGCTACAAACAACAGAATCTGGGTTCTCTTCAAGAGCAGCCAGTGCTCTTAACCACTGAGCCCCCTAATATCCAAATGCTTATCAATCTATTTTTTAGATGTTTTAATTAGTCAAAGAATTTCAGTAAAGATGGAAAATACTCTCTCTTTTGAGGCCAGTATGGTCTACATAGCAATTTCCAGGCCAGCAAGGACTATACATGAGACTCTGTCTCAGAAAATCAAAACCAATCAACCAACCAAGCAAACATACAACAGATGGATGGATGGATGGATGGAAGGAAGGAAGGAAGGAAGGAAGGAAGGAAGGAAGGAAGGAAGGAAATTACCGTGTGGAGGACGCATATAAAGGTGTGGGGTCTATTGCGCCATCAGATCTAGCCCACAGAAACAATGTTTTTTTAGTATCACTTGGTCCTTTGCCCTGGAAATTGGACATATTGAGTTTCCTATTTTGTAGAATATTTATATAGCTCAGGGCACATCTTTGTCAACTTAGTTTTTTCTCCAGAGATATTTAACTGTGCTCACATTCTGAGCATGCATTATTTTCATCTTAAAGATTTCCAACATTCTTCATTTACACAATTGTAGATATTGCTTTGGAATTGATGATATGCAGAAATGCAACAAACGATCGTGGAATTTTATGTGTCAAAATATCTCTATATAGTTTCTTTGTTTGAGCAAATTTGAGTTACTCTTTGTATGCTGACAACACCATGTGTTCTTTAGACATTATTTTAAATTTCTACCTCATCAAAAGCCCCACTGTCATGTACTTTTATAAAATATTCCTATATTTCAAATCCAAATGATAACATATAACATATTCCAAAATACATTTTCTCAAGAAAATATAGTAAGGGGCTGGAGAGATGGCTCAGTAGTTAAGAGCACTGACTGCTCCTGCAGAGGACCCGGGTTCAGTTCCCAGCACACACATGGCAGCTAAAAACTGTCCTAACTCCAGTTCCAGGGGATCTGATGCTCTCTTCTGATCGCCGTGAACATTGCAGGACATGGATGCACTTATATACATGTAGGCAATACATATAAAATAAAAATAATAATAAATAAGATTTTAAAAAGAGAAAATATAATGAGTATGTCCTTGATACTATTGGGAAACATGGAGAAAATACTACTGTTATGTAACTGAATTGCTGTTTGACATATATAGCATACATTTTGCATGAATATGCATAAATTTCCTGCCCATTTGACCTTTTAAAAAGTTCATTTGAATGTTTTGTTGAAAAATAATTTACCTAATTTGTCTACCTTCACTCATAGGAAGTAACTGAACAGGGTCTATATTATGGATTTGTTTGGCCAGTTTTAGACCACTGATACATTCTACCAGAAAAATACTTATAGTCTGAATCTTATTTCCTAATATTTCTTTGGAGCTCTGCCTAGTATATGAAGCTCCCTTTGAAATGAATCTAAAGGATGTAAATGTTAAGAGGAGACAGAAAACCCAATGCTCTAAAGTTCACTCATCATTTATCCAGCATTGGTTCTGGAAAGGAGACAGTTCACTGAATACTCAATGAGTTTTTCAATTGTTTGATATCTTGACACCCAATTAACTAGTGCTCCAAACATTTATCTCCACTTCAAAAAGAAAAAAAAAAAAAACTTCCTTATTATATTTACTGTACCTGAAATATTATCCTACAAAGTTAAAATACATACTATTATATTTGCACATTTAAATTTTTTGAATTTTACTAGTTTTGTGAAAATTAAATGTCTGAGTTAACGTTATCTAGTAATACAATAACCTTGAGATAAAACTGAAGTATTTGTAATAGAGTTCACTCCAGGCAACTCAGTTGGTGCAAGTTCAATTACTGGAATATCCAATGCCATGAGCCTCAAGGTCTAATTAATGTCTGTGAGAAATGAATATTTCCTAGAGATTCATACTATTGAAATAATCCAAACTTTCAAAGTTATTAAGAATGGGTTCTTCAAACAGGGCAATGGATCCAGAGGACATGATGTCAGATTTTAGCATTTAAAACAATTAATTTTCCAGTCATTTACTTGGTGGGTAAAATTACTGGGTAAAATGTAATTAGTTGTAATAATTATTGTACTGACATATTTATTTGCTTTGAATATTCCTCTGTACTCTATACATGAGTGCCAGGATATTTTCTGTGTCATATTTCTCCCCCAGTAAAATATGCTGCTCTGTCTTAGACATATTTTATTGTGCAATTTTGAATCAGATTTTAAAGGAGGATACAGAGGGTACAATATATGTCAAAGAAAATCTTCATGCATATTTTTGATTTTCAGTTTTTAGCATTGTATTCTATCTTTCTATGTCTGGTTTTTTCTCTCTGTCTCTTTCTCTCTGTATCTTTGTGGTAGAGATTTAGCCTAGGGTCATGTGCAGGCTAAGCAACCACTCTACCACAGATTTTTATCTTCATCTTTCTTTCCTTTTCTCTGTCTTTCTAAGAATATATATAAACATAAATATTTCCGAGACAAGGTCTCACTAAGTTGCTCAGAGTGATCTCAAACTCTCTCTGCAAGCTTGGCAAGCCAAGCTTTATTAAACTTAGAACCCCAGTCTCAGCTTCATGTGTATTTTGGATTACAGGCCTACATCGACAAGTTTAACTAGCACTTTTTAAAAATTGGAATTATTTTTCTACCAGGAAGTTAAAATGACAACCAGTTGACTTGGGTCTCTGTCATTTCCCTATAGTTACCTCTTCTGAGATGAAATATTTGAACTCACATTTTGCACATTACTTTGACTTACTAAATGTCTTGTAATTCCTTTTGAATCCTAGAAAATGTCTAACCTTTACAATCATATTGAAGTTCAAATAGTTTTAGGAAGTCATTGTTTTTAAATATATGCCATCACTTGTTTCCAGATTACATGAGATTTCAGTACATAAATTAGTATATACGCTGTAATAGAGGTTAGACTTTTTATCTAGTAATGCATAGATTGCTGAGAACAAAAAAAGAAATGGGCGCTGTACTCATATAATTTTGAGAGATAGGCTGAAAGTTAAAACCCACAAAAGAAAGATGATTATATAATGATAATGGACTCACTTCAGGAAGAAGATACAATAATTTTAGTTATTTTTACACACAGTTGATTATCTAATTATATGAAACAAATATTAATAGAACTGGTGGGAGAGGCTGGCGGTCACACATTAGTCTTAAGGAGCTTCAGTGTCTCACTATAAGCAATAGACAAATCAACCAGACAGAAAATGAATTAGGAGTGTTTAGGCTTATCTGTATTTTTAGATATAATGGAGCTAAGAAATATGAAAATCCCATCCATTAGCTGTACTACATATGTACCTTTGGGCAGAAGAGATGACCAATCAAGACCAAAAAAACCACAAAACAACCCACAATGTTTTATCAAATTTAACAAACTGAGAGCATATGAAGTATAAAAATTAAATGTAATGATAAATGTTTTTTTGTCAAGAAAGTAAAGTTCAAAATATTTTATTTGCATAGACAGTCATTTAGAGTGATATACAACTCTTTCCCTCACTTTAGAAGAAAGTGATATTTTAATTTTTGGTGTTCCTTATTTTAGAAAGAGCCATTTTCTCTTATTTTCTGAAAATATTTTGCTTTGAGAAGCACACTGGCCAGTCTTGTAAGATACAGTAATTCAAAATGTGAAACTTTCTTTCATTCCTATATCCATCCTATTTTGCCTAGTACATGCTTAAACCTAAGCCAGGCTCACTGGCCTCTGTTCTAGCAATATTTACCAATGACTTGGCTTTGAATATACTGAAATCTTCCCCAATTACTTATTATTCAGAATTGTTGAGCATATAGAAGCTTCCTCAACAAGGACTTTGTAAATGGATTGAGCTGGTCCGCCACACACATTTCAAGCATTGGCAAATACTCTGGAAGATGATCTCCTAGAATCAGTCAATTCTCATTGTATATTTCCTTTACTCTTAAAAATGTGAACACACCTATCTTATGTTTGGTGATCTGAAAATAAGGCCTTTTAGTGTAGAAAATGGTAAAAAAGCAGAAGAACAGAGTTTATTTATGTAGAAGAAAATCTAACATTTTATGCAAAGAGCACTCTAATTTTTAGAGGTGTACTGGGGAGAATGCAGGTCTCATATATAGTAAATGTCAAATTACAAGCTTTGCTTGGTGAAATTAACCATTTTCCTACAGAGAATTGAAATTGGCCCTGAGAGGTGAATTACCTTATGTTCAAGTGCCCCCTTGAGGACAAGAGCTTGACTACATGAGGGAAAACAGAAATGTCCAACTTGCTAAGTATCAAAGAAACTTTTTGTAATGGTCAGATGTGTGTCTAAATTAATAAAGATGTAGCTTTTCTGGTAGATCAAGCGATGATTTGTGTACAATTTTTCATATATACCCACTGCCCCCAAGGAATAATTTTGCAAGAGTAAACATCTTAATTGAGATTCTGGTTTAAACCTTGCTGTTTAAGTAATACCTTTTTCATTAGGAAAGCATATTAAATAAATAACTGTCTGGTTCCTGAAAAATAAAAAAGAGAAAATTCCTTGGCTTTATTATATTTCAATCTTGCATTTTTCATAAAGCATCAGCTGGCGCTGAGAAGTTGTGTGGTCCTCCTCTATCAGGCTATCCAGGGGCTGTTGGGCATTTGGTACAGTGGCCTACCTTCTTGGTGCTCTGCAATGGTGGTGATACAAGCTTCATAGATGCACATTCCATTGGGCACTTCAATGCTTGCTGCTAAGGTGTTTCATGAAGTTTCCTCAGTGGTTTTGCTGCCTCGCCAGCACCTTGTCCAAAAATAGGGCCTGGCCTCCTCTGAGTTTTAGAATTTACTTTTTGATTTCTACCCAAATATTGTTCTGCTTTTTGTTTCTCAAAATACTCACTATGTGCTAGAAAGCTCATTTCTCCAAAAGCTCTACACATTTTTAAGCAGTATATAAAGTCATCCGTTATTCCTTTCTCTTCTAGTACACTTTCTTGTGGCAGTGAGTGATGAAATTCTTCAGCAAAGAGGGAGAAAGAACTAGAGAGAAAAGTTATAATGAAGAAACACATATTGTTTTTTCAAACTACTATTCTCTATTTACAAACACATTACAGGTTCAGATGATTTAAATACTTCTAAATAGTGACTGGAGAGGTGACTCAGTGGTTGAGGGCACATATTGGCTCTTACAAAAGACCCAGTTTCATTTCCCAGCACCCACAACTGGCAGCTCACAACTGCTTGCACATACAGTCATGCATCCTCACACACATATACATAAATAAAAAATAATTCTTTAAAAGTTGGTGCTAAATATACAAATGTAACCAGTCTTTAAAGTATATGCAACTAGCTCACATATATCAAAAGTAAATTTAAATAAAATTTAGATCAATATTACATTTTGCTATTCTAGATCTAATACTTTACATTGTTAGATATTTGTCAAGACAAAGATTACAACATATTGCTGGGCGTGGTGGCACAGGCCTTTAATCCCAGCACTCAGGAGGCAGAGGCAAGCAGATCTCCTGAGTCGAAGGCTAGCCTGGTCTCCACATCGAATCCAGGCCAGGTGGGGTTACAGGGAAACCCTGTCTCAAAAAGACCAAAAAAAAAAAGATTATAACATATTAATTATATACCAATTTAGAGGAAAGAGTAATCACCAAACTAACACTGGACTACAAATATAGTATGTTTCCCCTCCTGGTTTTAAACCAGGAGTATATTCAGCCTATACATTTACAAGTTTAAATCTGTAAGAATAGGAAGCTATGAAAATGCCGTATGTCTCACAGGTGAAAACAGTCACTAAAATTTTAATTAAGGAAGGTTTCGAGAGCAAACTTGTGAACTATGTGGCACAATAAAACAAGCAAGTCAGACAGAAAATAAACTTTGAAAGTTAACACCAAAGTGGTAGAAAATATTATTTGAAAAATTAAATGTAACATAGAGTAATGCTCCAGGTGAGGTGACAGTTTTACATGAGGGGATTGGAGCAAAGTATGAAAAATATTGAAGTTACTAGGTTGAAATCAACAGTATTTGAGTGAAATTGAAAGCTGAGCTCCATATACATAAGATAAATATGTATGTATGATATCTACCAGAATTTCAGATATGGTATTGAGAACAAAGCAAGACAGTTAAGGTCAAATAGTTTATTAAGAGGTGAAGTTTTCAGGACTTGTGTGGAGAGAAGTCATTCAAACTTCATAAATATGATCCAGTTAAGGCAGAAATTCTAGTATATGAGGAACGCATTCTTCTGTAATGTAGCTTCCCATCTGATTCCACTTTGATTTATTCTCAAGTCTATAAAGACTTCCATAATATATCAAACATTCTTATGGCCTTTGCAACTTCTGGTCCCCTCAAATTCTATTGCATACCGTACTCTTAATTCAATGTTTAATGCCCAAGAATCAATAAGAGTAAAACATTATTAATATTGCCATTATCTACTTAATTTGACTAAAGGCATTATCAATCATTCTTTTTTTTCCAAAATCAACAAGCCACATATCACAATGTGGCTTTCTTGTTTAATTAATTAATTTTGTTTTATGTGTATGAATGTTTTGCCTGCATATGTGTAAGTTCATCACGTGTGTACAAAGGCCAGAGTAGTCAGACAAGGACATCAGTTCCTCTGGAACTGGAGTTATAGATGGTTATCAGCCACCATGTGAATACTGGGAACTGAACCCTGGAATGCTACAAGAGCATTCTGTGCTTACTGACCACTGAACCATCTCTCCAGGCCCCATTCTTCTTTTCTGAAACAATGTTTTTATTTAGTGTTTTATATATTCATAAAATGTATTTTGACCTTTTGCAGATCCCTTATTCATCATCCCACCTCACTTGCCTTTCTCACTTTATGTCATCTATTATTTCGAGGCCTATCAAGTCTAATTTGTGTTTCCCAAATGTTCTTGTGTATGGATCCATCCCCTAAAGCCTGGTCATCCTACTAGTGTCACAAACTTAAGGAAAAATAAATCTCCTTCTCTCAGAAGCTACCAATTGCCAGTAGTTCCCCAGCTGTGCCTGGAGCTTCTTTCACCTCACCCATGCTGGATTTTGTCTGGTTCAGGCTTGCAACAGTCTTGTGCATGCTGTCAAGCACTGTGAGTTCATACAGGGATTGCCCTGTGGTGTCCTGAAAACAGAATTTACTAGCAGTCATTCACCATCTCTGGCTCTCACCACCTCTACTCCCTCTTCTGCAACGATCCTGAGCCGTGGGAAGTCAGGGTATGATATAGGTATTCCATTTAGGGTTGAGCAAACAAAAGTCACTTATTTCCTCCACATTGGTTAGTTTGGGATCTCTATGTTAGTCAACATCTGCTATAAGAAGAAACTTCTCTTCTGAGAGTTGACAGATGCACTAATCTATGGGTATAATGACAAGTCATTAGAAGTCAGTTTAGTAGCATGTCCATTGAGCAGGGTAATAGTAGTAGGTTCTTACCTATGGCCTATGACCTATTGAGCTGCAGATTCCCAAAAATGATAATAGTGCTGGGTATGGGGTCTGTCTTGTTAAGTGTGTCATAAGCCAACTTATGTTGGTTACTCCCATAAAATTCATGCCATTATTGGATCATTGGGAATATCTCTCCATGCAAGTTATTATTGTAGTTCTCAGAATTCATAGCTGAATAAGGATGATACTATTTTTCTCTCTGATAACATGCATAGCACCTTCCAGCACTAAGAAAGCTAGGCAGTAGAGATGAAGCGTCAATGTCAGTACCGCCTTGATTTCTCCACAATTGCTCTCTGTCTCATATATGTATTACTGATAGCAATAGGGTGTTACCATCAAGTAATAGGACAAAAAAGGGCAATTTTGAGTGCTTTGGGAACCCCTTGGTCCAAAAGAGAAAACAGAAGAGGGAGCCCTTTCATCACATTGGCTTTTCATTTTCCATCCCATATTGTCTAATAGGGGCATTGTTCTCCATTATATGCTAACTCCATTTAAATTCTTCAGATATTGCATATGTATATATTTTAAGAACCTTTCACAGAAGTAGATTTCCATATGACTTTCTCAAAATGACTTTAGGATTAGTTATCCCTCCCCATACTCCCTTCTTTACCCTTCTCTTCCATTCCCCATTCCATTTAAGCCTTCATATTCCATTATTCCCCTTTCCAACTTTACATCACTGCATTCAGCCTCCCTTATCAGGACTGGGGAACCATTGCCCTTAAGTAATTTCACTACCTCTATGGAGTTTTCAACTGAACCACTTACCTAAAGATTCAAAGCTAGCATTCACATAAGAGAGAGAACTTGTGGCTTTTGCTTTTCTGGGTCTGGGTTATCTCATTCGGGATGATTGTTTTTATTTCCATCATTTATCTGCAAATTTTATAATTTCATTTTCTTAAAAATAATATTCCATTACATAAATATACCACAATTAAATTATCCACTCATTAGCTGATGGACATCCAGCTTGTTTCTTTTCCTTGACTACTGTGAATAAAGCAGAAATGAACATGGATAAATAGGTGCCTCTGTAGTAGGAAATAGATTCCTTTGGGTATATGTTAATCTTAATGCCTGTGCTATCAGTGTCTTCTTGAGAAAGTCCTTTCCAACTCAAATCATTTGCACTAAAATCAGGAACAAGGCAAGATTATCCACTCTCTATTCCTGTTCAATAAAGTGCTTGAAGTTTTAGCTAGAATAATGTGATGTGAAGGAGATAAATGGGACACAAATTAGAAAGTAAGAATTCAAAGTATTCTCATTTTCAGATTATAGGATTCTATACACAAAGTACCCTAAAGACTCAATAAAATGCCTAGAACTAATAAACACATTCAGCAAAGTAGCAGCACATAAAATTAACACATAAAATTAGTGTCCTTTAGATATATCAACAACACACGTAAAATAAGGAAGAAATCAAGGAAATAATCCTATTCATGATAGCCTCAAAATATATTTTAAAATATTGTAATAAATCTAGCCAAGGAAGAGCAAGACCTGTACAATAAAAAAATTAAGACATTGAAGAAAGAATTTGAAGATACCAGAAGACAGAAAGATGTCCCATGCTGAAGGATTGATAGGATCAGTATTGTGAAAATGGCTGTGCTGGATAACTTCAGTTTTCAACTTGACACCCATGGGTGGAAGGAACCTTAACTAAGGAATTTCCTCCATTGGATTGGACTGTGGTCATGTTTGTAGGACATTTTCTTGACTGTTGAGTGATGTGGGCTAACCCAGTCCACTGTGGATTTTGCCAGCCTTGGGCAGGTAGTCCTGTGTTGTATAAGAAAGCAGGTCTGAGTACAGACCAGAAGACTACTCTTAAGCAGAGTACCTCCATGGTCTGTGCTTTACCCTCTTGTTCCAGCTCTGAGTTCCTGTTCTGAGTTCCCTCAGATATGAACTGTGACCTGTGAGTTGTAAGATAAACTATTTCCTTCCCTTGTTGGTAGTATTTTCCTTACAGCAGAAGAAAGTAAACTAGAACAGAAGTTGGTACCAGGGAGTGGAATATTGCTGTGATGGAGCTGACAGTGTTGTTTTGTGGGAGACTGTGGAAATTATTTGGATTTGGGGCTAGATAATCCAGTAAATGCATTGAGCTTAGTGAGCTGCTCCATGGGACCTTGGAAGATAATTGTGAAAGACAAATAGACAATGGAGGCATGGCTTGAGAAGTTTCAAGGGAAACAAAGATTATCAGGGCTGTTTGTCTGACATTTTGTATTGAGAATCTGTGAATTCTGGTCAGCTGGGGTTGAAGAATCAGGTGTGATTAAGAAGAGACTAGTACCACTGTGCTAGCTTGTTTCTCCATTGCTGTGACAAAATACTCTGACCAGCACCAACTTGGGGAGGAAAGTGTTTATTTTATCTTGTATATCTTGGGTCACAGTCCATCAGGGAGCCCAAGGTAAGAACTCAGGGCAGGAACTTGGAGGCAGGAGCTGGAGTACAGGCCATGGAGGAATGCTGCTTCTTGGCTTGCTCCCCCAGCCCCTGCTCAGCCTGCTTTCTTATGCAACACAGGCCCAACTGCCCAGGAGTGGTACCTTCTGCAATGGGCTGGGCCCTCCTACATTACTCAAAAACAAAGAAGATGCTCCACAGACATGGCCACAGGCCAGTCTAATGGAGGCAATTCCCTAATTGAAGCTACCTCAACCCAGGTGTGTCAGGTTGACACTAACGCTATCCAGCACAATTGACCCCTTGTCAACTTG
Source organism: Nannospalax galili (assembly GCF_000622305.1). Classification (NCBI taxonomy): domain Eukaryota; kingdom Metazoa; phylum Chordata; class Mammalia; order Rodentia; family Spalacidae; genus Nannospalax; species Nannospalax galili. The sequence goes on along the minus strand of NW_008358866.1, from coordinate 1,380,448 downwards.
ACACAAACACATCACTATTAAACCACAACCTTTCCAGTTCTTGTCCCCATGATGTTAATATTACAACCTAAGACAGTACAACCTTAAAAGCCCCACAATCCTTAAAAAAAATCCAAACACTTAAAAGTTCATAGTCTCTTTTAAAAGTCTCTTAACTGTGATGGGCTACTGTAAAATCCAAAAGAAATACTGTCTTATTTCAAAGGGAAGAATCAGGTACACCTAAGCAAAACCAAAGTCCAGCAAAGTAGCTCCAGGCTGGACATCTGGGATTCACTCACAATCTTCTGGGTTCCAAAAGGTTATGACAGCTTCACTTCTCTGACTCTGCCATCCACAGCACACACAACGCATCTCACAGACCCAGGCCAGATGCATTCCACACCTACTGCTGTCCTTGGTGGTCATCCCACAGTCCTGGAATCTCCAAAATGCTAGGGTTTCCACTTAAACCTAGGCTACACCTTCACCAATGGCTTCTTTTTGCCTCTTGGGGTGCAAAGCCTCAGATTCTCTCCATGACCCCTTCAATCTTGGGGTCCTCACTGCAAATGAAGCTGCACTTTCACCTGTGGCCTTTCCTGGCCTCTCAGAGTGCCAAGCCTCAGCTTCTCTCTCTGATCCCTTCATGCATTCCACACCAGAACTATGCAGGAGACGCTTACACATTACCAAGTCCTGCTTCGAGCTAGAGGTGGAGGTTCAGGGCCCCTCTTGACCACAGCTTCTGTGCTCTGACTCTGAGGACATACTTCCCAGAAGAACCACAGTGATGCTGGTCTCTTGTTACTTACAGCTGATGTTTCAGGCCCAGCTAACCAGCATCAATTGTCCCAGTAAAGTAAAGATTTTCATTCAGGTTCTGGTCTCTTCTTAATCATAGCTTATTCTTTAGCTTCAGCTGACCAGAACCCACATATTCTCAATTCAAAATATCACACAAGCAGCCCTGATAGTCTCTGCTTCTCTTTGAAGCCTCACAAGCCAGGCCTCCATTGTTCACAACTCTTTCAGCATAGCTGTTCCAAGCTCCACAACAACAAAACTCTAAGTGCTCAAAGGCTTTTCCAGTCCAAAGTTCCAAACGCTTCCACAGTCCTCCCCAAAACACCAAGGTCAGATCTGTCACAGGAGTGGCATATTGCTGTGATGGAGCTGACGGTGTTGTTTTGGGGAGGACGGTGGACATTATTTGGAGTTTGGGGCTAGATAATCCATTGAGCTTAGGGACCTGCTCCATGGGACTTTGGAAGATAATTGTGAAAGACATATAGACAATGGAGGTGTGGCATGAGAAGTTTCAAGGGAAACAGATTATCAGGGCAGTTTGTCTGACATTTTGAACTGAGACTCTGTGGTTTCTGGTCAGCTGGGGTTGAAGAATCACCTGTGATTAAGAAGAGACTAGTATCACTAAAGTGAAAACTTTGTTTTACTGGGACAATTGATGCTAATTATCTGGGACTGAAAAATCAGCTGTGAATAACAAGAGACCAGCATCATTGTTACAAAAATCTTCTGGAAAAAATATTTCCTCAGGGTTGGCGCTTAGAAGCTGTGGTCTTGAGGGAGCCTGAGCCTCCATCTCTCGCTGGAAGCAGGACTTGGTAATGTGTAAGTCTCCTATGTGGTACTGCTATTGCAGGTATGAAGAGGTCATGGAGACAGTCTGAGGCTTTGCACCTTGAGAGGCCAGGAAAGGACACTGATGAAGGTGTGGCCACAGATTCAGTGAAGACCCCAGGATTGACAGGATTATGGAGAGAATTGGAGGTTTTGCATCTTAAGAGGCCAGGAGGGTCCATTGGTGAAGGTGCCACGTTAGTATCAGGGGAGATCCCAGCATATTGGAGATACCAGGACTATGGGATGACCACCAAGGTCAGCGACAAGCATAGAGTGGAGCCGGTCTGAGACTATGAGACAAACTTTGTGTGCTATGGACAGCAGAGCCAGAGATGTAGATCTGCTTAAGCCACTGGGAGACCAGAAGGTTGTGAGTGAATCCCAGATGTCCAACATTGAGCTGTGTTGCTGACCTTTGCTTTTACTTAAGCAATCCCTGTTCTTCCCTTTTAAAATAAGATGTATATAACTTATTTTGGATTTTACAGGAGTCCACAGTTGAGAGACTTTGGATTATTTTAAAGAGATGTGAATTTCTAAAGTGTATAAAATTTTCAGGATTGTGAAACTTTTGAAGCTGTACAGTTTTGTGTTGTGATATTAATATTAACATGGGATCTTTGGGATGAGAAATGGAAAGGTTGTGGTTTAATAGACATGTGTTTGTGTGTCAAATTGACAAGGGGTCAGTTGTTTGGATAGCTTCATTTGTCAACTTTACACACAGGTGAAGGGAGCATCAACTGAGGAATTTCAACCATTTTATTGGCCTGTGACCATGTCTGTGGGGTAGTTTCTTGATTGTTCAGTGATGTGGGAAGGCCTAGCCCACTGTGAGTTGTGCTACCCCTGGGCAGGTGGTGGTGTGTTATGTAAGAAAGCAGGCTGACCATGGGCCAGAAGAGCAAGTTGGTAAGCAGCCTTCCTCTGTGGACTGTGCCTTAGATCCTGCCTCCAGGTTCTTCCCTTAGTTTCTGCCTTGGCTTCTCTTAATGATGAATTGTGAGCTATAAGCCAAATAAACCCTTTCCTCCCTAAGTTGATTTGGTCATGGTATTAACCATAGCAATAGAAAATAACTAGAACAATGGTCATCCCACCAAAAGCAATCTACAGATTCAACTCAGTCCCTATTAAAATTTAAATACCAACTGGGGCTATAGCTCAGTGGTAGGGCACTACCTCACATACGTGACACCTTGGTTCAATTCTAAGTACTGAAAAGGAAAACAAAAATAAGTAAACACTCTTCACAACTATTTGGGGCATGAGGGATGTCTCAGTAGTTAAGAGGACAGGCTGCTCTTGTGGACACCTGGTTTCATTTTCATTCATTCCCAGAACCTACATAACAGCAAGCAAGTTTCAGTAACTCAAGTTCATGCCCTCTTCTAATCTCCCTGGTCATATCATGCATGTGCTATACTTACATATATGCAGGCAAAAAACTCATACACGTAAATCAAACAATTCAAAAATAATTCTTCAAAGAAATTGAAGAAATCATCTAAATTTCATATGGAAGCACAAACAAACAGACAGACAGACAGACAAAAAGCAGGATAACCAAAACCATTCTGAGTAGTAAAAGAACTTCTGGTGGCATCAGTATCCCTAATTTTAAATTATACTACAAAGCTATAGTAACAAAAATAACATGGTACTGTCATAAAAAGAGACACATTGGTCAATACAATAGAATTATGAAGTCAGGTTTAAGTTCACAAAGTTACAGCCACCTGTTTTGACAAAGGGGCCAAAAATACACATTGGAGGAAAGACAACATCCAAATGGTGCTGGTGAAACTGGATAACTACATTTAGAAAAATGATAAAAGATCACTATCTTTTAGTCTGCACAAACCTCAAATCAAATCCAAACAGATCAAGATTTCAGCATAAGACCCAGTACCGTGACTCTAATGGAGGATGAAGAAGGGAGTCAATCATTCCTCTACCCAACTTATCAGCTTTATCTTTGCTTTCCTCAAATGGCAATTAACAATGAATACATTATGAGGTAGTTAATTTCCAAGTTGACTATCCTCCATTCATGGTATATTATCTGTGAACATTCCTGTGTGTTTTCCATCACGTGGGAGGGATCATTTCATCTCAGTGGTTAGGACACGCCTCAAAATAGGCTCTAATATAGGGCTTATGACATTGTAGTCCTTCAAATGAATGATGGAGGTCCAGCGACTCCCTTTTCATACATCCCTTAACTCATCATTTTATCTAATGAGGACTTACTTCTGCACATCTTTCCTTTTGTAATGATCATTTTCCATAAAACAAGAAGCAGTTATCTGGTAGCCAAGATAATTACTTTCCTAATAGATTTAGTGGCAACAAATATCCAATAAGACACCAAACAGCATTTCAAAGAAGGTATATGTTTTGAAGCAGTGTTAGGCAAAATTCTGGCCCTAAATCTAAGCTGTTGGGTCTGAACAATTGGTCTTGAGTTTTGTCTAAGGGTCCCAGTTAGCACACTTATAGTATATTAATAACAAATATTCACATTATCATATGAATACGGGGTTTCAGTGACCCACTATGCTTCATGGTTCAAGAACCCTAAGACTTCCAGGGATTTGTAGCCTTCTCTTAGTCTAATGCAAATTTACTTTCTGCTTCTCCCTATAAACATGTAAATAGAGCTTAATAAAATTAGCAAATTTTATTTATGATTACTTAAAAGAACAATAAATCCAATCCATTTAGGTCTTCTTGCTATTTTTTTTGAATTAGCAACCATAACATTTTTACCTGTTTGTTTTATGTTGGGGGGGTTGTTATCACTTCTCCCTGCTTATTTTTTTATCATTATCCTACAGATCAGTTTCCCTTTTCCCTGATCTTGTGCTTCATTCAGATCATCCTAATATCTTGCTTGATCTTGTAACAAACAAGAGTTTGTAAACATTTTACTTTTAAAGATGAATTTTAACTTTGCCTTTATAATAAATATAAATATAACCCATAAACAGAATAAGTATCAACAATTTCCAACACCATCAAATCTATATCTCTTATTTCCAAGTGGCAATTAACAGAAAAATTTATGAATCCTCAATGAGAATATTCATATGTATAGAAATCAACTCTACATGAATATAAACAACCAAAGTAGAATTCCAACAATGAAATAAAAAGACATTATCCAAGTCAGTTACAGTAAACTAATGGTCATTAACTTGTCATGGTCTGAATTCTGAATGCTTTGTCAGATATGATGGCAAAGGTTAGTTTATTAAGACTTAGCAGTCCACAGTGTGTCTCCAGTAACATTTGGGTTTTTTCTTCCTCTCACAGTTCCGACTTGCACTATTAAAACCCCAAGAATTTGTGGGTATAAAGCAATTGCATTTAACAGATTAATTAAAATAAAATTTTCTAATGTACCCAGATAACTGAGATTTAACATCAAAGGCTGGGCAGTTTTTCTTTTCAGGAGCTGTGTTAAGCATCTCCACTTTATCTTAACAGCTTGGAATTTATCATCATAATCTACATGCTTGCTAGAATTAAGGCTAAGCAAGTCCTGGAAGCACTGAGGATGCTCTTCACTGTTAGAATCAAAGGATACCTTTGTTAGGTGTTGTGTCCCAGGGGCCTGCTGAGGAGAATTGAGTGTGTAGAGCTAGCCGTGGAAAGAGGGGCTTTCTTTGCCATCTTGGGACAGAAGCTGCAAATGGCCCGGGCAGCAAGGGTGGCGGGTGTGGAGAGAAAGATGGCCCAGGTGTCTCACCCACATGTGGACGTGGATGAGAGAGGGAATATTTACCCACCTGGGGCAAGACTTCAGCTCCATGATGCATGGGCCAAAGTTAATGGAGATTCTGAATGGGCACGGAAAATAACCGACGCTATGCAGAGCTGGGTGCTGGGTGTTGGGTGTTCGTTTCTTTGTAAGTTCCTCCATTTACCCCCTCCCTACCCAAGATATAAAATGAAAAATTCACATTTATATGGTTTTTCTGATAGTATAAGAGACCCTGAGAGAACTTGGGTGACAGGTGTAAAAGTTACATTAGAGATGTGTCACTTAGGGTTGGGCATTTCACAGACATTTATTCTCTGTATGTGCCAAGTTGTGGAATTCTGTTTTAGTCTCCATTCATTGCAACAAAAATAAAACTTCTTTGATGAGTGGTGAGTAACTATACCTAAGGCTCATGAAACATAGTGGAATAAGAGGTAGAGAGAATACTAATGCATGCCTCAACTCTTGTTAACGAAGCTCTCTCTCATGCAACAGAGATAAATGAACACAAAAGGCCACAAATGGTCAAAACATAGAGAATAAGAGTCTGCAGAGTGTGGGTCCCTGGACAAGATTCTTACATTAAACTTCACACACCCAGGGCTCAGGGACTATTTTGAAGAGGGGACAGAAAGACTGTAAGAAACAGGAGAGGAGGTTCATGACCGTATAGAAACAGAGTCCTGAATGTTCCTGAGATTTTGTTCCTATAAACTACAGCAATGGTTTCATCATGCACAAGACCCATGCAAAATCAAGCAGACAAAAACCCAGCATAGAACCTGGGAAATGGGCAGCAGGCCCAAACCTTAGCCAAAGAATTATTGGCAGCTGATTACTGCTGGATGAAGGAGAGCACTGATTTTATATAAGTGGTTCTAGATAGGCTTATTAGACCCCAGTGGATGAACTTGTACTAAGGGACATCTGGGTACACTAGCTTGACTTGATAAGCCTTAACAATGACAGAAGACATAAAATACAAAGAACTATGGGAGAGTATAGATGGAGGAGAAGAATATTTATTACAAACTCCTTTAGCAGTAATATGCACTTGCACTTTGGAGATTAAATCATTGGCCATGGCTTTATGCTTCTGACATTTCTAAGTTCTTGATTACTTTCATTTCATCAAAAAAATTATAAGGTAAGATAGTTTCTCCATTGATTTTCTATTGATTCTGATTCCCCTAGATCAGGGACCTACAAACTACTGATGCCACTGATATTATTAATTCCTTTTAATTAATGCCCCAATGGCCTGTTGTCATATTGACAACAAAGTTTCTCATTCCTAAAACATTTTTATTACCCACCTATAAAGCTTCAGGAATCTCTGAAATTATCTAGTCAAATCATTGTAAAAGTCATTATAATGTGAACTGCAAAATGTGTATAGTTAAGAGATCTGACAACATTCAGAAGCCTCTACAGAGTATACGATGTCTTCTGCATATGTCACAGACTAGGAAATACAGACGTGCACCACACATGCTGTGTATCTAGGCTCAGCTCCAATGGGTATTTTTTTTTTAATCTCTAACAATATACTTTGTCTTCAGGATAGAATCAGTATGTTTATGAGGAACAGTCTTAGTTTCCTGTGTTTGGAATAAAAAGTTACCACTGCTCTGGTAACTTGAGACAACAGATTCATTTTGTAAAGGCTCTGAACTTCAAAATTCCAAATTTAGTATCACTGGGTCAAGGCCAAGCTTCTTAGTTGCGTTGAACTCTCTAGTAGAAAATGACTTCCTTAACCTGTCTGCTCTCTTGTGGCTATGGGCATTCTTTAACTTGTGGCTGAATCATTCCAAACTTTGTCTTTATGTTCCTATTGCCTTCTCATATTTTCTATATGTTTAGCTTCCTCTGTCTCACTCTTACAAAGGTATAAGGGGATTGCATTTAATGACTCATTGGTAGATGTAGGGAACAGGCTAGTGATGGCTCAGAGTAAAGTATTTAGGCAATCATTTGTGTGTCTTATATTTAATTCATATTTTAAGATATGTAGTTTAATTTTTATTTTATTATTGTTTGTTTAGTTTGTTTTAAGAATGGTTCTCATGTAGCCCAGGGTGGTCTTGAAATTGCTATGTATCTGAGAATGTCTTTGAACTCTTGATTCTTCTTCCTCTGTCTATCTCCAAAGCTTCAATATTAAAGCATGCACTGCCACACCAAGAATAACCTATGCAGTTTTTATAATGAAAAGCAAAGCCAGGACAAAGGGCATTCATGATCACATAATAGTAACTATATACAAATTGCCTGTGTAGTCTTTCACTAGTATGTACTCATAAATTAGACTTAGATCATAGAGAAGGATTTTTATTTTATAGAAAAGATATTTGGTACAAATTTCAACATTCTTTTTCTTTTCTTTTAATCTTTTTGATTCAAGGTCTCTCCATAGCCACAGCTGTCCTGGAATACACTATAGAGAACAGGCTAGCCTCTGTCTCACAGATACCCACCTGCCTCTGCCTCTGAAGTGCTTGAATTAAAGATGTGCACCACCATGCCCTGATTTCAACATTTCTGTACATAATACATTAAAAATCAAAGCACCCAAGTCTTGTCTTTATAATAGAAAACACAAATATGAAAATTACATATTAAAGAACTACTTCATTGACAATGCTGTGGTTGCACATGCCTTGGATGATACATAGCACAATAAAGAACTATGAGCTGCCAAAGAATGAACATATATTACAAGCACATTTTAGCTAGATTCTTGTTGAAAGCCAACTATAGCTAGAAGACTATGTTTTCTGTCATAAGGGTGATCTTAAAGTCAAAGAGCAATTGGAATGTTTAGCATATCAGGTGATTAATTTTCAAAACATTGAAAATTGTGATCCTACATAATAATAAATAACAAGTATAAGAGAGCTACCATGCCTGTCAGACCTGGCCTTCCAACTTTGGTTTCATGATTTACTAGCTATATGATCTCAGGCATAATCATTTACTAAGAATCCTGTTAAATGAGTACTTTAATAGTATGCCAAGTTAATGGAGTGTAAGAAAAACATACGCTCTAGATAAAAGGCTATTCACTTACCATTCCTCTTGTAATAAGTATCTATTTCCTTTGCCTTCCCTGTGTGAAGTGTTTATAATAATACCTTTGCCACTATGGTGAGAACAAAAGGTTATATCTGAAAATGCATTTCCCAAAGCAAACAGGAGCATCCAGTTTTAGATTTCTCTCGTGATTTAGTTTAAAATAATATCAGTGCCCAAATAACACAAATCCAAATGTGTTCTACAAATCTAAACTCAGTTTCACAAATTCATTCTTAAAGTACCTGATATATAAAAAAAGGTCTCATTAGCAAATACAATTGTTTTAATGTGCTTTTCAAGTTTTATACTCATATTTTTAACTTTCCACAAACCTATCACAAAGCACAACTCTTTCACAGCTTTGTTCATATGTTTTTTCTTATTTTTAGAAATATATTAAATATCACAGGGCATGATACCTTTTATCCCAGCTCTCCAGAGACAGATGCAGGCAGATCTCTATGAGTTTGAGTTCAGCCTAGTTTACATAGTGAATTCCAGGACAAGTCAGTGCTATAGGATGAGTCACTGTAATGAAAATAAAAACATCAACAAACAAAAATAAATATATTCAATATTAAGGACTCTAATTGATGTAAATCCTAAATTGGTTAATGAAAGCACAGCTTTATCCATTATCATCTGCTTTTATTCACTACAATAGCAATGTAAAGAACTGAGTGTAGCTAATAATGTGAAATGGTCAAACAGGTAAAATTATTTTATAATAATTATTTTTCTAAATTTATTTTTTTATATTTTATGTGTGTGTTTTTCATGCATTTATGAACGTACACCAGGCACATACAATGCACACAGAGGCAAGAAGGCATCAGGTCCCCTGAAATTGGAGTTACAGTTGGTTATTAGCTGCCATGTGGTGCTAGGAACCAAATCTGGAGCCTCTCTCCAGACCCTTATAATCATTCTTGATGCCTTCAGAGATGCAGGTATGACTGCCATCTTATGTGAGGTAATTATAACAACTTGGTAGATATTAAGGCTCATGTATAATAATTATAAAACACAGAACAATCCTGCCTGTTCATCCTTCAAGGTGGTATTACAGAAGTCAGTAGATGTATAGTGTTCCAGTCATGTGAATACCTAGTATCTGTTTCCCAAGACTTTTGATTTCATAACTTAACTTTAAATTTTCATAAGATACCAAGACTTCATAACAAAAGAGACTTCTATATGAGGTAACTTTCTAGCTGATTTAAGTGTAATTTTAAGAACTAATCTTTAAAAATGAGTTCCAGGACAGCTGGGGCTACAGGGAAACCCTGTCTTAAAAAGACCAAAAAATAAATAAATAAAATAAAATAAAATAAAAAATAACATTTAGAGATTTCCCAAGTACTATTTGTTCCCCTTATCTGCTTAAAATGCAATAATAGATGGCTAAGTCAGTCTTATCTGAGTGAGATATGGTGTCACTGTGGTGAATAACTGTTATAATGAACAGAAATAGAGCAAAGGTCTCAAGGGCAAGTAAACTGTGAAGTGTACTAAAACATATTAATCTTATTCTGCTTTCCAGAGAATGATCTGTCTGCCTGTGTGTGCATCTGTATGTGTGTACGCATATGTGTGTATGCATGTGTGTATATGTGTCTGTGTGTATGAGTGTGTACATGTATGCGCTTGCTTGTATATGTTTATTGAATTTTATAATTACTCTTCTTTTTCACAGTCAAGCTATCCTTTTCTAGGTGGGGAGATTCTAAAGAGCAGAACTGTCTTGTTAATCATCTTAATTGTCTCCCACACTGAGCACAGACACATCTTTCATCAGTGTCTCAGTCATTAGTTCTTCTTAATCTATATTTTTTACTTAGTATTCATCAGCTTATGTGAACTGGTAAAGTAGTGTCTGAGATCATTTTGCTAGCACACAGACTTCCTAGCTTTCATACTGATTTCTGCATTACTGTAAGTGTTTTGAATAGTTGAGGTGGACACACTGATAAACACATTTACATTTAAACAGCTTATGCCATAAGTTCATGTGGATTTGCTACACAGTTGCTTTTATGAGAGTTTTGAGGTTGCTTAAATTTTTAACATTATATTTGAAAATTAGTCTAAACAAAACAATAAATAATACAGTTAGTTCCGGGGACTTTTTACTTCAATCACAGCACTGCATATTCTCATTCATCAATATTTCCATAGCTGCTTAGTTTTGCAATGATTTGATTTGTAACAGAGTGTTATGTTCCTTCTAATTGTTTGATGAAACAAAGAAAAGATAGACTCAAACTGTACAGCATCTTGTACAGTTTTAGTGCATCATCTAATAGCTAATATCTTTCTTACAGCGTCCTTGGGAAGAGGATTACTTCCTGTGGTTACTTTCCTGTTATGCTACCTCTAAGATTTAATACTCCATGTGTGAAAGATAACATTTTGAGATCACCCCATCACTGTACAGACTGAGTACATATATCATAATTAATTATCATAGAAAATTTTTGCAGAATTACTTCTTAGAGATTTCAATGTTGAAATAACTAGACTATTTCCTATTTAAATTTATCACACAAATATTAAATATTACAGCAATAGTATATATACTAAAATGCAATACTATTATGCATTAATATGTTTATTTTTACACTCATATATACACAAACTATATATACATATACATATATATAGCAGTTATTCTAGTTTTTGAGAAGTTATAAACTCGTTTTCTATGTAATAGAACTATTCCCTTAGAACCTCGTTTTGAAGGCATATCATCAAATTTTCTAAACTTTTTTTCCTATAACAGTTTTTTAAGTAACCATATCTTCAGCACTCCATTTAAAGTTAAACTGGAATGACAACATATTTAAAATGCACTTCTTTGTGCCTACAGGGATAATTAGTTCACTAACCTAAAGAAATAAAGTTGTAAGTCTTTATTTTTATTAGTAATGAATCATAAAGGAATTTATTTTAAAATAATTCTTTGTGTGCTTAAACTTTTATTGTTTATTAAAGATGAAAGCAAATTTGCACACTAGTGACATGGATATGCATGCTTCTTTTTACATAAAGTATTAAAACAGCTGAATATTTGATATGGGAGCACATAGAATACCTTCATGGTATGATTTAGTTGCTGGCAGTAGCAGAAGCCTCTGTAACATACTGAACCACATAGACCACAAGTACCTGAGGATCTTAGGAGCAGCAAGTGCTGGCTGTCCTTTAATTTTTCTGGAATAACTATTCATACCTCTTCCAGAATTTCTTTCAAGATCTATGATATGTTTATGGTTACTTTCAAAATTATAAAGTTTATAGAGACTACAGGTTTCTCTTTTCTTCAAAATCAAAGAGTTATGACCATAATACAGTGAGTAGTAAGGAGAGGGGAAAAAAAAAACACTAAAATTGTAAACTATATGAAAAACAGCACTTGGAAGAGCTCAGTTAACATACTTTATTGTAAAGTTCTGTTCATCAAGAAAATGTATCATCATAGACCTGCTGGGAAAATAACAAAGATTCTCTTAGTTTACATTAAAAAATAATTTCTCTGTTTTGAAAGTTTTGCAAATTTCAGGCATAGTGAACATTCAAAATGGGGAGAGAGTAGAGGAATAGATCTCTGATGATATTGTGAGAGTCCATATCACATTGGAAAAGCAATTAACACACACATAACCACCATAGTAGTAAGTGGAGGCAGAGACAATAAAAGTTTTAAGAATAAATACTTGGCCAGAGTACCTGACTCAGGCCTGACTTTAAGGGGTGAACTTCTAAAATCGCACCATGGCTATCTCCCTGTGTTGGGATCATCTGTAGTCCTTCCCACTGCCCAAGGCCCAAGCTTCCCTGCTGGTTAATAGGGGTCCAGACATTTGGATACTGTCCGAGAACCCCTGACTCAGATTCCAGGGTGAGCTGGCCAAATCACACCATACCAATTCCCCTACTTTAGTCCCTCTAACTGCTAAAGGACTTAGGCATCCCTGTTGACTAGTAGGGATCAGCACTTTTATCTTCCCTCTCCTCTCCTTGGACTTTGACACTGTCCATCTGGGCTTCTGAAGTACTCCTAAATGTCCAGAGCTCCTTCATCTGCCTGGAGAGCTCCTTACTAGCCTGACTGGAGTTATCTGGTCCTTCTAATATAAAATCAAAAGAAAGCACCAATTAGCTTTTCATACCCAATCAGAAAGCAGCCAAGGTACATCAATAATACAGAAATAGACCTCAACTTAACAAAGGAAGACTTGAGTTTCATATCAGAATCACAAGTAACAAAAGAAATTCACATGCTAAAATCACAACATAAATATATGAAAAACTAAAATAATATATTTCCATAAAAAACCACCAGCCTATCAAAGAGTTCTACAATGGGAAGCCCCTGATGATAACCCAGGACACAGAATTTAAAAGAACAGTTTTAAAAGTTCTGGAGGGAACTGGACTGGAGGGAACATACCTCAAAATAAAGTAGTAGTTAAATAATAGAATCCTAAGGCCAAAATCATTCTAAAAAGGAAGAAAAGGAAAAATTCCCATTAAAATAATGGACCAGACAAGACTTTCCACTATATACACTCCTTTTTATAATATGCTTAAAACTCTTGCTAGAGCAGTAGGCTAAAAGAAGACATTTAAAGGAGTTGGAAAAAAAAAAGAGGCAAAATTATCCCTATTTATGAATGATATGGCACTATACCTAAGATATCCCAAAATTCCACCAGAAAACTCCTAGAAATGATTAACACTTTCAGTGAAGTGACAGTTTACAAAATCACTCTTCAAAAAAAATCAGTACTCTTTATATATACAAATAAAAATAAATTGGAGAAACAACACAAGGAAATCTTCCCATTCACATTTATCTCAAAAAAAAAAAAAAAAATGTAACGTGCACTGGCCCATTTCTTCTATTGGCACCCCAGACCTCTGGACAGCGCTCTTGGCCCAGATTCCCCACTGCTTCCTGACCAACCCAATTCCTTGGTCTAGTTTCAGGGAACCCTCAGGGACTGTTCCCTTCCTCACCTTGCCTTTGCATCCTTGGGTGTCGCAGCCCCCAGCTTCTTGCGGCCAATATTTTTCCTGAGTAAGTTTCACCATGCCCACTGCGACTTGACTTCCACAGCCTAGTTCACCCTCCTAGCTCACCCACCCTGTCTCCCCTCCTTACATGGGCACTGGCCCATTTCTTCTCTTGCCACCACAGACCTCTGGCCTGCCCTCTTGGCCCAGACTCCCCACTGCTTCCCGATCCTTTGCACCCAAAACAGCCCAAGACCTTGGTCTAGTCCTTGGGAGCATCAAAGCATGTTCTCTCCCCCACCTCATCTTTGCAACCTGAGACAGGTCCTTGTCCCTGGCCAGCCCAGCCCATAACTTCCTGAGGCCAGTATCTTTTCTGGGTAAGTTCGACCACACCCACTGCACCTTGACACCCACAACCTTTTGCACCCTCCTGGCTCCACCACCCCATCTCTCCTCCTGGCATGGGCACTAGCTCATTTCTTCCCTTGACACTCCAGACCTCTGAACTGCCCTCTTGGCCCAGATGCCCCACTGCTTCCTGATCCTTTGCACCCAGACCAAACCAATTCCTTGATCTAGTCCCTGGGAGCCCTCACAGCCTGTTCCTTCTGCCACTTTGCCTTAACAAGAGACTGCCTTTCATCCATGGCTGGCCCACACCCAACCTGGACTCCTGAGACCTTCCTCCTTCCTGCTTGCTCTGGAGTCCTGAGACAAGCCTCCTTCTCTCACTGCCTGAGAATCCTGAATCTTACCTCTGCCTAGCAATCCTCCCAAACTGTCCTGTGCCTGCTGACTAGAGGGATCCAGACCTTAGGAGAAACCCTGAGAACATCTGATCCGTAACCAAATTGGGCCTCTGTGGAACTCCAGAGCAGCAGGATGAAAGCCATCTGGCCTCTTCAATATAAAATCAAAAGAGAGAACCTGATGCCTAGACCAACCAGATTTTCATGCCCAACTAGTAAACCACAAAGACAAAGTTTACAAGTAGAAGCAGACCTAAGCTCAACAAAGGAAGGCTTGAGTCTCACACAAGAATCAGGAAATCCACATGTCAAAGTCACAGTGAAAAAATATTATGAAAAACCCAAATAATATATCCCTCCAAGTACCAACAGTCCTATAGAGTATAATGAGAACACCCCCAGAGATAACACAGGACATGGAATTCAAAAGAACAGTTATAAACATGATAAAATACACTGAATTCAGTGTATTTAAAGAACACACAAAGGAATCAAAGAACTGAAGGAAGATAAGAAGATAAGAATAAACTTGTGAATGAATTCAGAAAAGAGTTAGAAATATTGAAGAATACTCAGGCTGAAATGAAGAAGTGAATACTCAATAAGCCATTTAGGAACGACAGGAGAAAGCCTCATCGACAGGATGAATAAAATGGAAAACAGAGTATCAAGACTGGAAGATAAAGTAGACGAAGTAGACCACTCAAGCAAAGATTTTGAAAAATTTAAGAAAACACAAGAATGGAATATGCAGGAATTGTATGACACCATCAAAAGAGCAAACTTAGGCGTCATAGGCATAGAGGAAAGAGAAGAATCTCAGCATAATGGTATGGACCAGATCTTCAACAGGATTGTAGAAGAAAATTTCACAAAACTAAGGAAAGACATGCCCATACAAATAGAAGAAGCACATAGAACACCAAATAGACAGGACCAGAAAAGAAACTCACCATGGCCCATCATAGAAAAAAACACTAAATGTGCAGAACAAAGAGAGGCTACTGAAAGGTGCAAAGGAAAAACAACAAGTCACATAAAAAGGAAAATCATCAGAATTACAGCTGATTTTTCAGTGCAAACTATGAAATCCAGAAGCACCTGGACTAAAGTATTCATAGTTCTAAATGAAAACAGGTGCCAACTCAGATTACTTTACCCAGCCAAAATGTCTACTATGGTTGAAGGGGAGAGAAAAATCTTTCTTGACATAAATAGGCTGAAAGAATTCATGTCTACAAAACCAGCCCTTCATAGAGTTCTTGAAGCAATGCAAAGAGCTGAAGAAAGGAATGACTATACCCAAGGGGTAACAGAAAGAAACTTAATGACGGTATAACTGGGAAAACACACAATTATATGAAGAATGCTAACAGAAAACAAAATGGTAGGACTCAATACATATCTTTCATTAATAACTTTAAATATCAAAAGACTGAACTACTCAGTGAAAAGACACAGACTAATTTAGTGGATTAAGAAAAAAACCCATCTTTTTGTTGTCTGCAAGAAACGCATCTCACTTTTGAGGACAGGCACTACCTTATGGTGAAAGGATGGAAAAAAATATTCAAAGCGAATAGTACTAAGAGAAAAGCAGGTGATTCAATTCTAATATCTGCCAAAATTGATTTCAAACTAAAACTAATAGAAGAGATAAAGAGGACCACTTCATTCTGATCAAGACAATTGAACAAGTACTATAGGACTTTAAAACCCATATTAATTCCAACTCATTAACAGTAGGGAACTTGAATGCCCCATTGTCTCCATTATATAGGTCAATAGGACAGAGACTTAACAGAGAGACATATGAATTAAACAATACCATACACCAAATGGGCCTAACAAACATCTACCATATATTCCACCCAAGCACCAATGAATATACTTTTTATTCCATGCCCCATGGAACTTTCTCCAAAATTGACCATATATTGGGGCACAAAACAAGCCTCAGAAAATACGAACAGTTTGAAATAATTCCATGCATTCTATCAGACAACAATGCAATAAAGCTTAAAATCAACACCAGAAGAAACCCTAATAACTACATGAACACATGGAGATTTAACAACATACTCCTGGATGATGAATGGGTCAAAGGAGAAATTAAGAAAGAAATAAAAGTATTCCTGGAACTAAATGAAAACGACAATACAACACAACAAAACCTCTGGGGTACATTGAAAGCAGTCCATAGAGGGAAGTTTATAGCTTTGAATTGCCTACATTAAAAAAATCAGAAAGAACACAAATAAATGACTTAACATTACAAATCAAGACACTTGAAAAGCAACAGTAAATGAAACACAAACCCAGCAGACAAGAGAAATAACAAAACTCAGATCGGAAATCAATGAAATAGAATCAAAGGAAACAATACAAAGAATCAACTAATTCAAGAACTGTTTTTTGAAAAGATAAATACAATTGACAGACCCTTAGCCCAGTTAATCAAAAGAAAGAAAATCAACAAATCAACAAAATCAGAGATGAAAGGGGAAACATCACAACAGACACCAAAAAGATCCAGAATATTATAAGGGAATACTTTAGAAAACTAAGTGCTAATAAATTTTAAAACCTAAAAGAAATGAACAGATATCTAAAAATCAAGGGAACCACAAAAACTAAACCAAGAAGAGATCAACAGCTTTAACAGACCCATAACACATAAGGAAATTGAAACAGTAATACAAAACCTCTTGAGTAAAAAAATCCCCAGGACCAGATGGATTTACAACAGAATTCTGCCAGACATTTAAAGAAGAGTTTTATCCAATAATACTTAATGTATTCAAAGAGATAGAAATGGAGGGAGAACTTCCAAATTCCTTCTAGAAAGCCAGCATCATTCTAATACCAAAACCATGGAAAGATACAACCAGAAAAGAAAACTTTAGACCCATATCCTGAATGAATATAGGTGCAAAAATTCTCAACAAAATAATTGCAAATCACATTTAGAAACAGGTCAAAAAGATCATCCACCTTGATCAAGTCAGCTTTATTCTATAGATTAAGGGATGGTTCAATATACATAAATTAATAATTGTCATAAATCATGTAAAAGTACTCAAAGACAAGAACCACGTGGTCATTTCAATAGACAGAGAAAAGGCCTTTGACAAACTTTACCATGAATTTATGTTCAAAGTCCTAAAGGGAATTGGACTGGAGGGAACTTTCTTCAATACAATTAAAGCCATATAACAGACCCACAGCCAGCATCATTTCAAATGGAGAAAAACTGGAAGCATTCCCACTAAAATCAGGAACCAGACAAGGCTGCCTACTATCTCTATTTCTCTTTAACATAGTGCTTGAAACTCTTGCAACAGCAATAAGACAAGAGCAGGAAATTAAAGGAGCAATAATTGGAAAAGAAGAGATCAAATTATCCCTTTTTGATGTAATAGCTAAGAAACATAAAAAATGCCACCAGAAAACTCCTAGATATGATTAACATATTCAGTAAAGTGGCAGGTTACAAAATTAGTATACAAAAACCTTTCCATATACCAATAACTAGCAATCAGAGATAGAGTACATGGAAATACTTCCTTTCACAACAGTCTCAAAAAAACAAAAAAAAGAAAATATCTCAGAATAAACCTGACCAAAGACATTAAAGAACTCTACAATGAAAATTTTAAATCTTTAATGAAAGAGATTGAGGAAGACACCAGAAAATATAAGGAACTCCCATGCTCATAGATTGGAAGAATTAATATTGTGAAAATGATCATTCTATCAAAAGCCACTTATAGATACAATGCAATGCCAATCAAAATCCCCATGACATTCTTCACAGATTTGAAAAATCCATCCTAAGATCCATATGGAAGCACAAAAGACCTTGGATAGCCAAAGCAACACTGAGCACTAAGAGCAATGCTGGGAGAATTACTATGCCAGATTTTAAACTGTATCATAGAGCTACAGTTTTAAAAACAATATCGTACTGGCACAAAAATATTCCTGCATGTAAATGGAACAAAATTAAAGACATGAATATAAGTACATGCAATTTCAGCCACCTGATATTTGACAGAGGGGCCAAGAAAATTCACTGGAACAAAGACAGCATCTTCAGGAAATGGTGCTGACAAAACTGGATCTCCACCTGTAGAAGAATGAAACTATACCCCTATCTTTCACCTTGCACAAAAGTCAACTCCAAATGGATCAAAGGACTCGGTGTGAAGCCTGAAGCTCTGAAACTTATAAGAAAACATTGGCAATAACCTATAAAATATAGGTTGTGTCCCAGAAAGCTTATTCCTCCAAGGGGCAGGGCCTGCCACAGAGAATGGACTGTGGAGGGGCTTCTGGGAGCCATCTTGGGATGGAAGCCAGGAGCTGCCAGAAACACATGGAAGCAGGCGTGGAGAAAAAGATGGCCCTGGCATCTCACCCACATCGTGAGAGGTGGCATTTACCAACCTGGAATGAGACTGTGGGTCCAAGATGCATGGGAGAAAGTTAAGGGAGACTGTGGGCAGGCGCAAAAGTGATTTGGAATGGAGGTGGGCCACCATGCAGAGCTGGGTGCTGGGTGCTGGGCATTAGTCTATGAAATTTTCTCCATCCCCCCAAGATATAATCTATAATAAATTCACATAAAAATATATTATATGGTTTGTCGGATAGCGCAAGAGACCCCAAGAGAACTTTGGTGACAAAATTGGAGCAGCAGGCAGGGTGGAGTTAAAAATGACAAACCATGGAAGTTTGGATGGTGGTGTTAATGTGGTTTTTACAGTGGATTATAGAATCTGTAACTAAAAAGAGGCCAGCCATGCAGAAGCATGGGCCACAGCTATGTTGTAAATGTGGGGGTATGTTCCAGATATGTGAAGATTTGTTAAAGGTTATCAGGAAGCTAGAGAAAAACCTTTACCCCTAAAGGGAATGCCCAGAAGGGGGTGTGGCCACTTTGCATAATAAAAGATGTGCCCCAGGCAGGGGAAGCTGGAAAGGTTAGGGAAGTTCTGGCAGATCCATTTGCAGAGCTTGAGTGAGAAAAAAAGTGGGACACTTAAACTTGTGTAAGGTCCAAGGATACAGAAGAAAAAGACAGATAATAGTAAAAAAGAAGATGACCTAAAAATAAAAGTAGTTAAGACTGCCCCTCTGATTCAGCCATTGATACAAAAGGAAAAAAAGCTAATTGTGCTGTAGCTAGGAAATACTCCATGCTGGAACTGTTAAAACTAGGAGAAACTTACAAGGAAACATTCAGAGAGCCCCTAGCCACGTAGCTTGTGAGAGTATGGGACATGGGAGCAAATGACATCAGCCTAAGTCCTTCAGAAGCTTCAAATCTGAGTTATATAACCACCCATGCATCCTTGCAATAAAGGCTGTTCAACCTAGGCCAATGCAGGGGGAAGCAGTCCTTAACGGGATGGCTGGTTGAAGGCATTAAAGATACATGGTCATCACAAAGGAAGACTAACATGATAACAGGGGCTGAAGGACTATGAAGGAGGGATAGGCATTACTGAGAGAACTAGGTATGAGAAAAGCAATATATGATGTCCAGTTCTCTGGGCTAGATAAGACTGTGTTCACCAGAGATATGAAGGAAAGGTTAATTCAACTGGGACCTTGAGAATGGCATGGGGCTTTAATGGTTTTACTAAGACCTTTGATGGGACAGGATCTTTATAAAGTGAGAGAGGTTTTGGAAAATCTAAATGATTCGGACCAGCATGTAAAACATGTCTGTAAAATAACAGAACACCCTATAAGAGATATTAAAAAGACCAGACAGAAGAAATGGTCTACTTGGGTTACTCAAAGACAAATGTGGTAAGACTTAAGTCAAGCCCAAATCCCCAGAGGAAAAAAAAAAATGATAGAAAACCAAATTTCGGAATAAGGCATTTCTGCAAAGTTTTAAAACCAGAAGAACAGTTTACAAAAGACATTTGAAGGATAAAAAACTGTACAAGGAATGGTTAAGAATCCCCAACGATTAAATAAGATGCATTTCCCTTTTGATATAAAGGCTATACTTGGGGTGGAAGCAGTTTTTCCCACCAAGTTCTACCCCAGAAACCATGTGTGGTCAATGGGGAGATGACAGACGTGGCTACAGTCAGGAGGCAGACCCAGGATCTGCCTGACTCAGGGCACCAACAAGTGCAGCATGGACAGGAGAAGCCACCTGCCTCCTTAGCCCAGTGCAGGGTCAGGCAACTGGAGCCAACACCTATAAGACTATCAAGAATAAAAGAATACAAAGAAACTCCATGTAAAATCCCCCAAGTGTGAAATGACTCCAAAGTGATAACTAAAAATGGTAAAGAGCTAACCAAATCAATGCCTTGTACCCATGCTATGGCACCTAACAAGCATCTGTGGAGAAAACAGTTAATATGAAAGGACAAAATGTTTCCATGCTGTGTTAGTCCTTGTCTATGATTGATTTAATATATAATGTTAACCTTCCTTTGAGTGTTTTACACAAGTAAAACCCATTTGACAGGTACCTGAAGAAGCAAAGGCCAGCTATAGCTGTAAGATTCTTTGAGTTGTATGGTTGGGAATGATGAAGAGACTCCCAAACTATACAACTATTAAGAAAATCTACTGTACCATAGGTGGGTTGCCCCCCCACCATGAGCTGTTAGTCAGAGATGTCTTAGAGGTCCTCCAATTCACCAAGGCTATTGCCATTAATGTCAGTTGTACACTAGAAAGGTTGGTAAGACCATGTTGCTGAAGACACTGCATGTTGTGAGTGTGGGAAAAGAAGAGCTGGAGCTGAGATAAGCCAAAAACTCCGTGCCATTGGATGGATGACGTTTATATTGCCAGAAGGCACTACGATTCTACTCAACAATGGAGACCATGTGCTTCACACTGTGGACATGCCAAGCAATGCCTGCAAGTGCAATAATGGCTCGACCAACATATGTACAACTGACAAATATCTAATTGGATAAGGCCTGCTCCTAGGGATGGAACACACATCTTGTGCTGTAGACCCGGCCAACGCCTTGTGTCGAGAAAGACTACAGGTCCTAATGGGGAAGATATCAAAAGTATACTGTTTAATGAATATAGTACATCTACTGGGATATCTTCTAGACATTTGTATTTACATTCATGTTTGTTTAAATGTGTCTACTTCCTTCCATTTGTTTTTCTAGTAGAAGAAACACCACTGAGATAGATCAATGGCCACAGCTTAAAGACAAATAATGGGGGAGACCCAAAGTCACTGTCTTTTCATGGTACAAGAGAGATTTCCCTACATTTATCACTCCCTCCAAGGCTCAGGGACCTTAGTGGAAGATAGGGAGAAAGCGGTAAGAGCAGAGGAAAGGGCTGGAGAGGGTGTCCCTGAGACCCAGTTCCTCCAAGGGGTGGGGCATGCCACAGAGTACGGACTGTGAAGGGGCTTCTGGGAGCCATCTTGGGACAGAAGCCATGAGCCACCAGTAATGTGCGGCAGGCATGGAGAAAAAGATGGCCCTGGCATCTCACCCACGTCATTGTGAGAGGGGGCATTTACTGACCTGGAACGAGATTGCAGGCCCAAGATGCATGGGCAAATGTTAACAAAGACTGTGGGCTGGTGTGGGAATGATCTGGAACAGTGGCTGCCCTTTGTGAAGAGCTGTGTGCTGGGTGCCGGGCATTAGTCTGTAAGTTTCTCCATCCCCTCAAGATATAAGCTATAATAAATTCACATAAAAATATGTTATATGGTTTATATGATAGAACAAGAGACCCAGAGAGAACTCTGATGACATAGGTATAGGAAAGGGTTTTCTAAACTGGTCATCAATTGTTGAGAAAACAAGAAATGGGGAAACCATGGTGGGAGGGTTAGAGGGAGAGAAAGAGGAGAGATTACAGCAAAAGAAGTAACCAAGGAAATAAAGAGAAAACCCACAGAGTGGGAGAAAATCTTCACCAGCAACATATCTGATAGAGGTTTAACATCCAGAATATATAAAGAACTCAAAAAACAAAAAATCAATAAAGGGTGTAATTCAATTAAAAGATGAGCACGGAGCTGAACAGAGCATTCTAAAAGAAGAAATAAAGATGGCTAAGAAGCATCTTAAAAGGTGTTCAGCATCATTAGTAATTGGGGAAATGTAAGTTAAAACCACTTTAAGAGTTCATCTTACTCCAGTCAGACTGGCTAATATCAAGAGAACAAATGATATCAAATGTTGGAGAGGATGTGGGGAAAGGGGAATGCTCATCACTGCTGGTGGGATTGCAAACTTGTTCAACCCCTATGGAAAGCAGTGTGAAGAACTTTTAAAAAACTAAAAATGAACCTACTATTTGACCCAGTCATACCACTCCTTGGCATATATCCAAAGAACTCATCCTATTGCAGAGACACTTGTAGATCCATTTGTTGCCACTCTTTTCACAATAGCTAAGAGATGGAGGGAACCTAAGTGTCCCTAAACTTAAGAGTGGATAATGAAAATGTGGCTCCACAATGGAGTTCTACTCAGCAGTAAAGAAAGATGAAATCATGAAATTTCCAGGTAAATGGATGGGACTAGAAACTGTCATACTAAGTGAAGTAACAGAGACTCAGACAAACAAAGAACATATGTTCTCCCTCATATGTGTATTCTAGCATGAAATCCTTATAAGTGAGTATGTATCCAGACATAACTACAGGAACCAGGAAAATGAAAATGAATCAGGATGATAAATGAAAAGATAGAACCTGAAAGAGAAGAAGAGTAGGAAGCATGTGTTAATAAGGGAAATACAGATAAAAGTGGGGTTATTTTAATTGGGGGGGAGGGAGAGTTATACAAGGAACCTTGGGGATAAAGGGAAAGATGGAGCTCAAGAGAGATGGGATCATATTAGAAGGGTATTATTAAGGGAGAAATGGGAAATGTGGGGACACTTTATTGGGAAAACCATAGTGGAAGTGTTAAACAGTGAGAGAGATAAATAGTGCCTAGCTAATTTTAAAAAAACCAGAAGGAACCATATTAGTACAACAACCTACTGAAAAATTATACATACAATGAGCTCAAGAAACAAAATATATGTTTAGTTAAGGTTTATCTGTGAACATTTGGCTTTTGCCCAAGTGTTATCTGCATAGTGCATGGTAATGAAAAGTACCAGACTGGAGGAACTAACCTTCTTGGATGTTTAACAGATATACTTTGAGTTTATACTAATCTGGTCAGAGGCATTTGAAGGACAATATTTGCTCCTTGCCCTCCAAGTTTGACTAAGTTCCAGGGGACTTTGGAGCATCTCTCAAAATGTCCTGTAGGTGTGGTGAGTGACATGTCCTCTTCATCAAGGAGGCCATGGAGACCCCACCAGATGGACTTGAACCAGTGTCCAGTCTGCAAAGAGAAGGGTCTATACAGAGGAAACATTTCCTCCATGCTTCCAAGTGAAGCTAGCCAAGGTTGAGCAGGACCTTTGACTTATGTTCACATAGATGGAACCATAAAAAAAGGAGCCAGGGATCTTCCAAAACCCATGTGATCCCTGAGGAATAGATCCTCAAACGACCTTAAGAGTGAAAATAAATTGGTTTATTTGGGCCAAGTGTCTGGTGTTAAACACCCAAAAGGAAAGTATAACCAAAGATTAAAGTGATCAGTATAATTCTTTAAGAGTCCATGTGTATAGCTAAAGGCTATATAATAAGAAACAATGCCAGACAGGAGATTCCTTCCTTTGAGTTGTTGGCCAGGGTGGCCTAAGAGACTCTTAGACAGTAACCCAGAATAAAACTTAGAAAATGAACAGCAGACCCCAATCTTATCTAAAAGAATGTTAGCATCTGATTGCTGCTAGATGAGGAAGAGCTGATCTTCCTAAAACAAGGATGTCTAGATAGGCTGACTAGACTTAGTGGATGAACTAGCACTGGGAAATGGCTGGGGGCACTGATATATGGACTACAGCTGGAGGGTGGCTATGGGAGGATGACATTTGGAATGTGGGTATAAAGATAAATAAGAATTTTTTGGAATGTTCTGAATGAAATACACAAATAAATCAATAAAACATGAGTTATATTTGAGGAAGAAGCATAAAAATTTGCTTCATGTTAATTAGTATATGTGAAAAACATTACCATTGAAATCTACCTGATGAATTTATATCAATGCTCAGGTGCCAAGAATCTCACAAAGTAACAGACTGTGACTAGTAATAGATATATAGAGATTAGAGACACATGTGCAAACATCTAAGTGTTAGTTGCATTAAAAATGAGTTTTCTGTATGAAACAGTATATTTTAAAATGAAATGGGGACCTTTTTAAAGGTTAAAATCTTATTCAATTTTATGTCTTAAAGGGTTTATATTGAGTACAATAATGTGTAACTGAATTAATTCAACACTGTGAACTTAAAAATTACAGCCAATTTTGAAAGAGATGCATTTTTCTCTGGAAACTGTTATTGACTATGTCAACCCTGTTGTAATAAAATGTTTCTACTAATTATGTGGTTGTTAAATAAATTTTTAAAAATAAAAATATAAATAAATAAATCTAGGAATAAACTGGGTCAAAGACATTAAAGATCTCTACAATGAAAATTTAAAGTCTTTGAATAAAGAAATTGAGGAAGACACCAGTAGGCAGAAGAATTTCCCATGCTCATGGATTGGAAGAATTAACACTGTGAGTATGACAATCCTACCAAATGCTAGCTATATATTCAGTCCAAGCCCAATCAAAATTCCCATGACATTCTTCACAGAACTAAAAAAAAAAAAAAAATCTTAAAATTCATAAGTAATCACAGAAGACTGTGGATAGCCAAATCAATCCTGACACAAAGGAAATGCTGGGGGTTTTAACATGCCAGATCTAAAAATATATTACAGAACTATATTCATAAAATAGCATGGTCCTGGCATAAAACCAGACATGTAGATCAATGGAACATCACTGAAGACACAGTATGCAATTTCAGCCATCTGATATTTTACAAAGGTACCAAGAACACACACTGGAGGAAAGACAGTATCCTCAACAAGAGGCCTTGAAAAAGCTTGATCTTCACCTGTAGAAAAATGAAACTAAACCCATATCTTTCACTTTGCCCAAAAGTCAATTCCAAATGGATCAAAGACCTCAATGTGAAACCCGAAACTCTGAAACTATTAGAAGAAAACATAGGCAGTGCCTTTCAAGACAAAGGTGTAGGAATGAGCATTCTAAATTGGACATCAGTTGGTTAGGCATTAAGGTCAACAATCAACAAGTGGAACCTCATTAAACTTAAAAACTTCCACAGAGCAAAAGAAACAACAAGGAAGTGAAGAGAAAAAACCCATAGAGTGGGAGAAAATCTTCACCAGCAACACATCTGATTGAAGTTTAATATCTATAATATATGAAAAAAACTCAAAATCAAATAATCAAGAAAATAATTTACCCAACTAAATGATGGACTATGGATCTGAACAGAGAGTTCTCAAAAGAAGAATTAAAGTTGGCCAAGAAACACCTTAAAAAGTATTCAACATCCTTAGCATTTAGGGAAATGCACATTAAAACCATTTTAATATTTCATCTTATCACAGTCAAACTGGCTAGGATCAAGACCACAAATGATGCCAAATGCTGGAGAAGATGTGGGGAAAGGAGAATGCTCATTTACTGCTGGTGGGATTGCAAACCTCTGCAACCACTATGGAAAGCAGAGTGGAGAACTCTTAAAAAACTAAAAATGAACCTACCATGTGATTTGGTTATACTATTCCTTGAAATATACCCAATGGACTCATCCTTCTACAAAGATACATGTACATTCATATTTGTTGCTATTCTTTTCACAATAGCTAAGAAATTGGAGTAACCTTAGTGTCACTTGACTGATAAGTGGATAATGAATCTGTGGTACATTTACACAATGGAGTTTTACTCAGAAGTAACAAAAGAGGAAATAATGAAATATGCAGGTAAATCGATGGCACTAGAAACTATTATACTAAGTGAAGTAAAACAAATGATGTATATTCTCCATCATTTGTCAATCTTAGCACCAAATCCTCTTATGTGACTATATACCCTGATGTAACTGCAGGAGTCCAGAAAATGGAAAGGAACCCAGTAAATAGAGGAAATGAAGGAGATTTAGAGAGAGGAATAATAAGAGACAAGTTTTACCAAGGGAGAGGTGGGCAAAATTGGGCTAATTAAAAGCAGGGAGGGGAAGAGAGAGGGTCATACAAGGAAACATGGGAGTAAAGGGGAAGGAGGAGCTCAAGAGATTGGGGACCACAGGAGACAGGTACTATCAAGGGTGAAGTGGGGAAATTCAGAGTATGTACATTAACTAGGAAGGGAGGAGGAAGGAATATGTAGGGAGAGAGAGGGGAGAGATAAATAATGCTCAGGTGATGTTAAAAACCAGAGGGAAACAGCTCAAAAGCCTATTGAAAAATTGCATGTATACTATTTTTACATGAGCACACGTGTATAACTGAAGACTGTATAACAAGAAACAGGGCCGGACCTTCTTCTGAGTTGTTGGCCAGGGTAGTCCAAAGATTCCCAAAATTACACAGGCTATTGCTGAAGTCATTTATTGCCTCCAAGAATTTGAAGATAAGACCCTATTTCTAAAGTCGGGACACACAACTTAGAGCAATGGAGTTGGAACTGACCTGGAAGTTGTCTCCCTGAAGGCTAGCTCTCATAGTTTTGGAGATCACTATGCTAGCTGCTAAGGGAGCACATCAATTGAAGTTCCAACCCCAACTTTAAGACCTAAAGTCCACAATAATGACCAGTACAACAAACTCTATATTGGATAAGTAGTGGCACATTTATCTTGGAGGTAATCATCAGCTACATAATTGAACTTAAAGACCAGTCAATGTGAGGGAACTCATGTTTGTTATTGTAAACATAGCCAAATACAAAGGACTGGAGAGGTCATAGATCTTAGAGAAAACCCTAAGTCTTTTACATCCCTATACAATGGTAATGTCTTACAATGTGCTAAATATTGATCCTTATATTTACACACAATTATGCCATTCAGCACTCATAAAAGAAATTTCTTTTGCAACAGAAAGAGACTGTTATAGAGTTCCAGAGTTGGTTACACACAGAGATTAAGTGTCTGTAAAATGCCCAACCCTAAATGACACATCTACAATGGAACCTCTATAACTAAGGCTCACAGAGCATAGTGGAAAAGGAGGTTTAAAGAATATTAATGCATCTCTCACCTCTCATCAGTGATGCTCCCTTATGCAACAGAGGACATTGAATACAATAGGTGATAAATGGCCAAAGTATAGAGAATAAGAATCTGCAGAGTGTGGTTCCCTGGGTAGGATTGCTATACAAAACTCCCACCAAGGTCTCAAGGACCATTGTGGAAGAGGGCTCTTAGGACCTTGATCATATGAACCCACAGCAAAGGTGTTAGTACACACAAGACCCATGCAAACTCAAGCAGACAAGAACCTAGCATAGAACTGGGGAAATGGGCAGCAGGCCCTAATCTTAATAAAAGAACAAATGGAAGCTGATCACTGCTGGATGAGGGAGAGCTGATCTTTATGGTAGTGTTTCTAGATAGGATGACTAGACTCCAGTGTATGAACTTGCACCGAGGGATGTCTGGGTACACTAACTTGACTTAATGGACCTTAAAATAAATGACAGAATGCATGAAATCTAGTGTTGGCTATGGGAGGGTGTGAATTGTGGAGAGGGTATAGAGATGATTAAGATATTTTGTGTGAGATACACAAAAATTTAATAAAAATATACTAAAAAGCATAATTTGTTATACATATAATATTAAATTTATGTTTAATAAATGTATTAAAAAAAGATGACAGAAAACACTTTACTACATTTTAAATATTTTGTTGTGCCAGTTTAGCCTTATGTGGAATGCTGAATTTATGGATTCTTAGGAAACTTTTTAAGAGAGAAATTCCTTAAAAATTAACATTAATATCTTAAGTTATTACAGGAAAAAAACAATGAAAGATACCATGGTTTCAACACATTTCTAAGAGAGCGAACAAAGTAAGGATACATTGACAGTTTTCAAGTCATCTATTGCAGTATGTACATAGAGTCTGGATGTGGATACATTATAGATACTGAGATAACAGAGGAGCAGCAGTATTAGTGACCCGATTCTAAAATGAATTAAATTGGATCAAGTTAACGTGGACATACGGAAACTCTCAGTCAGGCCCAACCAAAAGTCAGTTAGCAATGGATGGGGAATGTGCTGACTTTAAGGCTGATTTATTTGTAACTAACAGATCTTGGAGAGGAGTAGGCATGGTATCAGTTTTGCATGTGAACATGCATAGCCCAGTGCATAGTTCCAAATCCATGGTCACACCAATATCCCTGATTAAATTCTATGAGTTTAAAAAGAAAAACAGGAAACAAAAAATCATGGACATGGAAAAGAGGTTTAAAGGGAAAAAGGGCCATGGCAGTAGTAAAAGGAAGATGAAAGGGTTGGGAAGCAAGGAGCAAGAAAGCATTACATACATGTGTGAAAATGCCACAAAACTAAGTTTAGTGATTAAAAAAGAACAACAAAAGTACAGAAAAAAAATGAATTTTGTAAAGACGGAATCGATATTTAATAGGAAATTATAAGTTCATAGATGTTATATTATTTTTTTAAAGAATAGATGTTAATAATTGGATGATCTAAAATCACAGACTGACTTCAACACAGTGATAGTGGTGACTTTTATATCCAAGTTTCACCAATTAAATGTCATTTAGACAAAATCTAGATAGAGAAATACTGAAGTATACTGATGAAAAAACCAATGAACTAGCAACATTATAGAACACAGAACATTCCATCCAAACACCAATGGAAATATTTTCTTCTCAGCAGCCCATGGAGACAGCTTAAAAACATATGTAACATCTTGGAATAAAGCTAACCAAAGAAGTGAAATAAAGACTTGTGAAATAAAAAATATTAAAACAATAAAGAAGCCAGAAGATGGAAAGAGCTCCATTGCTCATGGATCAGTAGGATTAATACTGTGAAAATAGCATCCTATTGAAAGCCATGTACAGATTCAATGTAATCCCCACTAAAATCAAGTACATTATTTAAAAGACATTGAAAATGTAATCTCAAATTTCATATGGAGTGCTGAAGAGATGGCTCAGAGGTTTAGATTGCTGGCTGCTCTTGTAGAGGACACATGTTTGGTTCCCAAAACCCACATAGAGACTAACAACTCTATAATTCCAGTTTCAAGGAATCTAACACCCTTCCTGGTCTCTGTGGGCACACACATGGTATGCTTACATACAGGCAGGCAAAACACTCATACACATAAAATAAATATCATAAAATATTTCTTAAAATTTCACATGGAAACTCAAAAATCCAGGTTAAACAATTTTGAGCAATAGAAGAGCTGGAGACACCAGGTACGGTGGCACTTGCCTTTATTCCCAGCATACTGAAGGCAGAGGCAGGCAGATCTCTGGTGGATTGAGGCCAGCCTGGTTTACATAGCAAGTTCCAGGCTGACTCTGCCTAGAAGAAAAGGAAGAAGGAGGAGGGGGGGCAACAGGAGGAGCAAGAGCAGGAGGAGGGGGAGGAGGAGGAGGAGAGGGAGAGGGAGTGGTAGGGAAAGGGGGGAGGGAGAAGGAAGGGGCATGGGGAGGGAATGTGAGGGAGAGAAGCAGGGAGAGGAGGACAAATGAGGACTGGGGCATCAGCAGCTCTGATTTGATATTGCACTACAGAGTTATAGTAATAAGTATAGTAAGTTACTAAATAAAACAGACATTCAAACATGGAATAGAACTGAAGACCCAGGTTTAAATCCAGCTACCTACTGCTATAACGTCAAGATAGTTCAAAAACAGTGCTGGTCAAATGGGATAGTTACATGGAGATGAACAAAACTATATCCTTATATCTCACCCTCCAAAATCTCAATTAGACATAGATCAGCAACTTCAACATAAGACCTTATACAGTCAGTCTAAAAGGAGTGAAAGTAGTCAAAACACAGGAACTTAGAAGCACAGGAAAGGACTTTCTGAAGAGGACATCAATTGGTACAGGCAATTAAGACCAAATGGAATCTCTTCTGCAAAGAAAAGGATACTCCAACCTTCTGCAAAGAAAAGGATACCATTTTTTTTCTGGTGAAAAGGAAATATACATAATGGAAAAAAAATAACTTTACCAGTTCTACATCTGAGAAAAAGTTATTGTCTAGAATACACAGAGAATTCAAAATCTAAACATCAAATAAAGAACTCAAAAAAAGATTGGGGCCAGGAACTAAACAGTGAGTTATCAAATGATGTAATGCAAGTGGCTAGAAAATTCTTTTGTTTCCTCTAATTTATTTATTTGTTCACTAAAACACATATAAATATGACTTTATGAATATTAATTTATATATTTTAAATTGATTTCTATTTTTACAATTTTTATTTGATATGGTTTAATGGTATTAAGTCTCCTCCCCTATCCATATGTCATACTGTCCTCCGCCCAATGCAATGTACTGTCCTTGTATATAATACAGTCTATATACTCTGACTTGTGTCCCCAAATGACCTTCAGTGTGGGTCCATCAAGTGGACACCCCAAGAGTTGCAGCCCTATGAGACATTGTCAACCCTCCCCACTCTTTTTCAATATAGTGCTTGAAACTCTAGCTAGAGCAATAAGATAAGAAGAAGAAATTAAAGGAATAGTAATTGGAGAAGAAGATGTCAAATTATCTTTATTTGCTGATAATATTATATATGAGATTCCAAAAATTTCACCAGTAAACTTCTAGAAATGATGAATACTTTCAGTAAAGAGAGAGATTACAAAATCAATCTACAAAAATCAGTAACCTTTCTATATACAAATAATAAACATTCAGAGAAAGAGTTCAGGAAAACACTTTATGTACAATAGCCTCAAAAAATTATCTAGGGATAAATCTTCCCAAAGCCATTAAAGTAATATTTTTTAATGTTCAACACCATTAGTCATCATGGAAATGCAAATTAAATCTATTTCAAACCTTCATCTTACCCTATACAGAATGGCTAAGATGCAAAAAACAAATGATAACAAATGCTGGCTTGGATGTAGGGAAAGGGAAGAACCTATTCACCGTTGGTGTGAGTGCAGGCTGGTGTAGCCACTATGGAAATCAGTGTGGATCCTTCTCAAAAGCTAAAAATAAATCTACCATGTGATTTAGGCATAGAACTTTTAGGTATATATCCAAAGGACTCTATATCCTACTATGGAGTTACCTGCTTGTCTATGTTCCTTTCTGCTGTATTTTCAATAGCCAGGAAAAGGAAAGAAACCTAGATGTCCATCAACTGATAAATGGATAAAGAACGTATAGTGTATTTATAAAATGGAATATTATTCAGTTCTTAAGAAAAACGAAATTATTAGATTCACTCTTAAATAGATAGTACTGGAAACAAACACTCTGGGTGAAGTAACTGAGACCAAGAAAGACAAATGTCACATGTTCTCTTTCATAAGCAGACACTAGATTCAAATTTTTAGATAGGTGTGTTTCAATTGGAAAATCCATTGAGATAAAGGAAGTAATAAGTGTCTTCTTGGGGTGGCTCATGAAAATGGAGAAAAATTCAGTGATATAAAGCAGGAAATAGGAATAATGGGGTAGGAGAGGTTAATGTGATGGGAAGTGGGAGAATCGGACAGAGAGGGGAGTAAGGGGTGGGATTACTAACACTAAAGACCTTTTGAAAAAGTCATATATAGAAACCCATTACTATAGAAACTTCCTAAAACATACAACTCTAGATTATAAAATTAATTTAAATGAGGTTACTCCATAATGGGGAACAATACTCCAACCAGACACCACAGGCTAGCAAATCAATAGCTCAGTGCCAACAATGAGTTCCTTCTTTTGAAGTTGCTGACCAGGGGGTTCCTACACACTCTCAAGCAATGCTGGCTGTTGTCATTGCTCTAGGTCATTCACCTGAGCTTGATGGTAAGACGTTATTGCTGAAAACACTACATATGTGAGTCTTAAAAGAAACAAGGGGAAACCAAGCTAACCAGCCTCAAAGCTTCTTCTCCACCTGCTAGCTTTCTTAGTACTTGAAGGGGCTATACATGCTACTAGAAAAGAAAATAATCATTGACCCTACTCAGCTGTGAGCTACTAGAACAGCTGATCTGGCAGATAGGTCCACTGATGCTATTGTGACAAAAATGCTATGGGAGTAATCAGCTATTATTCTGCTAAATAGACATAGTATTATACCAACTCCTAAGGACTTATTATTATAGCCGTAGAGAAGTGTATCTCTCAACTTTTACCAGATGAACTTCTTCTTGAAACAGAGCCCCCATCCCTAAACTGGGGTAAGAGACTCTGGAGTACTCAGCTCCAAATGGACACCTTTATCACATCCTGCCCTCCCAAGGCTTAGGAATCATTGTAAAAGAAGGGTCCAAAGGACTGTAAGAGTAAGGGGTAGTTAAGGTCTAGAAGGAAACTGTGTTTTCCAGAACCCAGGGCAGTTGCACATATGAAACACAGAGTTCTTGTGACAGCATGAACAAAACAAACCAGGTGAAAACCCATCATGAATGAAGTAGGTGGGCCAGAAGCCCCAGCCATAGCTGAGGATCTAGTGTCAATTGACAGCTGCTGAGATAGGAAGTTTCATTTTTCTTTAACGATGTGACTGGTAGGTTGGCCAGGCTCCTAAGGATTGAACCACACCAAAGAGCAATAGTGGAACACAAATTAGATGTGATAGGCCTTTAATAAAAGAAAAAATCTTACACTATACGAAATGAGTGATGGTAGAGAGGTGGTGATGATTCTGAGAGGAGAAGGGGTACGGGTTAGAAACAAGAATACGATCAAATTGCAATGTATGAGATTCTGAAAGAATCAATCAAATATTGAAAACGATATTAAAGAACATATTAATTGACTAATGAAATTTAGTATATAAATGTTTGAATGTGTTTTGTATACATTTCTATCTGTGTTTAAATGCTTATAACAAATCAGTAAGAATTAATGAGGTACAGGTATGTACTCCAACATGAATAATTCTGTATTAACAGAATGATAAAAAAGAAGATATAGTAAAGAGTTTATATGCAGTGAAAAATGGATATAAGATATATACTGTTTCTCACGTGTCTTATATGTGCAGCACATAATTATAAAGAGTAGTTAAATAGCTATAAAATTTGGTAAATATACAGAATTTAATCACTTTTTTCTTAATGAATGTTTGGCAAGTTTTTTATATTAAAGAATTGCTGCTATAAATATTGCTAAATGTCTTTCTTATATTAAGGCACAAAGATTTATTTTTAGATACAAATATTTTAGTATTTTGGATTTGATGGATCATACAATATATGGAAGGATGAACATACAGAGTGATAGATATATAAGAACATCTTAAATTATTTTAAGGTTGTTGCAGTATTTTATATTTTTATGCCACTAATTGTAGACAACTCATATTCCTGCTAACATTGGTGATATCAGACTTTTAAATTATGTGTGGAAAATATAAAAGGATCCTTTCTGCTGAATATTACTGATTAAGTAATAATAGTAAATAGTTCAATTTCTGTAAGTTTCCTGTAACTGTTATTTATGTATTCTTAATTATTGCTTGTCATTTACATACATACACATATATATGTTTATAACATGGCAAATATGGCAAATATATTTAATAGAGAGATTATAGGAAATTATTCTCTCAATTTTCAGTGTAGATATGTTCAGGGTTTTCTTTTCTACTCCATTCATTAAGTTGGGTTTTAACTTTAATTCATTTCTCAATGTTTTAGTAGCAGTCATGTGGCAACAAATGAGAGGTTGGCCAATTTATTTGTTGTTTTCCTTCTTAAAGTTACCATGTAAATTTTAGAATTAACTAATCAAGTGTTTCTCTCCTTCATATGGGGCATTTCATTGTCACTCCATGAATGTAAGAAACACTAAGCAAATTACACATCATTGTGCTACCCTGGCTTCTTACCTCATTTACAGTTTCCTTGATTTCTCTTGCCAAGTGTTTCTGATTGTTTTCATATTCATATAATGTCTCTGAAGTAATTTATTGTTCTTGGGAAGCCTGCAGGAACTCATCTTTTCCTGGTAAGAGCTCTCTTCTTCCTGGAATATGGTATCATTCTGTTTTGTTATACATTCATGGCATTTTAATGTTCCTGTCCTTGTTCTATCTCTCTTCTAGAATTACATCGTTGTTTACTATTCCAAACTGCAGTTCAACTGTGATTGTCCTCCTCTCAGGAGAAAGCAAGTATGCAAAGTTGTTTGAAAACACAGATGTTTCTTGACAATATAGGGAATCTCATCGTAAATTGAATTTATTTGTTTAATGCACTGAATATACTTAGCATAATAAACATGATAGTGTACCTGCAGCAGACAAAGCAGCACTACATAGGGCTGACTGGGAGCTGTGGCTCACAGACACTTCCTGGTGTACTGAGGAAAGAAGGGATGATGGAGAGGAGAGAGAGAGAGGAGAAAGAGAGAGAGAGGAAGAGAATTACATAGCAGTTCCTTGAGAAAAGATATAATTAAAAAATAGGAAGTACACAGCACTTCAGCAGCACCATGAAATCAAACAATTTAAGTTTGAAATTTTAACCTTAAATTAGGGACTGTCTGTATCTACGTGTCTTGCAATGTCTTCCTATCTGAAGAAATCATGTAAAATAATAAGTAAGCAGTTTTCTATGAAATCTACACTCATAAGTTTCACTTAGTCTGTCTAATTTTCAATATTTAATGATAAGCATTAGGTTGAAAATTTGGCATAGCATTTTGTAGAAATTCATTGTAACACTGCTATATAAGCTAATGTAAATATAATCAGCAAAGAAAGATCATGGTATTTTCAGTGTCTATGAAAATCAAATCTGTTAGAAGCGATTTCCAAATGATCTTATATTTCAAAAGGTTTAATGACATATGAATGTGTCCTTATTGTTAACACAATATATTTATGTGGACTTTATTTTTGAAAGGTATCAACTGATTATATATATATAGTATTTTCTACCTTGGAATCATGGGACTTCTAATATTGCCTACTATATTGCATGCAAATTTGGCTAAATGTAAAAGACAATATAATTCCAGTTAGGGAAATGCGTATTAATTCAACATTATTAGAGTTAATATTCCTTGCATATAATAAATGTTCAAAATGAAAATCTTATTAATTGAGAAGGAAATATACACTAATACTTAGATGTCATAATGTGAAAGCTACAGCTAAACAAAAATTCATTTACTAATGATGTGAAAAGTAACTGACAAGAATTTTAAGAGTCAGTCTAGAAGAAGTAACAATAGCAGAAGACTAGCACTCATAAAATTTAAATGTTCATATGGGAAGTGACTCACTTCTTAGTGAGAATTTTGAGCAATTGAACAGTATAATATTTTAACTAAAAAATATGAGTTCTAATATATACATAACAAAAAGTGATCTATAAAGACCACATTGAATTTTCATTTAGGAAGGGCTTTCATTGTCAAAGTACATAATAATGTGCAATCATTAAGATGGATAATTTGTCTTTTGTAGGATAGAAATGAATGGTTTCAATAAATGTGTTTATTAAATATTAAACTTTTAAAAATATTTTATTATTTTTATTTTATGTGTATGAGTGTATTGCCTGCATGTATATGGGTGCACCCATGTCATGCAATGCCACAGAGGTCAGAAGAGGGCTTCGGATTCTCCTGGAACTGTAGTTAAGGATGGTTCGTAGCCACCATGTAGGTGCTGGGAATCGAATGCAGGTCCTCTGCAAGAGCAATCAGTGCTCTTGACCACTGACCCATCTCTCCAGCCCTGAATATTAAATATTTTAAAGCCTCATTTTATTGCTAGTCAGTGAATTCTATAATTTCTGTGTATTTCAGGAATTCAACAAGGCTAATTTTATCTGTTGTTACTTGAAGTGGCTTGTATACCTGTTATCATCCAAACTTTAATTCATATAGTTAAAAAATTCAAGTAATCTTTTAAAACTAAGAAGATCTACTCAGCACTAAGAAAAGATGAAATTATGAAATTTGCAGGTAAATGGATGGAACTAGAGACTTATACTAAGTGAAGTAACACAAACACAGAAAAGTAAGCAACATATGTTCTCTGTCATTTGTGGATTACAGCACCAATCCCTTATATGTGAGTATATAAATTCTGATGTAACTCTAGGACCTAGGAAAATGGAAAGGGTACATGGAAATAAAGGAAAAGAAAGAACCTGAGAGGGGGAGTAAGGAACAGATATTACCTGGGGGAGGTGCTGAAAGTGGGAGTGTTGAGTGAGGAGAG
Source organism: Nannospalax galili (assembly GCF_000622305.1). Lineage (NCBI taxonomy): Eukaryota > Metazoa > Chordata > Mammalia > Rodentia > Spalacidae > Nannospalax > Nannospalax galili. The sequence goes on along the minus strand of NW_008358866.1, from coordinate 1,343,816 downwards.
GAGGCAAGGATATGCAAGGGGCCACACTGTGTGTGGGGATGGGTGGGAGGGGGGAATGATGGGATGCAGGTGTTATTGCGGGAGGGTGGGGATAATGGGGGCACTGGAACTGGGGAGGGAGGAAGGACAGACCAGAGGAAAAAGAGTAGAGGTGAATGAATCTTGGGGAGCTAGGAAACCCAGAGGGAAACATGATGCCCTTGAAACTCCATGAGAAATGCACATACAGTATCTCAACATATTGTAACCTGAAGTTCCTCTACCAACCACTAGTCCTACCTCCTTCCCAAGAGCTCTGCAGAATGAGTCAAGCAGACTGAAGCCTATCACTTCTCCCACCCAATCAGTTGCACGAAGGGGAGGAACCATCGTTATACTGAGCACAGAGGAGAGGCCAGCAGCAGGGGAATGCTAAACGGGGGAGAAGGCATGTACGTACCCTTCAGGGTGAAACAAGGCACTCAGACTGCAAGGTGAGATGGCGCCCACCAGGCTAGGCGCCACAGGAAAAGCTGATGGAGACAGCGGGGGAGACGGGCTGTGGCAGGTGTTTCAAAAATAAGCCTATGAGAACTCATGCCTTTGTAAATAACCCATACCCAGATGTGCAAAACCCCAAATAGAAGGTATTCTGTCAGTTTTTCAGCCCTGGGGCCTCAGAGGGCACTGGAACACGGGTCTCCCAAGAAGAGGAAGGAGAAAATATGGCCAAACACACATGTATACCTTGGAGCAGCTTGGCAAGGAACAAAATGCCTGACAGAAGAGTCCTCCCTTTGAGTGGCTGGTGAAGGTGGTCCAGGAGCCTCCCCAAATAACACAGGATATTGCCAAACCTCTTGGATAATTTCCCAGAACTAGTAGATAAGACCCTACTGCTGAAGACAAGACATAGTCGGGTATGGGACTTGAAGCAGAAACTGACTCTGAAGCCTTTTATATGAAGTTTGGCTATCATAATGCTAGAGAATGATATGCAAACTACCAAGGGAGAAAAACAATCAATGGTCCAACCCAGCCCTAAAGCCTAATAACCATAGTGACCAGCATGGCAAATGACCTCTATTGGTGCAGTAGTGGTACTGTTATCTGGGGCCTACCATCAGCTATCTAATTGGACTTAACGCCCTATCAGTGGGAGTGAACTCACAGGTGTAAGTATAAACTCAGCCAAATACGCATTGCAGGAGAGGACATAGACCCTAGAGAAAACCCTATCTATGTCATATCTCTAGACAAGTGAAATTCTTTCTGTATGCTAAATATTGATCCTTGTATTTACAGACAAGTATACCATACACCATTCATTGGGGAGGCTTCTTTTTGAAACAGATAGAGGCTACTGCAGAATCTTACAACTGATCAGACATAGAGAACATATGTCTAAAAGATTCCCAGTTCTGGCTGACATATCTACAGTTGAACCTGCACACCTAAGGCTCATGGAACATAGTGGAACAAGGGGTAGAGAGAAAACTAATGCATCCCTCAACTCTTCCCAGTAAAGCTTCCTTATACAACAGAGTGCAATGTACACAGAAGGCCACAACTGGACAAGTTTTTAAGAATAACAGACTTCAGAGTATATATCTGTGGATAGGATTCCTGTATTGAACCTCACCTACCCAGGGCTCAGGGACAAATGTGAAGATGGGGTCAGAAAAAATGTAAGAGCCAGGGCTGGTTCATGAACCGTGAGGAAGCAGAGTGTTTCCGGCCACTGAAAGCTTGCATATGTGAACTTGTGGCAATGGTGGCATCAAGCACAGGGCTCATTCCAACTCAATTAAACAAGGACTCTGAAGGATGGAGAAAAATGGGTGGTGGGCCCATCCTAGATTGATGACTATTGGAAACTGACTGCTACTAGGGGAGGGAGAGTATACCTTACATACAATCTCTCGATGGGCTGACTAGACTCCTGTGGATGAATTTTCACTGAAAGACATCTGGGTACAAATGCTTGACTGGATAAGACTTAACATACATACATACTTAACATGTATGGTGGAATACCTGAGGTCCAGTGGGGGGAATGTGGGAGGTATGGATGGGGGAGGGGGTATAAATTTGATTGGTAACTTGTATAAAATTATAAAATTCAACAAAAATTTTAAATTAGAAGATACTTCTCTCAGTAGCATGAATAGCACCTTCCAATACTATTAAAGGTAGCCAGGAGAGATGAAGCTTTTAGATCAGTACCAGCTTTATTTCTCCTTGATTATCCATGATTCACATACATAGTATCTTTCACATATTATTACTGTGAAATTCTAGTGGATAATCAAGACCAATATCAATACTCAGTTATCATTTGAGGGTCTATGGGAACCCCTTGTAAACGAATTTAAAGAAGGGAATCATTCTCAGTACTGGACATTTTTTATGAGCCTGTGGTATCAGGTATGCTCATTATCCCCCAATTATATGGCAACTTGATTTAGATTCACATGTGTATGAAGAAGCTTCATTAGAAGTGGATTTGTACATGATTCTTTTGTAGTTGTTGGAAAAGGGAGAGTCAGATTTCTTCCAACGTGACTCCTGGTAGGTTGGCCAGACTCAAAACACACACCCAAGAACATTTGCAGAACACAAATTAGACTTAATAGGCCTTTAAAAATAACAATAGAGGTCATAGAGGTATAAGGTGAGCTTACATTGAAATACAGAAAAATACAATTAAAGTAAATTTTACAAAAATAAAAAGGAATTCTCAAAGAATCTTAAAGATACTGAAGAAAACAAGAGGATTTCAAAACTGAAAGTGTGTTTCTCCATTCTGACACTAGATGGTGGCGAATGCTTTTAGAATGGAAAACGTTCAAGCCTAAGTGAATCTAAGGATATGAGCGAAGTGAAATGAAAACACAAACTCAATGAATTAATGGGGATTAATTTTAAATGCAGTGCTTATATTTTGAAAATAAATTTTTGTTGGCTACATTATTAGCATCTGGCTCAAACAGCACCTTGATTTTTAAGTAAATTCCAGCACTGAGTATAATTTATGAGACTCAGTTGCTTTTGCCTTAATGTCTTTTTTCCTTTTACCAAAGTTATCAAATAAAAGAGTTTGCAGAAACTTTTTATTTTTGGTTTTTAAAATTTTTTAATTGAATTTTTATATATTTTATACAAAATATTTCAAACAATCTTAACATCTTTACAACTCTGTCTCTACCAGCACCCTCTCATAGAACCCCCCTCCACTGTAACCCATATACTCTGTCATTTGTGTTAAGGACCAACATGTCAAGGCAGTGACCCCAGACGTTCCCCAGTGCAAGTCCATCCACTGAAACCTAGGCAAGTCTCTCTAGAGTCCCTTGTTTTAGGAAGATCAACTCTTCTTCACCTAGTAGTAATCAGTTGCCAGTGTTTCTTCAGCCAAGACTGGGGTCTGTTGTTCATTTCACCAGGTCTATGTTGGGTTTTTGTCTGCCTCAGTTTGTGTGGGACTTGTACATGCTGACATCATTGCCGTAGAATCATATGAGCAGGGTCCCAGGAGCTTGTAGGATTGTTTCCATATGGTCATGCACCTTCTCCCTGGCTCTTACAATCTTTCTACCCCCTCTTCTGTGATGGTCCCTGAGCCCTGGATGGATAAAGTTTAATATGGGAGTCCTGACCAAGGACTGAAAATCTGCAGACTCTTAATCTGTATGTTTTGGCCATTTGTGCCTTTTTGTGTTCTTGGCCTTCTGTTGGATGAGGGAGCTTAATGAGACTTGAGAGATTCATTAGTGTCCCTTCTTTACCTTGTTCTATGCTCTGTGCACCCTGGTTGTTGAAGTTGCACTGTAGATTTATAAATACAATATTGAAACATTTTTGATGAGTTACTATGACCATCATGAAATATTAAAAAGGAATACTTAATTAATGGAAATGATGCATTCACAAACTAGAGAGACATCATGTTGTGAAAGACTACTACTCTTTTTTCAAAATAATTTATTAAGTAGATGGCAGTAGGGCAGTGGGCCAGACAGTAACTTGCAAACAGCCTGTAACTTATACTTTTCTTAAATGTTTATCATAATAAAATAAGCTATCATTGAATCGCTTGCTTATGTACTTGTCCAGGAACAAACACACCTGAAGAATTATAATTGACTTTTTAAAATTAGTCAATCAAATATTTTAATAAACATATAATTTGTTGATATCTTAGTGAAAAATTTCTAACCACTTCCTTATAATGCAAACCTATAGAGATACCATAACTACCAAATGTCACTGGAACTAGTGGTTCAAATATTCTTCCAAAGAGACCATTCCTGACACATTTCCAATTGATTTGTCTTTACATTATGAGCTATCTTTTGACTTCCAGCCATTTTGCCTGTCTAGAGAAATGAATAACAGGGTCAACATGTGCATTGCAATTTATCTTAGAGCATTATACATCTACATCCAATACAAACATTATGGTTGCCTCCAAGGTACTATAACTATTCTGTGTTCTGCATCTGCATAACTCTGAGACATGTTCATGGTATTTATCAACATTACTATGTATTCCTACTAATAGTTCATTCTTTTAGTACAAGCATAAATAACTAAAATGCATGCAATAGTACTGTGGCTAGGAAAACAAAACTAAGGGGAAAGAAAGTATCTATTCTAGTTTGCCTCTGCCTTGCTGTGACAAAACACTCTGACCAGCACTAACTTGGGGAGGAAAGGGTTTATTTGGTTTACATCTCCCTAGTCACAATTCATTAAGGAGCCCAAGGTAGGAACTCAGGGAAGGAATCTGGAGGCAGGAGCTGTAGCACAGACCATGGAGGAACTGGAGGAATGCTCATTACTAGCTTGTTCTCCTGGCCCATGCTCAACCTGTTTTCTTATACAAAACAGAACAACCTGCCAGAGGTGGCACCACCCATAGTGGGTTGGGCCTTCCAGCATCACTCAGCAATCAAGTAAATACCCCCACAGACATGGCCACAGGCCAGTCCAATGGAGAAAGTTCCTCAACTGAGGCTCCCTCTAACCCAGGTGTGTCAACTTGACATTAAAGCTATGCAGCACACTATCTAAACTATTATTGGAAATGTATACTCTGAGCATGGTGCATCTGATCCATTCACTATCAATAAAGAATAACTTCAAGGAGAAGTTATGTGAGGAGATTACCACTGCTGATCCTAGCTTACACTGTTGGGATCCCATAGACCTTTGTATAATTATTACCTCTCTTTGGCAAATCAGTTATTTTGCCTTGTTTAGAAAAATAAATTTTAAAAAGACTTCATAAACAAGAATTCTATTATCAAAGGAATGAAAAATCTGAATAATATATTTTCTGTTTCCCTAAAGCTCTCTTTGTGTAACTCATAATGTATATCCACACGTTAAAGAATACTTTGAAGAGACTCATTGAAATTATTTAGCATGATACACAATGCATTTTAACAGCTTGCTTTAATAGACACATTCCTGGAAATATTGCTTTTATTTTAGTCTCAAAGCTACTGCTGCTGTGTTCTTAAAGTAATTACAGTATGTTAAACTTCTTAAACAATTAAAACTCAACTCCTTAAATAATTAGCTTTTGTGTAGCATATGCTTATAATCTTACACTTGAGAGGTGGAGACAGAAGGATTATATGTTCCAGATCAGATGAGTTTACATAGTGAAACCCTGTATCAAAAGTAATATTGATTTTTAAGTATGTTGTACTTTTCTTTGAACTACCTAAACATCATATATCTTAGTTGCCATCCATATAGTCTTAGTGTCCCATTTTTTCTTCCTTTTTTTTGTTGTTTTGCTTGGTTTTATATATTCTTTCCTTTGATTCTTTTTGAAATATTTATCTACTTATTATTTACATAGCCTTTTTAGGACAGGGACTCCCTATAGCCTCCCTGTAGCCTCCCTGTAGGCTGGTCTGGTCTTGATCAAATAGAGAGAGCTGCCTCTGTTGCTAAAATTCCATCTGGGAGGCATGTATAGTATTCTGCAGTCCCAAAGACAAAGCAAGGTAAAAATTCCCCAAATCACAGTTTGGACAATTCTAGTTAGTTTATTTGGGCTTCCTAACAGAGTAATGGATGAAGAGGTTACTTACAGATGTGTGGGCAAGAGTAGGCTCCAATCTACATTGTGTCAGGGACCCTGTGACCTCCTGGAAGCTGCCCAAGATGGTGAAGCCCACCCCTTCTCTCTCTGGCTTCCCCTGTCCCTATCCTTAGTTGTAGCAGGATCCCTCCAAAGATGGCGCGGACCCAGAGCCCTGGGATTCGGCGAGAATTCACTTCACTTCTTGATCCACAAATAGCCCACTAAAAGGAGCCCACGCCTCCATACCCTGCTCACGAGCCCAGTGACTGCTGACAGAATGCGTGGCATGGACCAATCAGAAAAAGAAACGCTGACTAAAGGGACTTGGGGGCAGAGAAAAAGAAGATATAAGGCTACCCCTTCCTGCATTAAATGAGCCTGCAACACCTCGCCTAGTGCTTGCTTCTACCCAACTCCTGGGGTCTGTGTGTTGTGACTCTGTGCCTCTTACCCCCCTAATTGGCAGGGTACCTGATCCAGGTTAGGGTCTTCACAGCTCCCCTGAGGAGAACCCGCAACACCTGGTACCTGAACAGGACTCCTGCCCACTGTGTTGGCAACACCCAGAACCTCAGTTTGTTTGGTAAGTAGGCCCCTGGACTTGTCTGTTTCTTCGGCTGCTCGAGGGTAAGCGAGTAGCCCCCTCCTCTGTCCCCTCCACCCTGTCTGTTGTCTTTATTGTTGGACTAGTTTGTTCGATCAGGGAGGCACACTGTGCCACATGGTCCCAAAGCCCACGTTGGCACCTCCCCCCTCTCGGTTCGTCCTGGTGAGTTCACATAAGGGCTGATCCACCCCGAGCTCAGAGCCCAGGCTTCAGGTCACCCTGTTGCCTGTCCCAGAGACACCGTGTGAGCATATGGCTAGAGGTGTCATGGCCTCCAGAAGTCCCTTACTGAGCACAAGACATTTGGATCCGATACACCTCTACATGTTGGAGTGGTTTACATCCTAGTGGCTCACAGTGCTTCTTTGCTTCCTTTGTGCCCTCTTGGTAGTCACCCTTGTCTTCTACTTTTGTGACAAATTCCCCTTCACGAGACCCTCCCACAATGGGCAATTTGCCACCACAATGTGGGGAACCACAAACGGCAGCACTCAAGGTGCTCCTTAAAACCAGAGGGTTGAAAGTGAAACCAAAAGATATGGAACACTTTTGGGATGAAGCCACTAATTTGGCTCCGTGGGTCTCCCCTGAAAACATGTGGGACCCTGACACGTGGATGCAGGTCGTCTTCCTGGCCTGAAAAAGGGAGGTCGGGTCAGGGATCACTTCCCCCAAGTCGTTCGCACCCATCCTCTTAGCCATCATTGCTAGCCTTAAATCTTCCTCTCCTGAGAAAGCCATCTTGACCTACAACAAACACTGCGGGGAGCAATCTAGTGTAGATCTGGTGATTACCTTGACCCCAGACCCCCCGGAACCCCCAGACCCAGAGGTGGATGCTGCCTCTGCACCCACTTCCAAAAAGGAAGAAGCTCCTTTGCCGATATCTCAGGATACTCTCCTAAAGCTACCATGCCCAAAAATTCCCCTACCCCATTACCTGTGGAAGGAGTTACTCTCTCTCTCCCCAAAAGTAACCATCCCACCCCTTCCCCTGCTAATGTGCCCCTCCCTCCTAGGCTGCCCTTCTTAAAGCCTCACCCGCCTTTGTCCGCATGTCCAGTTATCGTTGGCCCCGATGTGGTGCAGTGTCCATGGCTGCCCACCCCACTTGCTGACCTCGTTCTTATGCACAAGGCAGCTGAGCAATCGGGCCCTGACTCCCCATATTTTGGACAGGTTCTTTGCCAGTGGTCCTTACAGTTACAAACCCACTATGATTGGTATAGCTTACTAAAGGCAGTCTTAGAACCCTCAAGTCTTTCTAAACTGGTGTGCAGCCTATGATGATCAGGCTGAAAGCCAGGCAAGCCTAAATCTCCGTTATGGCCTCAACATTATGTTGGACATGTTCATGGGACGTGGACAATATACTGACCCCCATCTCTCAGTCTACTATTAACCTCCATGCCTATTTTCAACAAGTTTCTGACTTGGCCTTTAAGGCCCTTAAATGTTGTTTCCCCCCTTGACCCACAAGTCTTTTTCCATAATTTGATTCAACAGTCACGGGAGTCCTTCACAGACTTCCTTACCTGTCACTGAGGGAGTAGAGCGGAGGGTGGAGTCTGGACCCACCTGAGAGGTGCTTATCAAACAATTAACTTGGGAGGGACTAAACATTCCTACTCATAATGCTATTGCGCCTGTCTGTAATGATAACATTCACAAATGGGTACTCCCTACTAGAGACTTAGACCCTAGGGCAGGCCCTCTTGAGGCCTTGACCGCCTCCCTGGAGACTCTTTTGTTGCAAGGAAAACCCACCCACTTTGGTGCACAGGAAGGCTGTTGGAACTGTGGGGGGCTTGGCCACTTTCGTAGCCACTGCCCAAGAGGTACAGTCTACCCCAAGACTTGCTGGCCCAAGTGCAAAAGAGGATTCCATTGGGCTAAAGGCTGTAGGTCACAGCCTCAACCAGACTCAGCTCCTTTAAACTCCACCCGGGGCGCTCCTCAGCCCCACCCACAAGAGGGGAAATTATGGACTCTCCCAATCCTCAACCACTCCCCACTAATGACCCTGTTCCTAGATGGAACTGCCATAAAGGGCCTAGTAGATACAGGGGCTGATGTCACCATTATATCAAAAACTGAATCCCTTAAATAACCTCATTGGAAATACCAGCCAGGCCTGCCAATAAAAGGAGTTGGCGGCACACAAGATACCAAGCTGGTCACATATCCAGTATATTGGAAGGACTTGGATGGGAACCAGGGCACAGTTACCTCCATAGTAGCAGACGTTCCCCATAACTTGTGGGGTCGAGATGTCTTAGAGGACATGGGTGCGGTCCTTACCATGGATGACGCTGCCTTTTATGATAATATGATGCTCCACGATAACTTGGGACTATCAGGGAAAGGACAACACCTTGCCCAACACCCCCAATCATAACGGCCACTGCCCACCCAGGATCGACTCCAATCTTGGCCCCTGAGCCAATCCCTATCACCTGGCTCTCTAATGATGCCATTTCGATGGACCAGTGGCCTATAATAGAAACTAAATTATCTGCCAGCCACTTCTACACACTACAGCAAGCACATCTTGTTGGCATGTTGATAGTGCAGTACATGGGGGTCCATCATTAAGCAGAACTTTTGGGGACCATTCTTCCCTGATGATTCTGCTAAGTACCTTCTGGCACTATGATCACCAGCCTTCTTATGGCTAAGTTTCCGGCTTAATTTCAGCTTGATCTCCTCCTTTCCCACACTCAAATCATGTGGTGTCTTCAGCAATAAGGTTTTACCAGCTGTTTCTAGTGTGTAACCAATATTAGTGGCAATACCCTGTGAATAAGTCTTTTTAAAAAGATGTATTATTTTTATTTTATTTATTTATTTATTTATTATTATTATTATTATTATCATCCTGCTTCAGCCTTCCAAGTGCTGGGATTTCAGTCTTTCCCCATGACATTCTGTTCTCTTGTTGTTGTTATTATTAGTATTATTATTATTATTATTATTATTATTGGGTCCTCTGCAAGAACAGTCAGTGCTCTTAACCACTGAGCCCCTGGTGGCAATATGCTGTATACTTTGAGGGCCTCCAGGGCTTCTCTGGCTAACAGTTCATGGGGGCAACACACCCATGGCACTGGAATTTTCATTGAACAATTGTACAGTTTTTTGGAGCCTCTACTTTTATGTTTGTAAGGTATCTGTTTACTCTTTGGTATCTATATACCCAGGCTGTTGTAAAACTTTTCCAGCCATCCTGGTGGGTATCACTTGTGCCTCACCCAACCATAAATCTCCGAAGAATTTCACAGCTATATCTGGCCCTTGTACCCTTTGTGAATTTACTTTTCATTCTTGTTTCTGCTGGTATACCTGATGTCTCTTAAATTGGTTCCACATCTGTAAAAATCTCAAAGGTTAACATTATATACTAAATTAAATATAACAAAGGTCTAACACAGGATGAACTATTTTATGTATTTGTATTATTTCTCAATAGATCTATGTTGAGCACAGTAGCATGGATAAGAGGCAGCAACTTGATTAGTTCTTTAATATCTTCAGTTATCATGTTTGGAGCCCTCTGTATCTTGAAATTTTTATATGGAGCCTCCTTGCATTATCTTATCCTTAATAAAGTCATTAGGGCTGGCTCAAGTTGCCTGACACTACACAGGACCAAGGACGAACAGGGCCCCTCTTGCTCCTGCTTCACCTGTTGGTTCTAGGTTAAGTATATCTTGGGTCTACTTACTGGCTTTAGCCATATATATTGTCTCTCCAGTGATGACCCCTGGCTGTTGGGGGAAGCCCTGACTGGACAAACTGCCTTCACCTTTAGCATAACCGTTTCTAGAAAAGACATGTACCCTGTTCAATCTTTGGGGATCATTACCAACCCCTGGGTCACTTTTTATCTTCTGTATACCTTCTGTGAACTGGGAGAGACTCTAGATAGGCTGATTAAACCCCAGTGCGTAAACTTGCACTGAGGGACATCTTAGAACACTAACTTTACATAATAAGCCTTAATACAAATGACAGAATGTATGAACTCCAGTGTGTGTGTGTGTCTGTGTGTGTGTGTGTGTGTGTGTGTGTGTGTGTGTG